>NC_090444.1:1775347278-1775647278 GCF_031143425.1 Pleurodeles waltl | reverse complement strand
TCAGTTCTTTTCCTTCTACGGCAGCCTACGTGCAAATTTGGAGAAGAGCTACTCTCAGTCGCTTTTTGACTGACGTTTCAACCCTTTTGTCAAACTTTATGACTTCTTTATGCTTCGAGATGGCTTCTCATAAGACCGGATTCAAACCATGTGACTCCTGTCACCACATGATGTCAGTGACAGATCCGCACCTTGTGTGCTTGTGCTGTCTGGAGTGCGACCACGACCTGAAGTCGTGCTCCGACTGCTGGGCCATGAACCTGAAGACTTTGAGGGAATGGTCCATAAACCTAATGGCGGCCTGGGGGTCGGCTCTGCATCGCTCCGGGTCTCGCTTGATAGGAAAGTCACAAGACCATTTGCAGGGCCATCACCACTCGTCCTCGTCTACTCCAAGTCCTTGGGACATTCGGGTCACAAGAAGAAGTCATTGAAGAAGAATAAGCATTTTCGACTTCACCCGTCGTTCGGTTGATGCAACACAGGAGGAGTGTTGTTCTTTTAGGCCTCCATCCTCAGAGCCTGCTTTGGGGTCGGCTCCGTGCCTCCCCGAATTTCTGGGAGCCCGAGCCACCACTACCCAACTTTGGGAGTTTTATGAGGTCATGAACCTTATATTTGGGCAGATCAACCCTCCTGTGACACCCTCGGGCCCAGTATGGTCGGGGGGGCCCCTTGGGTTCCATGGCAGTGGCTTCAGCCTCAGCTCCAGAGTGCACCCCAGGATCCATTTACAGATCCAAGATGACGCCATTGAACCTTCAGTGGCACCAGTGCAGAAGTCAATGATCCAGACGTCGGTTGGGCCCACAATCAACGTAGGTCCCATACTCATTCCTGACTGCAACCCAGAGCAGGAACGACGTCGCCTGATGCTGATTCCGACTTCAACAGGGACATCACACTCCCGATTGGATCCTGACCGTTATACTAATGGGTATGGGTATGGTGAGAGTATGGAGGGATTGCTGGACCCTCTAGAATACCAGCTTGAAGACCCTTTAATGGACTGGGGTCAGGAATTGAGTGAAGCCAGTGGGTTGGACACTTCCCCTGACTCTTGCATGCTTTCTCCCCCTACCATGGCTACAGAGGTGGGTCCCCTCCTACTTGAAGGTGGTGCAAATAGAGGCCAAGGTCCTGGGCCTCTAGTTGCCTTCAGTGATGGTCAGGACTAACCTGCTGACTGAGGTGCAGCCCCTCATTGCCCTTCAGTGAGACCCACACTGATGTCCTGGTGGGGATGTGGTCTAAACCCAGCACAGGGGCTCCTATCAACAGGACAATCGCCCGCCGCCATAGGCCTGCGCCTAATGATCCTAAATTCCTAACCCAAGACCCATCGCCTGAGAGCTTAGTCATTCAGGCTTCTTCCTCTTCTGGTGCATTCCCTTCTGCACCCTTGGACAGGGAATCAAAAAGACTGAACCAGCTTTGGAAGAAAACGTCCTCTTCTTCCTGTCTGGCATTGTGGTCTGTGAATACCACATGCCTTTTGGGCCGCTACACCCATACTTTATTGGAAAAGGTTTGCAGGTGCTGCCAAAGGTCCCGGAGGCGGCCCAGACCATTCTCTCCCAACCTGTTGCTGACGGTAGAGACACAGCTAAGTTCACGATTTGATTTGGACTAGACACCACAACTCACTGGGCAGATCGGGTGCGTCGACAGTGGCCCTTTGGCACCACGCTTGGTTGAGGACGTCTGGCTTTTCAGGGGATGTCCAGCAATCGCTTATGGACATGCCCTTCAATGGCACCCGTCTCTTTGGAGACAATGGTGACTCATCGCTTGAGTGCTTTAAGGAGTACCGGGCTGCAGCTCAGTCCCTAAGCGTCGCAGTTGCTCCTCGCCCCCCTCAGTTCTCTTTTTACCCCTTTTGTGGCTATGGAAGGGGCACCCAACCGTGTCCATTTCCCTCCAGCCACTGTGTCGTGCATGCTGCCCAGCCTCTGCATGGCCGAGGATGCAGGATACAACATCCTCGTGGATCAGTGAACCAGTGGTCAGCCCCCTCCACCACTATATTCCCCCAGATGCAGCCTCCAAACCTTCCTAGTTCATCGCTCCACCACAGACCAGTTGGAGGCAGGATTCGCTATCACCTGCCCCACTGGGAATCCATCCCGATGGACAGGTGGGTTTTGCAAATCGTCCGGAGGGGCTACTCCCTCCCCTTTGAGACTGCCCTTCCTGCCATTGCATCATCCTATGATTGGATAACAGAGGATCACTTGGCACTTCTCCGCGAGGAGGTTATGGCTCTCTTGGCCAAGGGAACCATAGAGAGGGTTCCTGTGCCTGAAGTAGGTCGTGGTTGTTATTCCTGCTACTTTCTGGTGCCCAAAAAGGACAAGGCCCTTCATCCTATCCTGGACCTCCGGACCTTGAAACTGTTCCTCAGGAAGGAGAAGTTAAAATGCTCACTCTGACTCAGGTCCTTTCTGCCCTGGACCCTGGAGACTGGATGGTAGCATTGGACTTAGAGGACACCTATTTTCCTATTCCCATCCTGCCTGCCCACAGACATTACTTGTGGTTTGTGGTAGCTCACGAGAACTTTCAGTCCACTGTGCTCCCCTTCTGCCTAACCAGGGCCCCTTGGGTGTTCATGAAAGTGATGGCGGTGGTGGCAGCTCATCTGCGCTGCCTATGGGTTTCAGTCTTCATCCACCTCAATGATTGGCGGTGAAGGCGGGGTCGCTCCAGGCTGGCATCTCCCACTTCCACACTACGGCGGACCTCCTGCATTCGCTGGGGCTCACTGTAAACGTGCCGAAGTCACACCTGACTCCCTTTCAGACACTTCCTTTCATTGGAGCTGTTCTGGACACAGCGCAGCTCCAGGCCTGTCCTCCCGAGCGGTGAGTCCAGGATATTCAAGTTATGATACTAATGTTTCAGCCTCTATGCTGGGTTTTGGTGATAATGACTGAGGCTGCTGGGCCTCATGGCCTCCTGCATCCTGTCGATCATACATGCCAGATGGCATATACGGGCTCTGCAGTGGGACCTGAAGTTCCAGTGGGCGCAGCATCAGGGGAATCTCTCCAACATGGTTCAGATCTTGAAGGGAACTGCGCAAGATCTATAGTGGTGGCTAACAAACCGTAAGTGGGTCCGAGGCAGATCCCTCTCCCTTCCCCAACCAGATCAGACAGTGGTGACAGATGCGTCACTTCTGGGATGGGCTGGCCACATGGGAGAGGCAGAGATCAGAGGTATCTGCTCTCCGGTGGAGTCCGAGCTCCATATCAACCTTCTGGAGCTCAGGGCAATCAGGCTTGCATGGAAAGCATTCCTTCCCTCTCTCTAAGGGAAAGTGGTGCAGGTATGCACGGACAACACCACCGCCATACGGTACTGCAACAAGCAGGACAGGGTGGGTCATGAAACCTTTGTCAAGATGCCCTGCATCTCTGGACATGGCTGGAACTTCAGGGCATTTCCCTTATGGTTCAAGGTCTGGCAGGCTCTCTGAACGCCAGAGCAGACAAACTCAGCTGTAAATGCCTGCTTGATCATGAATGGCGTCTCCATCTGGAGGAGGCACAAGGTCTCTTTCAGCAGTGGGGATAGCCTTGGTTAGATCTGTTCACCTCTGCGGAGAACCTACACGGTCAGTGGTTTTGCACGTTGGAGTTTCCAAGGCGGCACTCGCTCAGCGATGCTTTTCATCTCGAGTGGAACTCAGGCCTACTGTACTAATACCACTTCTACCTAGAGTTCTCAAGAAAATCAAAAACGACTGGCCCCAAGTAATTCTTGTGGCTCCAGACTGGGCACGGAGAGTATGGTATTCTGTGCATGGCCATTGATCTTCCACTCAGACTGCCTCTTCAGGAGGATCTTCTGTCGCAGCAGCAGGGAAGCGTTCTCCACCTGAACCTGTCCAGTCTCCGTCTTCTTGCGTGGAGATTGAGCAACGGCAGTTGGCAGCTTTTGACATTCAGCCCGAAGCCTGTGATGTTATCTTGGCAGCCAGGTGTCCCTCCATCAAAACGGAGTATGCCTGTTGTTGGCATAAATTTGTGGCATGGTGTATGAACAAAACTGTTGATCCCCTTTCCTCACCTCTGTCTGAGGTTCTCTTGTTTATTCTTTCTCTTACCCAGCCGGGCTGTGCTTTGGGCACCCTTAAGGGTTAACTGTGTGCAATTTCTGCTTTTCTCAGACTTCCTGATCAACCCTCCTTGTTTAAATCTCCCATTGTGGCACACTTCCTTAAAGGTCTTACCCACAGGTTCCCGCCTAACCCGTTCATAATACCCCAGTGGGATTTGAACCTAGTACTCACTTTCCTCATGTGTGCTCCTTTTGAGCCTCTTCATAATTGTCCTCTTCGGCTCCTCACCTAAAAAAACAGCCTTCCTTGTGGCCATCACCTTTGCAGGAAGTGTGAGTGAGCTACAATCTCTTTCTTCAAAGCCACCCTTCATCCCTGTCCATCCTGACAAAGTGGTGATTCGTACTAGGGCCTCTTTCCTCCTTAAAGTGGTCACGCCCTTTCATGTAGGTCAATCCTTCACCTTGCCTACTTTTTATCTGCCCCCACATCCTTCTTGTGAGGAGGAGAGACTCCACCTTCTGGTTCCAAAAAGAGCATTGGCGTACTACCTCAGTCGTACCAAAGACTTCCAGGTGGACGATCAACTCTTTGTGGGTTATGTGGGTGCGAAGAAAGGATAGGTGGTGCAGAAGAGAACCATCTCTGTATGGGTTGGTCTCTGCATCAAAATGTGCTACGCTTTGGCTAAGAAGCCACCCTTCAGGGTTTGCTTGCTCACTCCAGCAGAGCAACAACTGTAACCACTGTGTTAGGATGCAGAGTTCCAGTCCTGGACATCTGCAATGCAACAACGTGGGCATCCCTTAACACGTTCACCAAGCACTACTGCCTGGACAGTCAGGTCCACAGGGATTTTTATTTTGGCTGTTTGGTCCGGCAGGACTTCCTAGTATGATCTTGGTTTGCAGATTTTATGGAAGACGGCTAGGCCTCCCCCAGTGTTTCCGATAAGATTTTTGTTGATGATACACAAATTTGATGAGATGGCTCTGTGGCATGTGGCTGCAAAGTCTTCTCCGAGTCATGCCTCTGTAATGAAGGTGAGGTCTGGTATGGTTTTGAGAGCATGTCAAAAATGTTGATAGGACTTTTATTCATAAGAGTAAGCATTGTAGGTTTTTTGTTTCTTGACTATTCATATCAAGGTGCTTTGAGGTTATTGTGTGATGTAGCATGGGAGTAGTATAGGGCCATTGGGGGGGGAATAGGGAGTTTAGGTATGAGCTGATTTGGGGAAAAATCTGGATGCAGCTTGGGGTTGAAGTGAAAGGGAAGCTGTTTGAGTTGAGTGGAGATTTCAGAAATTTGAGGTATTGCTGGAGGGCTTGTTATGGAGGGTAGTGGTATTGTAACTGCTGTGCTGTTGGGTGGTCTGAAAGGCGTGTGGAGGATTCTGGGGGTAAAGTGTGATCAAGGTAGCTGGTGACCATATGTTTGCACCTTCCCTTGATTGTTAGTTTTCTTCTAGTGAGTGACATTTTGTTTGTCAGATCTTTGAGTTATGCCTTTAGAATTGGTGAGCTTTTTGATAAGTTGGGTGGCGTAATTGTAGTGGTTAGGTTTGTTGCTGAAGAAGCTATATAGTTGTTGGAGGTGGTTTAGTGGTACTTATTGTCACTCAGTGAATGTATATGTGGGGAGTGAATGTAGAACTTTGGGAGTACTAACAGATAAAGTTTTTGTAAATGTTTGTTTGCTCAGCTGTACTTTTAAAAGTGTGGATGCAGGGTTTCCGCACCTAGGCCCCCCTTCCGGGCCATAGCATGTCGAAACAGACAGCAGCTTTAACCTGACACCATTTACCTGAGCCCCCTGTTTAAAGAGCCCTGGTGATCAGGTGACCTGGGCCATTGGGAACCCTAGCCCAGTGGGAGACCAGCCCTAGGTCTGGAGCCAATATGAATGCTAGCTCTATAGATCATGTGACCCTAAACTTAAGAGGCTGGGCAGGGTGACAGGGGAGAAGGAAGGCCTGCACAGGTGACTCTGGGCCCAGGCCCAATCACTTAGCCTGAACTGGTGGGCAAAGGGGAAAGGGAGCTGTAGCTTAGCTCACAATTTCCCTGGTTGCAGTCTAACCCAATACACACGTTTCAGTTCTTGTTCAACTCGGCAAATTAAAAATCGTCTAAAATGCTTCCACACAATGTAACACACAAAACTGAATAAGCAGCCTCTACACTCTTAAGCAAGGTTTAGATTAACTTCTGTGCCTATTTAGGAGTGGGCATGGGGGTGGATTTTTTGTCTTTTGTCACTTTAGTACATTCAGACCTCAGATTCAAATGTGAAACCCCACAGCAAAAGCTGCCTGCTCTTACGAGCTTTACTGTGGCCTTGCATTAAATTCCAGAACGCATCGGGTTGAAAAGAAAAACACTATTTTTTGTATTGTGTAGTCTTTGTTCCATATAATGCAACATAAATCAAGATTCAACGCCAGAAAGCAAATGTGTTTTCCCCTGCATTGTTTGTCTTGCTGTTGGAATTAAAGTGCAAATTCAACAATTGACAATGAAACGCTGATGTTTACTCTGGGGGTTCTTAAGTGTTGTTCTCTCTCGCAAAACCTTTTTGAAAGGTTGATAATTCCAGCCCTGCCCTTGCTCTTGTAATTATGTCTGATTACAGACTTTCAAAGAGGTATGGAGAGTTAAATGGCTCTGTTTGTCTAACACAAGGAGAGTTGTAATCTAGAGTGAGGGCTGAACATTTGACATAAATAAATGCAAAGTTAATTTTAAATGTTACTGCAGCTAGCTTGGAAGACTGAGTGGACCTGCTGGGATTTGAACATGTGGCCATGAGGTCAAACCCAGGTTACTGAAATGGATGATTTAGTCCACTGATCTATGAGACCCAGCCTGGGTCACTGAGATGTGATTTAAGGAAAGCGAAGTCATGCTTTAAAAATGAAGGGAACAAAAGTGAAAACTCATATTTGTGCAGTCATTTCAGAGCTTCGGAAATTAAACAACTGAACTCAAAGCTTGCATTTGAGATCCTTTGCCTGCAAGATAGATGCTTAAATTACAGCTGGGCTGTCACAGATGTCCATCTGTCCGAGGTTTTTAATATGATTGTGACTGAGTTAGGAGATAGTAATACCATTTGGCACACACTACTGAAAGCTGAGACTGGTCCCATGCAGATAACTTTCACTCCACTCTGCAGTGCCCAAATATTCACATACTCTAAGCACCGATATCCTATTATGCCAGAAATAAAGAGGATGAATATTGGAACTGAGTACATAAAAGTAACAAGCATTTACAAGGCAATGGGTCTCGCATTTGCTCGAGTTAGAGCTATTAAAGTTTTAAATTCCTAACTGGACTTTTCTTGCCACTTAAATTGAACATGAAAAGTAAAACAGGTGAAATAAGCGAGCCGATTCAAAGTGCCATGGCCGCTATGAGCGTGAAGGAGGGACACAAAAAGAAAAAGAAGTTTGTTCGCAGTCAAACGTATCAGCCATTGTGCAATTATCCATGTAACAGGGGCAGCCTGCAAGGCGTTAACAAAACCGCCCCAAGAAGGGACAAAAGGATTTTGCAAAGGCAAGCCCAGGAACGGGTGAAAGGGTGTGCGGTGGGCATCGTTAAACGCCCACAATACTTACAACAGGTCAAAGTGCTTGCATGCTTGACCTAAAAATTACTGGTAAAACAAAGGGGCCTGAAGATCTGGCAGCATAGCACAAACTATGAACACGTGTGTCTTTGTCATACCTTCTCATCCGTCACACCACCCATCTCTGCATCCCATAAGACAATAACTTCACCTTGTCGTCATCATGCATGGCATGGAAACACTTCCCACAGAGGCTCAAAGCAGAGAACATAGACTTCCAACCACACAGCTTAGTGTGCTATGTGAATAAGCGCTTCAGAACCCCACCTAGGGTTACTAAGAGCTGTCCAAACGCTGCAGTACATTTTAAACCTTCCTGAGCAGTTAAATAGTAGGGAAATGGGGATGTTTTAACTGCTGCTGGATGTTTTTCCTCCTCAGTATGCACCCTTGGCTTAGACTCGGTTCCATGTTCAAGGGGCAGAAAAATAAGTGCTTTACCAACCGCAACAGAGGTCCTTAATGCTCAGTAATTGAAATTGCAAGAGTTAAATCAGTTTGTGTTGTGTGTTATTGTATGTTACTCATTAGTATTGGTCTGTTTCATTTTCATGCTTTTGTGTAGTAGTTGTTTTTTATACCCTGTCTTATTTTTCCCCCTGAAGTGCACCAGACGTTTGTCAAATGGGCTAGTGGCACTTAAGCCAAAATCCAAAGGCCCCAATCCAAACTTTTAGGAGCTGCCAATTTCAGTTAATAGCAATTAAAACGAATAAATAACATATTGTATTAAATTGTGCACCTATAGAAATAAGCCTGCACTCACTTTTGCAATTTGTCCATGGAATATTAATGACTATAACTCACTAAACAATTCAGGGTCGGACTGAGACACAAAACAGGTCTGGGCACCAAAATAAAAGGGGACCCATTAGTGAATGAGATAGCTAAACCTGGCCCACATTTGCAAATCGGGCAGTTTTCAAATTGTAAAGCTGAGTTGTATAGGTGGTTTTCTGGTTATCTGAGACTGCATGCATTTATACTTGCGACA
This sequence comes from Pleurodeles waltl, assembly GCF_031143425.1. Taxonomy (NCBI): domain Eukaryota; kingdom Metazoa; phylum Chordata; class Amphibia; order Caudata; family Salamandridae; genus Pleurodeles; species Pleurodeles waltl. The sequence continues at coordinate 1,775,638,582 of NC_090444.1, read as the reverse complement.
GGGAATGTTTGTGGTAGTATCAGTGAAATCAACCATAACAAGCATTTGTAATGCACTAGGGCATGCATTTGTTTGAATTAAAGCTATTGGCATTGTAAATTCATAACTGGACTTTTCTTGCCACATTAATTGGTCAACCCTGCCTCATAATTTCGTCTTTTCCTGCCATATAATTCCAGTGGCCCTGCATAAAACTAAGGCACTTCCATTTACCCCCTTCCTCTATCTACAGCAAAAAATGAAAATGTTGCCATTTAGAATCCTAATTTAAATATGCCATGCTAATTTCAACAGAATACCACTTTCATCAACCCACCGTCAGAGTTGCTGGCTGGCTAACACAATTCTCCCAAAAAAGACACAAGACAGCCACAGAGGAGAAATAAACTAGAAGGGTCACCCAAACATATCAAGTGTGTTCAAACAGTCACAGTGTGATAAGGATGTTAAGTTGCCCTGAATTATGGTCATAATTGTAATAAGGAGAAATTATTAAAACATATACTATTATCATTTAAACCTTTATCAGAAATAAACTTCTGGCATTAGACTGTAATGCTCAAAACAGTCCTTACAAGGCACCATAACAAAAATATCATCTGTAAGGAACATGGTCATGTAACCATATTGTTAGCCCCTAGAAGGCATTAGTCTATGGAAAGAACAGGAGAAATGAATGCAGTGTAACCATATACTTATCCCCTAGAGGATGTTTTTAGAGCTAGCAGGCCTACTGCAATAATATTACAAACACGGCCTTTAAAACAAAACTTCTCCTAGCTGTAAAACAAACGTTCTAGCCATGAAAAAGCTTAAGCCCTTGGGTGCCCAGGACGTAATGGTTACATCCTCGGCAGCGCGGAGGTTCTGAGGACGTAACTGTTACGTCCTGCACCCGGTCCTCTCCCACCCTCCTGCCTTGGGCAGGGATGGAAGGGGAATCGCTTCCACTTTCACATCAGAGGCCGCCCCATTGTGCTGGAAACTTTGGAAGAGAAATGCTTGCATTTCTCTTCCGATCCGGGGTGGGGGACGGCAGAGAGTCATCAAAGGAAAGGAAAGGCGTTCCTTTCCTTTGATGTCTTTCTGAACATTTCTGCAGCTCAATCATGAAGTGATTGGGCTGCAGAAATTCCCACTAGACACCAGGGATGTTTGTTTACCTTATGTAAACAATGAAGGGGAGTGGCCCCTTGGGTAACGGTCGCTCCCCTGAGGGGCCTTTTTTTATTAGGCCTTTTCTGCCTCCCCGGGGGGCAGATCGGCTTATTTTATTTAAGCCGATCTGCCCCTGGTGGGCAGACCCCACTAGAGACCAGGGATAATTTTCTTTCACTTTTTTTATATGTGGGGAGCAACCCCTTAGGCAAGGGACGCTCCCCTTGGGGCAAATTCTTTTTAGGCCATTTCTGCGCCCCTATTTTAATTAGGCCGATCTGCCCCCAAGTGGGGCAGAAACCAATAGGCCCCAGGGATTTTTTTTTCTTTCTTACAGATGGGGAGCGACCTCTTAGGCAAGCGTCACTCCAATGGGGGGGCAATTTTATTTTAGGCCATTTCTGCCCACCTTGGGGGAAGATCAGCCTATTTTTCTTAGGCCAATAGACACCCGGGATTTTTTTTTTGCACCATTTCACTCGAGGGGAGCGGCCCCTTAGGTAAGGGATATTTTAATTAGGTCGGTCTGCCTCCAAGAGTGGGGGGCTGGGGTGTGGTGGGGGGAGATAAACCACTAGGCACCAGAGAGTTTTTTTTTTTTACAGATGGGGAGTGAGCCCTTAGGCAAGGGTTGCTCCCCTGGGGGGCAAATTTATTTTAGGCCATTTCTGCCTCCCTTGGGGGCAGAACGGCCTATTTCTATTAGACCGAAACCACTTAGGCACCAGGGATTGGTGTGTGTATGTTTTTTTTTTTTAAGGGACAGCCCCTTGGGAAAGGGTCGCTCCCCATGGGGGCACATTACTGTTGGCCATTTCTGCCCCCTTGGAGGGGTAGATCGGCCTATTTTTGTAATGCCTATCTGCACCCAAGAGGGGCAGAAAGCCCACCAGACACCAGGGAAGATTTTTTTTTCAAAAAAAGAGGCTGGAGGTATGGCCATACCCCCACCCCAAATACATGGGGACAAAGTTGTTCTGCTCAGTGGTGGGCAGATGGGGCAATTATCCCTGATCCACTCCCCAGGGGGCAGAAAGCCTTCTAGATGCCAGGGAATCTAAAAAAAAAAAGATTGTGGGGTGGTGGCTACCAACCAGTATGGGCATGGTTATGCCCCCACCCCAACTGAAGAGGGTAACAGTCTTTTAGTTCTCCCTCCGCACACTAAAAGATCTTATCCCAACAGCAAGCAAGAGGACATTTTATTATTTTTGGTTTTGGTTTTACATTTGGGCCATGCAAGCTTGGCTAACTCTCAAAATCATCCCACTTGGAATGGTGAGGGCTGCACTTTTTGGACTTTGGGACGCTGCCATGTAGAAAAATATACGAGACCTAGACACATCTGAAAACTAAACATCTGAGTGAGTCCAGGGTGTTGTGCTTCACATGCACCCCACACCATTTTCTTACCCTAAATGCCCTGCAAACCTCCAACTTTGCTTGAAATCACACATTTTTGCCACATTTTTGCCACATTTTTGTGATGGAACCTTCCGGAATCTGCAGGAATCCACAAAATTCCTACCACCCCGCATTGTCGCATCTATACCAATAAAAATTCTTCCCCCTTTTGTTAGCCTAAAAATGTTTTTTTTCAAACTGCCCTTTTGGACCCGCTTTGGTTCCCCCTCATTTTTAACATGTGTTTGGCTCTGCCCTATCACTTGGCCCACCTACACAAGTGAGGTATCATTTTTATCAGGAGACTGGGGGGAACGTTGGGTGGTAGGAAATTTGTGCCGGTGCGGTGATCCCACACAGAAATGTGGGGGAAATGTAATTTTTTTTAGCTAAATTTGAGGTTTGCTGAAGATTCTGGGTAAGAAAACACTGGGAGATCCACGCAGGGATGTGGAATTCCTATCGCCCCACGCCCGGGACATCTTGTTTGGGGTCAAGGGCAACAAGTTTTTATGTTTACTTTGTCCTTGGGACAAGTAGGCCCAACCCTCTGCAGCACAAACCCTTTGGCTGCCTGTTTACAGAGAGTGGAACTCTCTGCAGTTGAGGTAATGTGTTTCCGAAAGATAATGTGTTCGAACTTGTATTTATGGTTCATTATTTGAAAGCCTTCATTATTAGGGTGAGTGCTGTAAATAAATGTTTTAAGGTCACACTTCACTACTGACGTTGGTTCCAGTACAAAAAAAAAAACGTGTATACACATGTTTGAAAAGTTTAGGCTATGAGGTTAAGTATAATGCTCCCAGAATGCTCTCTGATTAGATGCAAATGAAGTGTCATTTAGTAAAATGTTTTTGATGCATGCTAGTATTTCTCAAAAATATTTCTAATGGAAAATCAGTGTAACCATTTTCAACACGAATATGGGAAGCATGAAAATAAACAAACACTGACAAAGCCAACTGGTCTGACATATTTTTATAAGTCTTTTAGTTTCATCAATACGTGTCTTGTTTTGACATGGCTTTTGTAACACTTTATTGTTGTGGGAGCTACCAGGCCCTCAACATTGTAACAAACACTGGCAAAAAACCCCAAAACGTTTTTGAACTCTAAAAGCACACGTTGCCACCAGTGGCATAACAAAGGCCCCGCAGCCGCCCTCCAGGGGGCCCCTTCAGCACAGCACCTGCCCTGAGTGAGTCTGGAGAGGGGGCTCCTCCATGTTCTTTGCAAAGGGGCACCCTCCAGTTTCGTTACGTCATTGATTGCCACTGTAGTTCCTGACACTGAACAAAACTACTGTGTGTGCCAATATGCTCCTTGTGGAAGAGCAGAATGCGATCACTCACAGTAAAGCCAGCCAAAAGAGAGAGAAATAGAAGTTTAATAAAAACAAAATGTTTTGTTAACACCAGACCTAATTAGGGACCAAGACCCACATGTAGGTAGCTTTTTGCATGTCGCAAACAGCGACTTTCGCTGTTTGCAACGTGCAAAAAGCACATTGCGATGCACAAACCCAGTTTTGCGATTCAGTAACCTGGTTACCGAATAGCAAAACGGGTTTGCGACTCGCAATTAGGAAGGGGTGTTCCCTTCTTAATTGCGACTCGCAGTGCAATGTAGGATTGTTTTGTGACCGCTGGCGCAAACCAATCGCAGTTTGCACCCATTTCAAATGGGTGCTAACACTTTCGCAAAAGGGAAGGGGTCCCCATGGGACCCCTCATTTCGAATGGGTGCTAACACTTTCGCAAAAGGGAAGGGGTCCCCATGGGACCCCTTCCCCATTGTGAATGTCACTGTAAACATTTTTTCAGAGCAGGCAGTGGTCCTGCGGACCACTGCCTGCTCTGAAAAAATGAAACGAAAACGTTTCATTTTTCGTTTTTGTAATGCATCTCGTTTTCCTTTAAGGAAGCAGTCACAGACATGGTGGCCTGCTGTCTCCAGCAGGCCACCATCCCTGTGAGGGCCGCTATTCGCAAGAGGGTCGCAAATTGCGACCCACCTCATGATTATTCACTAGGTGGGCATTTGCGAAGCCCTTGCGAATCACAGATGGTGTCAGGGACACCATCCTACTTTCGGATTTGCGACTCGCAAATTGCAAGTCGCTCTGACTCGCAATTTGCAGGTTTGCAGGTTGCAAATCTGAACCTACCTACATGTGGCCCCAAACTCTTAAAGAAAGTCACAAAAGTGCACCCATGGTATATGTCGTACCCCTATAAAATATTTGTGAATTGTATTTTAGCATGGGTAAATACGCATGTGTAGATTTGCTCATGTGAAAATCTATTGAGCATTTGCAAGTTCCTTTTCCCTCCGGCCACTTTCTTCCCAACCCTGGAAGAAGTTCTAATTCTGCCATTGTCAGGAGTAAGAGAAGTTGGTGAAAATCTTTAAAACATGCAGGTTAGTAGGTTTGCAGACTCAAAGGCATGACAGCCCTGGAACTATTGCTTACTGCTTCCTCCAGCCCCAGTATGCAGATCTGAAGAAAGGTGGCAAAATAAGGAAATTGCTACAGTAGGGATTGAAACTGCAAGTATTCAAGCCCTACTATGGTAGTAGCCCTGGCATAATCAGAGAGGCTATTATCGGAGCTCTTACATAATGAGATTGCTATCATAATTTGTCGCCACACTACATGGCACCAAAGGGACAAGTAGATCTTTTTACAGGACAAGTAGATTTGAGAAGCAACCTGTCCCCTGGACAAGTAGATATTTTAATAAATTCCACACCCCTGTCCACGCAAGTCACACCTCTCTGGACTCCCTTGGGTGTCTAGTTTTCAGAAATGTCTGGGTTTGGTAGGTTTCCCTCGATGGCTGCTGAGCCCAGGACCAAAGACGCAGGTGCCGCCCCCCCTTGCAAAAACAGGCAGGTTTGTATTTGATCATTTTGATGTGTCCATGTAGTGTTTTGGGGCATTTCCTGTTGCGGGCACTAGGCCTACCCACACAAGTGAGGTACAGTGTTTATGGGGAGATGTGGGGAAATGCTGGGTGGAAGAAAGTGTGTGGCTCCCCCCAGATTCTAGAACTTTGTAGCACCGAAATGTGAGGGAAAAGTGTTTTTTTTTTTGCCAAATGTTGAAATTTGCAAAGGATTCTGGGTAACAGAATTGGTGAGAGCCCCACAAGTCACCCCATCCTGGTTTCCCTTAGGGGCCTAGATTTTCAAAAATGTAAAGGTTTGCTAGTTTTCCTTAGGTGCTGGCTGCCCTAGAGACCAAAATCCACTGTTACGCACTTTCCAAAAAACACAGCAGTTGCCAGTGTAAAAATGTGATGTGTCCACGTTGCGTTTTGGGGCATTTCCTGTTGCGAACACTAGGCTTACCCACACAAGTGAGGTACCATTTTTATCGGGAGACTTACAGGAATGCTGGGTGGAAGAAAATTTGTGTCTCTTCTCAGATTCCAGGACTTTTTATCACCAAAATATGAGGAAAAAGTGATTTTTTGCCACATTTTGAGGTTTGTAAAGGATTCTGGGTAACAGAACCTGGTGAGTGCCCCATAAGTCAACCCATTCTGAATTCCCATAGATGTCTAGTTTTCAAAAATGTATAGGTGTGCTAGGTTTCCCTATGTGCCAGCTGAGCTAGGGCCAAAATCCACTGCTAGTCACTTTGCAAAAAACGGGTCCGTTTTCTTTGGGAAAATGTGATGTGTCCATGTGGTGTTTTGGGGAATTTCCTGTCGCTGGCACTAGGCCTACCCACACAAGTGAGGTGCCATTTTTATCAGGAGACTTGGGGGAATGCTCGGTGGAAGGAAATTTGTGGCTCCTCTCATATTCTAGAACTTTCTATCACCGAAATTTTGAGGTTTGCAAAGGATTCTGGGTAACAGAACCTGGTGAGAGCCCCACAAGTGAAACCATCCTAGATTCCCCTAGGTGTCTAGTTTTGAAAAATGCACGGGTTTGGTAGGTTTCCCTATATGCCAGCTGAGCTAGAGGCCAAATCTACAGCTAGGCACTTTCCAAAAAAACACGTCAGGTTTCAATGTAAAAATGTCAGCTGTCCATGTTGCGTTTCCTGTCGCGGGCATTAGGCCTACCCATGCAAGTGAGGTACCATTTTTATCGTGAGACTTGGGGAACACAGAATATAAGAACAAGTGTTATTGCCCCTTGTATTTCTCTACATTTGTTCCTTCCAAATGTAATACAGTGTGTAAAATAGACATCTATTTGAAAAATGCCCTATAATTCACATGCTAGTATGGGCACCCCGGAATTCAGACATGTGCAAATAACCACTGCTTCTCAACACCTTATCTTGTACCCATTTTGGAAATACAAAGGTTTCCTTGATACCTTTTTTTCACTTTTTATTGGCTCTGGGTACCTAGGGTTCTTGATGAACCTACAAGCCCTATATATCTCCACAACCCGAAGAGTCCAGCAGACGTAACAGTATATTGCTTTCAAAAATCTGCCATAGCTGGAAAAAGTTATAGAAGAAAATGTGGCGGGAAATTGCTCTTTTTTTCACCTCAATTATTTTAGCTGTTACTTTCTGTAGGAAAACCTTAAAGGACCTACACAGATGACCCCTTGCTGAATTCAGAATTTTGTCTACTTTTCAGAAATGTTTAGCTGTTCGGGATCCAGCATTGGTTTCACACCTATTCCTGTCACTAACTAGAAAGAGGCTAAAAGCACAAAAAGTAGTAAAAATGGGGTATGTCCTAGTAAAATGCCAAAATTGTGTTGAAAAATTGGGTTTTCTGATTCAAGTATGCCTGTTCCTGAAAGCTGGGTAGATGGTGATCTTTGCACTGTAAACCCTTTGTTGATGCCATTTTGAGGGGAAAAACCACAGGCTTTCTTCTGCAGGACAGAAATTTGGCGTGGGTAGCTTATGTGGACAAAAAGTTATGAGGGCCTAAGCGCAAACTGCCCCAAATAGCCAAAAAAAGGCTTGGCACCTGAGGGGGAAAGGCCTGGCAGCGAAGGTGTTAAAAGACATTGATTGGTGGGATGGGTTATTATTTTGGAGTCCCCACTAACATAGTGTGGGAACCCAGAGATGATATAGATAGAAATAGCACATTGTGATCAATGTGTTGAAGGTGGCACCATTGTCCTAAGACCACCACAGGCTGAGTTATGAACAAATGAACAAAACATTTTTGTAAAAGTAATGCCTGCAAAGCATTATGAGGCACGTACGTAATGCTTAAAACAGCCCTTAGAGGACACCACAATGAAAATAGCATTTATAAGAAACATGGTCATGTAACTATACAGTTAGCCCCTAGAGTGCATAGCCACACAAAAAGAAAATGGCAAAAAATAAGGCAGAGTAACCATATATGTAGCCCCTAGAGGGCATAGTGTGTTACATATTTTCAGGGGTAGCAGGCCTATACCAATGATATTACAAACAAGGCCTAAAACACAAGCTATTCTGAGCCTGAAAACAACAGTTCCAGACCGTGAGAATGCTTAAAAAGACACTGAATGGTGGGAGGGGATATTATTTTGGAGTCTTCACAAACATAGTGCAGGGACCCAGAGATGACCTAGACAGAAAGAGTGTGTTGTGCTGAACATTTTAGTAGTGGTCCTATTGTCCTAGGACCACCACAGGCTGAGTTGTGGGTGAAAATATTGTGAAAAAGAATGCCTGCAAAGCATTAAGGGTAGATTTTTCCCGAGTTCAGTGAATATTGTAGTATCCGCTCTCCCGCTGTGCCGGGAGAGCCACTTTCACTTCGAAGATTTCTTTTTATGTAAAGGATTTACCAATTTCAAGTGTTTTAAGGAGAGAGCCACAAGAAATTACTCTGATTAGGTAACTGTGAACAATATGACCAGCGCTTCAATACCGCAGATCGAGTTCACTCTGTTGGCGCTGTGAGCACCATGGCCGCCATACAGCACATAGGGGAGAGACAACAACAAAAAAAGTTTGCCCACGCTGAAGTATATCGCAGTCGTGCAAGAACCCATGTAACAGGGCAGTCTGCAAGGCGGGACAAATGTAATTACCAATGACCTCAAATGATTTTTGAAAGGCAAGCCCACGAACTTGTGAAAGGGATGGGCATGACATGGGCATGGTTAAAAATCCACAATACTAACAACAGGTCAAAATGCTTGCGCGCTCAACCTAAAAACCTGTGCACCAGACCATAAAAGAGAGCCGACAACAGATAAGTAAATGGCCCATAGACTGACCTGTCAGACCTGCTCTGTAGGCACTGCCTGATTGCCCTATAGACTTGTCCGACCCCAAAACAATCCGCTGCCTGTTCTAGGCACGTCCTTTCATCTCTCCCTCCAGCTGACCGTTTACAAACTCACCCTCCTCCCTTTATCACCCATGCACCCTCACAAATGTACACTCACTCCTAATCAACTCACTTTCACCCATATTGGGCCTCTTTCACCCCCATTGGCTCTCTTCCATGTTTACCCTCATTCAATCTACTCTTGCCCCATTTATTCTCGCCTCATCTGTTTTCGTTCCATCCGCTCTCTTTCCCATCCACTCACTCCGTTCATTCTCAGGCCCCAACTCCACACTGCCACCAGCCCGCTTCCCTTTCCACGCCCCTAAATCATCTTAGTTTTTATTATTTTTAAAATTAAAATAAGGACCAGGGGCTGCCCTTCTCTCAGAACTGAATTAAAACATGAGGCTTTAAGAATCAGTTTGTTGTTAAATTAAACGCCTCCAACATGAATCACTCCTGCGCTGTTCATCAGTGCAGTCCATGTGGGGGGGGGGGGCTGTAATGTACTAACAATAAAACAAATACATTGTGTTTCCCATTGTTGGACACACATCAATTGATCACATCAATTGATCTTTCCATGCCTATATGTACCATTCATGCCAACATTTAATCGATAAGAGGGAGAAATATGCGTGGGGGCAAGACCCTGAATAGCGCGTAACACGAAACGGGTCACAGGTAACGTGAAATGGGTTGTAGGAGTAACAGGGAGATATTTTTTGATCATCTTCAACAAATAACTTCTGCTTCATAGAAATAGGCCATACACACACCCGTAAGTAGAATGTGGCACGCTCACTTCCAGGAAGTGAGTCATTCATATTAATGTCATAAAAGCATGACAAGGCATCATAATGGGCCAAAAGTTATAATCCAATAACCCTGGGAGAAGAGATAGTGACAAATACAAGGGGGTAATGAGGAAGGCAACAAATTACAAAGAGGTACATTTGCCCACATAATACACTAGTTGTGTTCTTCTTGTAATCTGAGTCAATACGTGTGACAGTCTGTAGCGCAAAAGTACAAATCTGTATGCCTGGATGATGATCTGGAGATGACGATGAGGTTGGGAAAGCACATTAGAGCAGATACTCTTGTTCGCACAGTGCAGTTGTATATTTGAGTTCAATTTTTGTGAAAATTTGGTGGCACAAAGTGTACTAGTCTGTGTGTAGACCTGGGAGGTGAGTTGGTAACAAAGGTGAGAGCGGGGTAAAGACGAGAGTGGGATAGCAAACTGAAGCAGAGACAGTATGGTTCTTACAAAGCAGATGTGCTATTTATGTCATCGGTTTCAACTTTAGTGACATTAGCGAATATGAACTGATAGAAGGTGCTATGGTCCAGGGACATTAAGACCCTGCAGGACAGAGTCCTTTCAGGTCCACAGCCAGGACAGTGGACACAAGTACCTGTTTGAGGATGGGGGAAGACTGGTGGTATGGGTAACAAAGGGAATTCCACTGTAGGCTAGACACAAGATAGCATCAGTGGAGACAAGCTCCCCCAGATGTAGAAGAAAATGTGATGGAGAGGAATCTATATAATAAAGGTGTACTACACATCTGGCTCTTCTCCTGCCATCAAACTTAAGAACACAAAAGATAAAAATTTTTTGCAATAACATTTTATTAAGTTTTCAGAAATGCATATATTTAAGTATCAATGTGTTTCAGACTCCTAGAGCACTGAGCAGAGCGATATTCATAATTGTATCACATCAACGGGGCAACATCTTACGTAATATAAACTTCCATAGACAGAAACTATTTTGATAGAGATCTGAGACCTTCTAGCGAGGCCTGTATTTAGTTTTTTTGCTGCATTCAAGGGAGGTTTTGGTGGCTGACACTGATAACTGGCAGCTTTTTGTAACTTGAAGACATTCATTTTTGAGCTAGGATTCCAACTAAGATGTTTCTTGTTCCTGTCACTTCAGCGTAAGCAGAAGTCGATGTATGACCCCCTTTGATATCATGGCCTAGGTTTTGCCTTGAATACCAACAGATTTTTCTAACTGTACTAAAAAGTCCTTCACAATACTCATTGCAATGTAGCAGTAGTAAAAGAAACTTTGCCAATTTTGCAAGGCTTGGAAATAAAGTCAGCTTAGTAACACCATTTTTTTATTTGGATAGACTCTCCCAAATCACATAAATTTTTTCACCTTTCAGCATATCATTTTCCGCCATGCATTGATATTGACGAACTTGTTGATGAAGACTTTCTATCTTTTTCGATACAATCATATCTGGAAATCAAAATACTAGAATTTCAATTTGTTCTGACGTAGCTTGTAGTGTCAGGGTTCAAGAATGTGAGAGATATGAGGATGTCAATTCAGGCATTGACTTTATCATGTATTTCACAGAACTTATATGAAATACTTTGCTACATTCAGAAATGTGTTATATGCTGGTGAAACCAGACAATCCTCTTTCCTGGCCACCTATTAGGTCATTAGGCCAATCAAAATTTAATTCAGGAGCAATAACAAATGATTTTCTGGATTTTCAATGTCAATTTGTAGCAGATCTGTAGCTGTAGCCATAACTTTAGGTTTTATAAAGTTGGCCATCAAATTGTGGAAAAGATGCATTGCTGAAGAGTGGAGAACATGTGTCATTGGGACCTCACTTTCAAGTCATGTTTTGAAGTAATCAAAATTTGGAAGCACAGCCTGAACAAACATGAAATAAAGTGTTGTCACTGGGTTCTTTAAAAACCTTTACAAGTCACAGTTCTTGATCACCAGATTTTCTCTTTTTCTTATTTCCTTCAGCACCCTCATCAAAGTTTGAAAGAAAGTAGGATTTTAATGAGCCCCACTGCTTTAGTGTTCTCTCTGCAGACTTTCCCAAATTGAGCCACATAGTACTGGCATGTTTAACCACTTTCCTGACTTCTGTCTCAGTACAATCCATATACTCTCTCAACACACCGTGGTGCTCCACACTTTTTTCAAAGTGGTAATATATTTCGTGGAGCATATCATCAACTTTGGCAGACTGTGCTTTGGAAGCTTTTGTGCACTCAAGTGGCATAAACGACAAGGACAACCAACATCATAAACCTTTTGTTCAATCCTGATTTAACTGAGTAGACTGTTGTGCTTACCATGCATGCAATTTGTGCTATCAGAGGACTATGGTGCACTGTTGTTCCAACTAAGAATTGTTTCTCTGATAAGGTGGTTGCATTTGTCAAACAAGGCCTGGGGGTCTCCTGCAACAACAAAAGGCATATCAAGCAATGATGTAACTATGTGCCGTGTATGTGGATCCTCATTGCGCACTAAAATAGGAAGATATTTATCATTTTCATCATTTCTTCCATCACTTGCTAGGCCAAACCATGCTTTCTTCTCCAGAGCGTTTTTACTTTATCAATACTGTCCGGGGCAATAGCTCCATTAACTATGTGACTGGCTTTCGTCCTTGCACAGGAGAACTTTGCAGCTATTTTTGAATCGGGAAACATTAATGTGAGTAGTGAACCAGCGTGAGAAGAGACTGCTGGGGGTATGTTATGTTCTGTTAGGAAGCCAACAAACAAATCTTCAGCTTTTGTCACCTTTTCATCAATATCCTCTGCTGCCCGGCCTCCAACCCAAGTGGTCACTTTTCTAGTCTGAGTTTGTGACCGTTCACTATTTTTGTGTTTTGGTGTACTGACACGCTTTAATGTATCACTCCTGCCACTATGGGCAATGCTGAAATCTGATGCACAAATGTCTTAAAATTCACTGCCTGGCCCATTTCTAGATTTCAACATGAATGGACATTCGTTTTGCCATTTCTCTTTGAATGTACAATCACACTTTTGGTTTTTTTCTCCCCTTGGAGGCGTGTGGCCTGACTGCTTCCAGCTCATGCTCGAGCACTATTCCTGTATCATCCAATCGAAATGCAGCGGATAAAAAATGCCTGACCTCAACAGGGGCTGATGGTCTCAATTCTATGAAAGCTGCAGGCTTGTACGAGCTGCACTCGGGCAACAATTTACCAGTCCAGCCTGCATAAAGTCAGTACCAATAAGAGATTGCCCCCTATATCAAATCACTACTTACCAAGGTTATCCATGTTAAGGGGAAGGGCATCAATATGCAGTATAGCCTTGTGTGCAAGCCCTGCCTGTGCAGGGCCTTTGTTTAACAAGCATCTTGAGTGTGTTATCAGTCTGACTGCACTTCAGATCACAGTCCCTAATAAAGAAAGCTGATGGCTTTGTATTGAATGTACACCATCTACTACAGAATAAGTGTAATGTTTTAGAATGAGGCTTTTCTATCACGAGAAGTGCTAAAGTACAGGGGGCAAATTTGTCAACACTTTGCACCAGCTTTGTCACACAGAAGTGATACAAACTGGTGCCAAGTGTTGATTTTGTGATTTACTTACAGTGCCAATACGTTTTACACTGGAAAGTAACCCCAAAGTAGTGCAAAGTAGCGCAGTGCTGCACTTTGCCTTAAGGTGGCAAACCGGGGGTGGAATGTGGGCATTCCCATGCAGACACCTATAGTTTGTGATTCCAGTCCCTATGGACCTTGGTGAAAGGAAGGTAATGGGCCCTCTAGCTGCTATCATCATTATGAGTGAGTACCACTACATTGAGCTAATGACTGAAACATACCATTATCCTTTTCCCAAATTGAATGATTGTAATTTGCTGCTATTATTGTCAGCTAATGTTTCTGCATTGAATGAATGACAGCAAAATGCTATGATTAAAGAGAGTGAAGTTTATTGTACTGAATGAATGACTGTGAATATCTCTGTACTGACAGAAGCGATAGAGCTTCTAGGGAATGTTCATAATCCCACATAGAGATACATGATTGAGAAGGGTTCCCATGGGATTGCTACTGAATCACCCTTACTGGATGCCTTTAGCAGAAGATGGAAGTTATCAAACTACCAAAGGAATCATTGAAGCTATACATGAAGATGGATGGGCCATTAATAAAGGTGCGTGCTTCGTATTCCATGCACTAGCGATGGATTCCACGTTCTGGTCGAGCAGAGATGCCGGGATTGATCCCCAGTTTTCCATGTTCACACTTTCCAGTTCAGCCACTAGATCTAACATCAAAGGTTAATGCTTTGTCCTTCATTCGTTGGGGGCGGGGGAGATTTGAGCTTGCGTGACAGGCAATCAGCATTTTATTTTTGACAGTCACCCAGCAGATTCTGCTTGTGCAACAAAAACAGTCCACCACTCCGTTTCTGTTAGTGCTGTGTAAAACTGCCAAAAATAAATGTCAATGCATGTCACACACTCTAATCTTCCCCTCCAAGGATTAAGGACAAAGCAATGATCACTGATTTTCTAGTTCCACACTGTGCAGTTTAGCCACTTTATGGGTACCTACCTCCGACATTAAAGGTTAATGCTTTCTTAGATGGGGCGAACCAACAAATGAACAGGGAGAGTTGCTCCAGGAGGGTGGCTTGGCTTTTAGGACCCGTGCACGAGCCAAGCCCTGAGAATGCCTGCTATCTAAATCATACAGCAGACATCACGTGAAATATGGGAAAGTCTCTTCAAAATTCAAAAAAGTTTATTTCTGAAACATGTGGCATTGTTGACATACAGCACTGCACTAAGAAATACTTACAAGTGATAGTTTTGAAGCATAGCCCATTAATGAACTAAGAGGCAAGACAGGTGTCATGGAAACCCTGTATAGTGCCCAGAATAGTATAGAGCAACACCATAGTCTATTAAATCAAAAACAACAGGTTTTTTTAACTGGTATTCTGAACTCACACAAGTGCTTTCATTTGCTAGAATAAAGAAAAAGGAGTTTCGGTGAAAAAATATTTGCCCAAGATCACAATTTAAGTTGGGAAGCCACAATTTACAAATCAGCCACTAAATAGGTATCTACTTGTCTTCACTTATGTTAATGCTTTGTTTTTACCGTGTTGTCTATTTTGCATGCAGCAGAACCGACCCAAAGGTATTGGAGTGCTTTACATGAGCACCAGTTACATTACACAGTGTCACCACTCATTGTTTATAGGGAAGATTAAGTGATTTACCCAGAATCACAGGATGATGAGCCAACTCCAGGATTTGAACGTGGTTCCCCAGTTCCAAAGTCTAGCCCTAACACCACATCGTGAGTACAGGGAGAATGAGCATTTCATTGTTGGGGCTAACAAAAACAGAGTTTTAGACTATGTTTTCGTATGCGCTATGTAAAACTGCGAAAAATATAATGTTGATTTCTGTCACAAGCTCCTATCTCCCCCACCAAGAGTTAAGCTTTGATGTCAGAGGTAATTCTTGGAGAGGGAGATTATAGCGTGCGTGAATAAAGACCGCCATCTTCAAGTTATTTCTAGCAGGTCATTCCGCAGTGTGCATGGAATCAGGTTTTTACATTCACGTGGGAGGCTACCCTTCTAATCAGTAGTCTTCCACTTGAATCAGGAGGGTTGGCATGTTTGATGTACCAGTACTTATACAGCCCAAACCTAGCTAGGAAGCAACAGAGGGCTGATCAATGGGTATAAGCTCAGTTTACGGCTGTGTACAATGAGACATTTAACAGATAAACTCCTGCTGTGGAGGGGATAGAGCTCCTTAAAGAGATATGTGTTCAGTTTCTTTCTAAATTGCAAGGGGACCATCTTAGCAAGCTCAATCTATATCGTCCCCTAGTGTCATTGACTGTATAATGACTGCTTCTATCATGTGCTTCGATGACACCAAATGTTTACATTGAGGGTATTCAATTCTGTTGACCTCTTTCAAGCCCAAGTCTTTCCTGCAACTACCAATGGATATGAGAGGGATTCCTTCAAACATATCTGTTAGGCTTACACAGTCACCATTCCAGCCCAGAGAGGCCCGGTCTCTACAGGAGCCATCTGCATATGCATGTTACTATGGCATAAGTGGTGGTTTCCTTCATTTGTCTCTACCAAACTGTTTCTGACCAATGTCATGACCAGGCTAGTGCATACCGAGGGCTGTTGATGCATTCCAGGCAGCCTGGTAACATTCCACAGGGGTCTGCGCAACAACCCTCTATTCCACCACTGTTTAGACACGTTTCTCAAACATCATTCACTTAAAATCTGAAGTCTTGGAGTAAAAGGTGCCATTTGGCCATGCTTGTCCCCCTTTTGCTTTGCAAATGCAAAAGCTTCAGTATTATAGACACACCATACTATTTTATTTTAGTGATCATCCAAATAGGCAGAAGGAGCTGAAATAAATGCAAGAGAAATGGTATGACAGTCACCTTAATCATATTAATTCTCTCCATTAAAGACAATGCTGAATTAGACCTATTTTAGTTTTTCTTAATTTTTGTGAAAATTATTTAAAACCAGTGCACGCAGAGCAGACTTTTCAGGGGGTGAACATACATTTTCAAAAAGTAGGTGTAATACCATCAGGTCCAGGTGCTTTCTGTAATTGTAAAGTATTGAATACCACGAAATTACCAACTACTGACAAGAAGTGTAGCTCTTTACCTCCTACCTTAATTGAAAACATGAGATTCTCCTCAGCAGTGTCTGATACCTTCATCATAAAGCACTGGGCTGGTGTTTCTACAGATTGGGCCGCCGTCTCGATCTCCACGTTGTCCTATGCTAATCCTTGTGATCCACGGAAAGGGCTCCTCGTGGAGTGCCATGTCTGCTGGATGTCTGTGAGCATGGAGGGTGCTGATGGCTGGACATCATCCCTATTAACCCTGTCATCCCTGTTGTTTCTGTAATTTCTGTTATTTCCCCATCTTTCTTTCCTATTATCTCTTCTTCTATAATTTCGGCAATTTCTGACCCAGTGCCTATAATTCCGGCAAACATAACACTGATCCCTGCTCCTGTCTCTTCCCTGGTACCCCTGTCCTTCATCCTGTTTATGCTGCGCCCCTTGATAGTACATTCCTTCTGGGCTCTCCTCTCTTTGTACTTGCTGCAACATCATCCCTTTGTGAGTTTTAGCTGTGTCCTTCTTTACTTTGAAAATACTATGCCTTTCCATATTTATCATAAGGGTGCATAACTTTTGATATCCTTTAGTAGACTAACAGGGTGGTGCAGTTTACAGCTATGGACCACAGATGCTAACAACCCATTCATAACAGTCTGTGTGTCTAGTACCTTATAGGCCTCTGTTGTCCGCGGTACCCCTGCACTGTTGTTCCATGCTTTATTATATCTTAAAATGTAATCAGCCACTGACTCACCTGTCTTTTGTAACATGGCAGTAACTTGAGAAAAGTCACCATGTTTCACTGCTAAGCCTTTAATTGTGTCCATCATAGACTCTAACCAAGTAATCATCTTATGTTCTTGGAGATCCATATCATTAGTCCGTGTCGTACAATCTCTTTCCTATAGAGTTTGGAACGCACTTTTGACCAAAGACCACCTACTACCTTATCCTATTTTTAGTAGCATTTCTACGTCTCTTGGAAGTGGGATATAGGCAATGCATATTTGATGAAGCCACTCATAATATTTCACACTGGCTGTGAACGGATTGGGCGCATCTTTAGTCATCTGAGCTGCCTCACAGGGAGTCCATGGCTTCACAATCGCTGCCCCACCCAAAACTATTTATGGCACACTTATTCTGGTGTTTAATTGTAATTCATCCAAAAGTGTGGTTTCACCCTTTCCTTTTAGGACCCCTGGGCGTCATCTTGTAAGCATCAGTCGTTCCTTGTTATCTATCTTATCCTAAAGTTTATTAATGGAGCGTTGTATTTCTTCCCTGTCATTGTTACCTTCTCCTGGAACTCATCTGCCTCCTTCCTCATTTGAGCTAGCCTCTCATGTTCTGCCTCATTTTCTTTCTCTTAAGCACTCAACTCTATATTTTCCCCCAGGCGAAACATTGAAGTTGGAGCTGGTGTTTCAAAAACGTGGGGTATGTCTCTTCCAAATGACAAGAGTCCATTCAGGACGGGGTTCCGAAACCACTTGCTCTAGGGCCAGTTGGCATGTCAGTTACCCTAGCTAAATCCCCTTCCAGGGATATATGAAAATAAGAGATATGTTCCGCGGGTGAAGTGCACTTCTGTGCGGTTGTGTTGTTCCCCTCACATTGTAAGTAGGGGCCTGAAAGAGATGGAAATTGAGAAGTTGTTTGAGGAGGGGCTGAACAGTGGGGTGTAGGTAGACCAGTCCCTGCAGGATGGATGCTCTGTCCCGGTGAGGGTTGACTGCTCTCATTGAAGTCCCTACCTGTGAACGAGATATTGAATTAGTCATTTGTATTCAATTCCTGTCTTTTCCTCTCTTCTTCAGCTAACACCAAAGTCCCCTCGTCAGTCAATGCATTCCCAGCTACTTTTTCACTATCTGTTCCGTCACCTAGTTTGACATAAAGGCCTTGAGGCTTAAAGGTGAGGAACAGTTTATTCAATTTATTTAAGTCAATGTGCACTTGTCTGTGCGTCCAAGTGCACAACAAAGCGGCAGCCCTTCTAGATGTAGTGGCATTTGGTATTGCTTTAAACTTGTCTACCTCACCTGTTGTAAAGCCACACTATTTACACAATGACAGAAAATGATGCTCAGTTTTCACACAGTTACTTAACTCTAATAAACACTGGCTGTATGTTGTGGGCCGATTCTTCCCTATTACTAATTCATTTTGGGTGTTGTGCATTCACTGTTCTCCCCTGATACTGCATAACAGTCCCTGGACTCTATGAGGGCATTTTCTTGTCCTTCTTTTTTTAAAAGAGAGCTCTCTTTTCTCTTTTTAGCAGTTAGAAGCCAATGCTGCAAACAATCACTCATATAATGTTAGTCCCATGATGGGTCACCTCGTAGATCTGTAGTCTCTGCCAAAGTTTTAATATTATCTATCTCAAGAGAGACACACCTAGGCCATTTCTCATTCCCAGTCCATGTCCATACCAGCACCAAAAATGGGCTTACATATTCTAGACAATTTGTCTCCTCAGCAACCTGATCTGCAGGGCTATCTGGAGGTAACTTAAAACCTTTCTGTCCTGCCAGCTGTTCAAACTGTTTTTTGTCTTTTTCTACATATGAGGGCTACCTTCTTGTTTCCTTTAGAATTACTGTTGACCATATTGTCCTTTATACCCTGAAAGATAAACACACAATTGTATCATGCGAGAAAAAAGTTGTTAGACCGTGGGGGGTGGGGTGGGGGAGAGAGAGACTCAGAACTAATACATAAAACAGTTTGTTTGCCCAATGTAGTAATATACTACTTCACATATAATTTAAAGAAAATTGCAAGGAAAACACAGCTTCACATTACTATCAGTCAAAATGTAATTCACAAACAGTTATTGATCAATAATCCATTTCCTTTCTGCACACAGCAAAACTATTTCCTTCTGCTTCAGCACAACCCACCAGTCAGGTGCTTCTCCCAACCTACTCAGACCGAGTGGGTGCCCTCCTAAATTCCAAAATCTCCTCTGGCACAAGCTCTCCTGTGTGGATTACGATTTTCTGAAAAAATCAGCCACTACCAATTAATTATTGGCACTGGGTAAGCTTGTAAATCTCCTCTGGCACAGGCACTCCTTCGTGGATTACGATTTTCCGGAAAAAAACAGCCACTACCAATTAAATATTGACACAGAATAAACTCGTAGTTCACCCCTCAGTTCCTTGGTTCACTGATGGAGAGGAGGAGTTTACCCTCAGACCCCTGGTTCACTGCCAGAGAGGAGGGGGAAAAGAATCCTGTTTTACTGTATGTGTTGGAAGGCCACTGCAGCAAAAGTACTCACCACACACTGGTGTGATGTTCCACGCATTCGAGTCACAATGCACCATCTGTTGAGGAAAACATTTTACAACCCTCCCCAGAATGATGGAAGAAAACACTACACACAGCAGCTGTGCGGGAAAAGACAAAGGCGGTGATTCTAACCGCGGCGGGCGGCGGTCGCCGCCCGCCATGCGGTTACCGCCAAATGACCGCACCGCGGTCACAAGACCGCGGCGGCCATTCTGGCTTTCCCGCTGTGCTGGCGGGCGACCGCCAAAAGGCCGCCCGCCAGCACAGCGGGAAAGACCCAGCAACGATGAAGCCGGCTCCGAATGGAGCCGGCGGAGTTGCTGGAGTGCGACGGGTGCAGTAGCACCGTCGCGAATTTCAGTGTCTGCTAGGCAGACACTGAAATTCCTTTTGGGGCCCTCTTACGGGGGCCCCTGCAGTGCCCATGCCATTGGCATGGGCACTGCAGGGGCCCCCAGGGACACCGCGGCACCCCCTACCGCCATCCTGTTCCTGGCGGGAGACCCGCCAGGAACAGGATGGCGGTAGGGGGTGTCAGAATCCCCATGGCGGCGGAGCGCGCTCCGCCGCCATGGAGGATTCTCAAGGGCAGCGGAAAGTCGGCGGTACACCGCCGACTTTCCGTTTCTGGCCGCGGCTGAACCGCCGCGGTCAGAATGCCCAGCGGTGCACCGCCAGCCTGTTGGCGGTGCTACCGCGGTCATTCGCCCTGGCGGTTTTTACCACCAGGGTTAGAATGACCCCCAAAATGTATTTGCAGGTGTCAAGGCTTTCTGGACAGCAAGGGAGAAGGCAGTAGGCACAACAATGCTCTCAGACTCCTTCTCCCCAACCTGCCAGAGTAAAACCTTGTTATACTTGTACAAAAAGCAGAATCATCAGAAAGCAAAAGAGGCTCAGTGCCAAACATGGACAAACATATAGATTTTGTAGGTGAAGCAAAAATGAGTACAAGGGACAGTGTCAAATATAACATACAGAAATGTCGTACGAGCAAAACATAAGAAACAGGTGTACAGGGTACCCAGCTAAACCAGTGTCTCCCTTCCAGTATCGGTGTCCATGTAAGTTTAACAGTGACAGTGTCCCCCGTGCCTGTATCCCAGCGGAGCGTAGCCTTCCTAATGTCTGTGCTGTTATTCCAATATCAGTATTGAGATTCCTGTGTCACTGGTTCCATATCATTGTTCCTGTCTCAGTATCCCTGTGTCAGTGTCCCCATCAATCCTTACGGGCAAGTGTTAGTGCTCCAGTATCTGCATCCCCCTCTGTCAGTTTCTCTTTGTCAGTGCTGGTGCTCTAGTGCAGCCAATCAATGTTAGTGTCAGTATCTCTTAGTTGTAACATCCCTTTGTCGGTGTCCCAGTGCTTGTTCCTTGTGCCAGTGCCTCGGTGTTAAGATTGTAGACTTGCCACTGTTCCTTAGTCAGTGTCCTCATGTCAACATTACTGCATATAATATCAGTGCATACTTCCCAATGCCCTTATCTGTGTGTTCATGCCAGTGTTCTTGTGTCAGTGACTGTGTCAGTAACCACAAGTCAGTGGCAGGTGTTCTGCCTCCCAGTCAGTGTCCTTGTGTTAATGTTCCTATGTTGTTTCCTTGTCCTGGTGTCATATCCAAGTGTCAGTATCACAGTGTCTCCTTGTCAATCTTCCAGTGCCATTACCCTGTGCCATTGCCCCAGCATTGGTGTTTGTGTCCTCGGTCAGAGTTCCACCATCACTGTCCCCAAGTCAATATCCCCACACCATTTTGGTGCTCCTGTGTCAGTGGCCCTCTGTGTGTGTTCCGGTGTCATTGCCTTTACCTCAGTGTTATTGTGAGATTGCGGATCCTGCTTTGTCCTAGTAAAAGGAAGGGTGGCCCAGTAACCCCTGGTGAGCTTGGGTATTACACTATGCTGAGGTAAATGGCCAACAAGGAGATCATTTATGTGTTTGCTTAATAGTTACATGTTGGGTTGGTGGACTTTTTGTGTACTTTGGGCATGATGCATATAGCTGGAATCATATATTTGCATTTATTGAAGAAAGAATATTCATATTGACTTAACCCACCCTCATCAAGTCCAATCTTGGTAGTTGAGAATGTCAGATGTTATCTATGGAGTTGAGTCACATTAAACAGATTATGTTTCTGGAACGTTTATTCGGACTTGATGAGGGTTATATACATCTTGCCCAAAGTACACAAAAATCCCGCCAAACACCGAAGATGACCTATCGTCTTTACCATTCAATCCTTAAACCTTTGGCAGAATATTTAGATTTTACAATAAACTATTTGGCAACCAGAATCCTTCATATGTAATAGAAGGTATCTCACTCAGTGTAGCTACTGATCTAGTTACCATGGACATGAGACACTCTACACAAATATCCCTCAACCTGAAGCTCTTGAAATCATTAACAAGCTGTAAAGTTGAAGTCTTTATACTTTTGTTTAAGAAGCTTTTATTTCAGAAATAATCATTACAAGGCTTGCCGAGTCTGCTGTGCGTGTTGTGTGTCTCTCCTCCGACCCCGATCTCAACCACCGACTTCCGAATCTTCCCACTACGGAATCCGAACGGAGACACGCAACAGCCTCGCACAAGTACAATAGTTTTTTTTAAATAACAACATGACATAACAACAACATAACAACACAACACATCTTTCCCCTTTAAATAAAAAACAAAAAAACGAAGAGAATACATTCATATTATGAAAGAATCACAAAATATAATCATCCAACCATTTGGGTTTTGAAGAAATTCTTTTACCTATTAGACTTGTACCTTCTTTGTTATCACCTCCTTTAGGAGCACTATCAGCATTCCCAAAGGCTAATTGCTTTTCCATAGATCTAACATTTCCCCCAACATCACTTTCTCCAACATCACTAGTCACACATGCCGGAACCTCCTCACCTACCAAATCTTCATCTTCCACAATTGGCTCCAAATTCCTTTTAGACACAACATCCTCAACCCTGTCACTTATGAGATTGTCACTCACCTTATTCTTTTCCATTCTAATATCTTCTAAGAAATCACTTACATTCCGCCCATTAGTAGGCTGACCTTTAAATACCGCTATCCTTTTAAAGTTCCATACCTTTCCATCACTCAAAAGAATCGCGTTGCGCAGAACTTTGCTTACTTGAATGGGTTCTGAAAATTGACTCTCACCCTTCCTTACTTTCCATGGTTAATTCACCTTAACCCAACTACCTACACGAACTTCTACATCTTCCTTTGAACCCCTTCTCCTGTCAAAAGTTTGCTTATATTCCCTATGTTTCTTCACAATTTGATCTCTAACTTTTTCAAATGGCACCTTGCATTCAGAAGCTTCCAATAACCACTCCGGATTGCACTTTGTCCTTGGTACCCTACCTCTCATTAACTCAAAAGGGGATAAACCAAGTGCTTCATGATAACAAGTTCTGTAAGACCACAATGTTTTATTAACTTGAACCATCCAGTTGTTCCCATTCTTACACGCAATCTGAATCGCACTCTTCATAACTCTATTAAATCTCTCAATCATTCCATTCCCACTTGGATTATATAAAGATGTAGTTCTATGTTTAATTCCAATTCTTTCAAAATACTTCTTCGTCAAAGCAGACGTAAACTGCACCCCCAATAATTTGTACTGGTAAACCTTCCTCAACAAAAGTACTGTCCATAAATGTTAAAACCTCCAACGAATCCACTTTATCCACAATGTTCACCACTGGCCACCTGGAGAAAACATCAATCATGGCAATAATATACTTTCCAGGATTTCCAATGGGACCCATGATGTCAATGGCAATAGTATGCCATGGTTTATTTGGAACAATTGGCTCACACATATTAGGCCTTAAGGTACTTAAGGTTTTATCTGAATTTGCACAAATAACACACTCCCTCACAACCCTTTCAGCTTGAACATCTATTCCTGGCCACCAATACCATCTTTTCACCCCCTGTTTGGTTTTAACTATTCCACAATGAGTTTTGTGACACAACTTCAAAATCCTATTCCTAAGTGTCATTGGTGGAATAGCTCTATCGCCTCTAAAAATAGTTCCCTGAACAACTGAAAGCTCACTCCTCACCTCCCAAAACTGTTTAAGTGTCTTAGAAATGTTAGACTTGTTAGGCCAACCATTCATCACACATTCCAACAATGACTGTAAATCACAATCCTTAGAATATTCTTCCTTACACACCTGTTCCCTTATGCTCAAGGTATCATCATCATGAATCAATGCAACTTGTAACTCCTCCCCTTCATCTGCATCCCATTCCAAAATCTCAGTGGGCATTCGGGACAAATAATCTGCCAGCACATTTTTTCTTCCTGGAACATATTCGATATTATATACAAAATCTTGCAAATGCATTGACATTCTTGCAATTCTTGCTGATGCCTTATACATTCCTTCGGTGGTCAGTAATTTCACTAACGGTTTGTGATCAGTTCGTAGAACACATTCCTTACCCCACACAAAAGATCTGTAATGCTCCAGTGCCCAAATACATGCAAGCATCTCCTTCACTATCACCGAAAAATGTTCTTCATTCGGTGATAATGCACAAGAAGCAAAAGCAATAATAGCTTCCTTTCCTGAAGCATCAATTTGTGTCAGCACACCACCCAATCCTTTGTTGCTGGCATCCACGGTCACTACACTTGTACAATTAGGATCAAAACTACTCAAAATAGGAGCTTGTACAATTGCATTTTTTACATCTTCAAACTCCACTTCACACTCTCGTGACCAATTGAATTTAACGTGGTTTTTCAGCAACTGTCTGATATTGTACACCCTGCTAGAGAAGCCCTTCACAAATTTCGCATAAAACTCAACCATTCCTAAGAATGATTTGACGTCGTCTTTACACGTAGGGTGTGGAGAATTCAGGATGGCATCTACTAATTTAGGTTTCATGGTCACACCATCACCACATAACACGTGACCAAGATAGGTTACTGATTGTACCCCAAACTTACACTTCGAGTGTTCTACAGTCAAACCCTTCTCTTCCAGAATACCTAGCACATTCTCCAAGACTTTATCATGTTCCATTCTATCCCTACCAAACAGTAGTATATCATCTTGGAAACATCTTACATTGGTATGTTTCCCAAATAACTGATATATTAACCTCTGAAAGATGGCAGCTGCCGAAGCTAAACCAAACGGTAGTCTTTTGTATTGGAAACACCCCACTGGAGTAATAAACGCTGTGTACTTGTTACTCGCTTCACTTAATTTGATCTGGTGGTACGCTGCGGATAAATCTATGGTGGAAAACCATCTTGCCCCCTTAATTAGTGTCAACATCTCTGAAATTCGTGGTTGGGGAAATTTGTCCACTACAATATTCTTATTCAGGTGGCGCAAATCTATACATAAACGGATCTTTCCATTCGCACGTTTTGCTACTACCACTGAAGAAATCCACTCGGAAGATTCGATTGGTTCGATGATGTTAGCTTCCTTCAACTTATCTAATTCTTTCTCAACTTCACTTCTGATTAGGATGGGGATGTTTCTCACCTTGTGAATCTTTGGACTGGCATTTGACTTGAGAACAATACTGTAAGGAAATGCCTCCTTGGCATGGTTACCCCCTGACTTTTTGCCTTTGCTGATGCTATGTTTTGAATTGAAAGTGTGCTGAGGCCTGCTAACCAGGCCCCAGCACCAGTGTTCTTTCCCTTACCTGTACTTTTTGTTTTCACAATTGGCACACCCTGGCATCCAGATAAGTCCCTTGTAACTGGTACCCCTGGTACCAAGGGCCCTGATGCCAGGGAAGGTCTCTAAGGGCTGCAGCATATCTTATGCCACCCTGGGGACCCCTCACTCAGCACAGACACACTGCTTGCCAGCTTGTGTGTGCTGGTGAGGACAAAAGGAGTAAGTCGACATGGCACTCCCCTCAGGGTGCCATGCCAACCTCACACTGCCTATGCAGTATAGATAAGTCACCCCTCTAGCAGGCCTTACAGCCCTAAGGCAGGGTGCACTATACCATAGGTGAGGGCACCAGTGCATGAGCATTGTGCCCCTACAGTGTCTAAGCAAAACCTTAGACATTGTAAGTGCAGGGTAGCCATAAGAGTATATGGTCTGGGAGTCTGTCAAACACGAACTCCACAGCACCATAATGGCTACACTGAAAACTGGGAAGTTTGGTATCAAACTTCTCAGCACAATAAATGCACACTGATGCCAGTGTACATTTTATTGTAAAATACACCCCAGAGGGCACCTTAGAGGTGCCCCCTGAAACCTTAACCAACTACCCGTGTAGGCTGACTGGTTTTAGCAGCCTGCCACACTCGAGACATGTTGCTGGCCACATGGGGAGAGTGCCTTTGTCACTCTGTGGCTAGTAACAAAGCCTGCACTGGGTGGAGATGCTATCACCTCCCCCAGGCAGGAGCTGTAACACCTGGCGGTGAGCCTCAAAGGCTCACCCCCTTTTTTCCAGCACCACAGGGCACTCCAGCTAGTGGAGTTGCCCGCCCCCTCCGGCCACGGCCCGACTTTTGGCGGCAAGGCCGGAGGAAATAATAAGAATAACAAGGAGGAGTCACTGGCCAGTCAGGACAGCCCCTAAGGTGTCCTGAGCTGAGGTGACTCTAACTTTTAGAAATCCTCCATCTTGCAGATGGAGGATTCCCCCAATAGGGATAGGAATGTGACCCCCTCCCCTTGGGAGGAGGCACAAAGAGGGTGTACCCACCCTCAGGGCTAGTAGCCATTGGCTACTAACCCCCCAGACCTAAACACGCCCTTAAATTTAGTATTTAAGGGCTTCCCTGAACCTAGGAACTTAGATTCCTGCAACCTTAAGAAGAAGAGGACTGCTGAGCTGAAAAACCCTGCAGAGAAGACGGAGACACCAACTGCCTTGGCCCCAGCTCTACCGGCCTGTCCCCCCCTTCGGAAGAAAACTGCTCCAGCGACGCTTTCCCCAGGACCAGCGACCTCTGAATCCTCAGAGGACTGCCCTGCTCTAAAAGGACCAAGAAACTCCCGAGAACAGCGGCCCTGTTCAACAAAGACTGCAACTTTGTTTCCAGAGGAGCAACTTTAAAGACCCCTGCAATTCCCGCCAGAAGCGTGAGACTTGCAGCACTGCACCCGGCGACCCCGACTCGACTGGTGAAGAAACAACGCTACAGGGAGGACCCCCAGGTGACTCCAAGACTGTGAGTAACCAAAGTTGTCCCCCCTGAGCCCCCACAGCGACGCCTGCAGAGGGAATCCCGAGGCTCCCCCTGACCGCGACTGCCTGACTCTAAGATCCCGACGCCTGGAAAAGACCCTGCACCCGCAGCCCCCAGGACCTGAAGGATCGGAACTCCAGTGCAGGAGTGACCCCCAGGAGGCCCTCTCCCTTGCCCAGGTGGTGCCCCCCCCCTTGCCTGCCTGCACCGCTGAAGAGACCCCTTGTTCTCCCATTGATTCCTATTACAAACCCGACGCTTGTTTGCACACTGCACCCGGCCGCCCCGCGCTGCTGAGGGTGTACTTTCTGTGTGGACTTGTGTCCCCCCCGGTGCCCTACAAAACCCCCCTGGTCTGCCCTCCGAAGACGCGGGTACTTACCTGCTGGCAGACTGGAACCGGGGCACCCCCTTCTCCATTGAAGCCTATGTGTTTTGGGCACCACTTTGAACTCTGCACCTGACCGGCCATGAGCTGCTGGTGTGGTAACTTTGGGGTTGCTCTGAACCCCCAACGGTGGGCTACCTTGGACCCCAATTTGAACCCCGTAGGTGGTTTACTTACCTGCAAGAACTAACCTTAACTTACCTCCCACAGGAACTGTGAAAATTGCAGTGTGTCCACTTTTAAAATAGCTATATGTGTTTTATGTAAAAAGTATATATGCTATTGTGATTATTCAAAGTTCCTAAAGTACTTACCTGCATTACCTTTCAAATGAGATATTACATGCAGAATTTGAACCTGTGGTTCTTAAAATAAACTAAGAAAATATATTTTTCTATACAAAAACCTATTGGCCTGGAATTGTCTCTGAGTGTGTGTTCCTCATTTATTGCCTGTGTGTATGTACAACAAATGCTTAACAGTACTCCTTTAATAAGCCTACTGCTCGACCACACTACCACAAAATAGAGCATTAGTATTATCTCTTTTTGCCACTATCTTACCTCTAAGGGGAACCCTTGGACTCTGTGCATACTATTCCTTACTTTGAAATAGTGCATACAGAGCCAACTTCCTACATATACTATGTTCAAAACCATCTAAAACACCAATTTTCCCGCTAAAAACCTTAGGAAATCTTTTTAACATTTCTTTTGCAATGCTTTCTTCTTCATCCACTACCATGACTGGTTCATAGCTATTCGGATCAAGTGTAATGTGCAATTCGCCCTGATCCTTCCAACCTAGGACTGAGGGTCCCTTCCTTGCTATATATAGCTTTCCAATAGACTTCATGTTCTTAAAAGCAAAAGTAAGTTCCCTGAAACCTAACAAGTC
The DNA here is from genome assembly GCF_031143425.1 of Pleurodeles waltl. Taxonomy (NCBI): domain Eukaryota; kingdom Metazoa; phylum Chordata; class Amphibia; order Caudata; family Salamandridae; genus Pleurodeles; species Pleurodeles waltl. The sequence continues at coordinate 1,775,610,472 of NC_090444.1, read as the reverse complement.
TATCTTCTCTCCAGAAAACCCTTCTGGGCTAATATCAGGTTTTTGTAAACTATTCCCTAGTTTTCCCACAAATTTTGACCTCCATACTTCCTCATTAATGATAGTAAAAGGAGAACGTGAGTCGACATAAACTTGAATTTCGACCCCTCCTATACGCATTAAACATACAAGTTTCTTATTACTGCAAAATGATTCTTCATGTACATTAAAAACAAACATTTGATCCTTACTTATTGGTTTGCTGTCCTGCGTAATCCTATTGATCTTATCCTCATCTTCACTTGAATTATCACTTACTCCATCCACATACTTCACAGTATTATTCCTCTTCTTTTTCTTACACACCCTAGCAAAGTGTCCAATAACTCCAGAGGCCGCACACTTCTGCTTCAATGCTGGACAATATTTATAAGAAGCCAAAGGTGAACTGCTATCACAGCGATAACACCTTTAACCATCACACTTTGATGCCTGTTGGTCCTTCCCACCTTCTTTCTTTAGTCTGCCCAATTCCTTATATTTTATTTTGTTAACTGTGTCTTCCCCAAACTCCTTAGTTTCCGTTTTAACTGCCTTCGCACTAAGACTTGATAATTCAGCTTTCCTTACAATAGCTAAAATATCATCCAACTCTGCATCTCCATTAATCCACAGTCTTTCCTGAATTGCTGGATCACGGGTATGCATTACCACTTGGTCTCTAATTAACTGTCCCTGCAAATGATCGAATTTGCAGTCATTCGCCAATACTCTGAGCGCAGCAACATACTCATCCACAGTCTCACCACATTCTTGCTTTCTCTGAAAACATTTGGATCTTAAAACGCCTATGCATACTTTGGGTGCAAAGTAATTATCAAACTCCTTTAACACATTCTCAAATACATTAGTGTCCCCACTGCCACTAATCTTTGTCATAGATTCGTATACTTTTAGTCCTTCAGGGCCCACCGAATATAGAAAAATCTTTTTCTTCCTTTCTGAGCTCATTCTTCCTTCCTCGTCTATAGAAAGTATGATTTCCATTCTGTCCACTTCATACATGGATTCGCACCTGCTGGCCAAAATGTTTGTGGCGGCTGAAGGGCAAATTAATGTGTGGCCATATTGAAACTGTTAACGGTCAAAATTGTGTATTAAAGGAATTTGTTCCTGTAAATTATGTACAATAATCCATACACTCTGAAATGAAAAGAAAAATAACAACCATACAAAACTCGATAAAATAGTGGTATTATACTAAAAATTTCACTAGGATGAAGTATTCCATCAAATGTACATGCGTAGATGATTCCCTTACTATAGGTCTCAAACCTTTGAATTGATGTCCAAAAGTATTCCAAAATTTTCTTGACACACTTTGTTGGTGACAAAACGTTCCGTCTTCCTGCTTGGCTGCTCCTCGTCCGATGACACAACAAAACGCTCCGACTTCCTGCTTAATGCTTCTTGTCAAATGACACACTCGTTCAGATTCCTTAGTTAGAGAAGGCGTTGCTAAGGGTTTTTCCTTTAATTAACGCGTAAACGTAAGATCGCGTACAACGTAGTTTGGATCCATTCCAGCAGCGCTCCACACATAGAATGGAGAGCACAGTTCAGAAGTCGCCTGAACCAACGGTAACACTTCTGCTTCAAAGTCGCCTAAACCAATGGTAACGCTTCTGCTTCTTATCCGCATTAATCATAAAAGATAATTCAGATGAAATCCGTGGATAAAAACGGATGGACGCATACGGTGAAACGCACATACAATAATTCATTAATTATCCCGGCAAGCCTTACCGGTGATGCGCATCTTTTCTTCTGCGCTGCGTAGGTTCCTTAATGTATAGATAACTTCTAATTCCCTCGTCGCCAATCTGTAAAGTCGAAGTCTTTATACTTTTGTTTAAGAAGCATTTATTTCAGAAATAATTATTACAAGGCTTGCCGAGTCTGCTGTGCGTGTTGCGTGTCTCTCCTCCGACCCCGATCTCAACCACCGACTTCCGAATCTTCCCACTCCGGAATCCGAACGGAGACACGCAACAGCCTCGCACAAGTACAATAGTTTTTTTTAAATAACAACATAACATAACAACACAACACAAGCTATTAGAAACGAGACCGGCCTCCTCGAGTTTCAATGTCATTCATCATTAACTGTGTCAACATAGCCCTAAGTAAAAATTATTTCTTCTTTCAGGGTCTATTCAATGAACAAACTAAGGGCCTGATTCTAACTTTGGAGGACGGTGTTAAACCGTCCCAAAAGTGGCGGATATACCACCTACCGTATTACGAGTTCCATAGGATATAATGGACTCGTAATACGGTCTGTGGTATATCCGCCACTTTTGGGACGGTTTAACACCGTCCTCCAAAGTTAGAATCAGGCCCTAAATGTGTAGCTATGAGTGCAGTTTTTGCAACAAACATAGCAAACCTCTATGTAACAGATTTTGAAAACAAATACATTTATGATCCAGCAAACCCTTACAGATCTAATATCTCTAACTGTGTTATATTGACAACGTTCTTCTGATGTGGCGTGGTGAGGTTTCCCTGTTGCTCAGTTTTCATGAATGGCTCAATTCTCTCAATACAAGTTTAGTTTTCAATTTGGAAGATAGCTCAACAGCTATTCACTTTCTCGATCTAACCATTAAAGAAGAAAATGTTATGTTGTTCACCTCAATATACACAAAAGCAAGAGCTAGAAATACTCTGCTTAACTATAATATCCATCATCCCCAAAACCTAAAAGGCAAGCTTCTATTTGGGCAATGTTTACACATTGGGTGCAATCATAGTAAAAAACGGACTTCCTTCTAGAAGCTAAACATCTTTTGACAGAACTAAAAGTATGAGGATACCCTCACAGAATACTGAGAAAATCAGTGAACAGAGCCTGGTATAATTACAGGAAATCTTTACTCTAAATCAAAGAAAAACAGAAAGAAACACGATTGGCATTTATCTCCACGTTTGACACTTTTTCCAACTGGATCAAAAAAGTGATCTAAAAAAAATTGGAACTTGCTGAACAGTGGCACCCAGTTCTTAAATAAATCAGAACGTGGTTCCAGTCTCAGAGATTGACTGGTCAAAGCCTGCTATGAACCCATCCAGGCATCCATTTCACAAAGTATTGGGTTACAACCCGTCATTGGTCACTACCTGTGTAGAAATTGTATGGCATGCACCACCTGTAATGTTCTGAAATCATTTTATCAACGGTCTCAGCATTGAAGTCAAGCAGTTCTCTAACTGCAACACAAAGAGCATAATTTAATGTACTCAATGCTCATGTGGACTTCCAAACCACATGAGATCTGGAAGCACATTCTACAGCACCGATCGGCCTTTAGATGCTGTCCAGAACATGCCTCTTTTTTTTTACCATTTTGCACCCAACTAGGGAGATGAAATAGTGAGTCATTGAGGTAATAATAACTACTTCAAGGGATAACAATGTCGACCATCTCTCATTACATGAGAATCGACGAGTACTTAAACTGAATAGTGTAGCTAAATGTTTGAATATAGCTGTTGAACCGTCTTCGTTAGCTAAGTTACAAGACTATTTCAAATTAAAGAACTTACTTTGAGTTTACTTAATCCACCCATTTTTTAAATCTGTACTAAAATTTGAATTATTATATGTAAATATGTTGGGTCTTACAATATTAGAATATACTGTAACTGTGGGATTCCAACCATTGCCTTGTAGATTTCTAAAGATGGCTCCATTTTAATGCCATTTAGTTTGTAACTAATTATTAAACAAAAACGTAGAGGATCCGTTGATGGCCATTTACCTCTGTTTATGCTTTGTCCTAGCATCAGTATCCCTGTATCAGTGCCTAAGTGTAAATATTTGTGATCCATATCAACATTCTAGCGTTACTATCCACATTTCAACGTCTCCGGGTTGTTTGTAGTGTCCTTGTGTCAGTCTTTTAGCATTGACGCCCCAGTGGCAATGTCTCCATGCTAGTGTCCTTGTGTTAGTGGCCAGCATCCAAGTAAGTACACTAGAATTTTGTTCCTCAGACCCTCTCATTAAGTATCTCTGTATTATATAACTATACTGTCCTAGTGCCACTATCTTAGTTTCAGTATCCATGTGTCCTATTATTCCTGAGTCAGTGGCCCAGTGAAACAACTGGTGCCAATGTTCTAGCATTCATGTTTATTCTTGATGTCATTGTTCCAATGTCACTGATCCCATGAAACAGGTCCCAGGATGCTTGTTTCCGGTCCAGGGATGACCTGGCCTGGCAGTTCGGGCTGGACTGTTCCCATGGGGAACATGGTCAAGACTGATTTGCAAAATGGCCAAAACTGAGGTGGCACAGCGAGCAAAAGAATTGAGGGATTAAACCCAGATCTGTGACTGGGGGTGAGTGGTTGAAAAGTTTCAGCACTCCGTCCATTTTATTTTGTGTTTTTGACTGATCCCATGACAACATTGATGCTCCGGTTCAGTGGCATCAGCGCCGGTATCCTAATGCCAGCTTTTATTTGACCGTCAGCTTCCCAGGGACATGGCTTGTTTGCCAGTGCACTTTGCTTGTGTCCCCCTGTAAGTGTTCTGGCATCAGTGCTCCTTTGTGTCTTTACCCACATCGGTTTACCCATATGAGTGCTGGTGCCCCTGAGGCAGTTTGCTAGTCAGGATGTCGGTTACCCTGTGTCATGATTGGTGCCCCTGTTAAGGTTTCATAGTGTCATTTGGGGGGTATGGGGCTTCCCCTGTGTCATTGTAGTCCACTCAAGAGGCTCCAATGATGTTGTTTTAAAATAAACTACTTATACCATCCTAAGTCCACTTTGAAGCAATAATAGGATAAGGGAAAAAGGTGGATCATCTTTTAAATTGGGTGCATTGCTCCGGTCTGTGCCACAGGCCCCCTTTAACTGGGCGCACTTGGCTTAGACAATGGCAGTGCTCCCTATTACACTGAGCGCACTCTTACCAGTGCAGGTTCAAACTCGTGCCTGTGAGGGGAACAGCATATTAGTGAAAGATGGACTGCCCGTTTGAAGCCGCAAGTCTTCCTTTCACTGTATAATGCAACACGGCTGCATTTCGGAAGGGGGCAGCAATCCCCTTGTTGGCTACACCTACACCTACATACAGAGGGATGTCTGGGTTTAACATGGTTCCCTTTCTCATCCCGCTGCAAAGGGTGCCTGCAGTCAGTGCACCTCCTAGTGACTTCTTTGCTTATTTGCCTGTGTATGTAACATGGTGTGGGCACAAAGGCAAAGTGGGGACTCATTTGCATGTGGCTGTACACCCATGCAAAATAGGGCAATGCCCCCTTGTGTTCACACTGGCCAAAATGTGTGACTGCACAGCCTGTTTTATAGGAGGGGCCTACATGCATATGTGGACCCTTCTATAACACCAGAGTGACCCATGGACATAAGAAGAGGGCGCAACACCTGTTGCGCCCCCATGGCACTTACTGTAGTTCAGCCTCTGGTGTTTTAAATGAATGTGTCAGGGGTGAGGGACAACTTGAAAAAATTGTGAATTAATGTTTTTGTGAGAGAGAAGCCCATTTAAACAAAAAAAAGCAGAAGTGAGAAGAGAAATACGCGTTTTACTAATGCATACGTTAGTTACACAGGCAGAAGTAATGTCCCGCACATCCCAGTGCGCACCTATCACTCGCTTCCCTTTGTTCCTCGCCATGGTAAGTGCAGGTACCTGACTTCAGCACGTAAGACCAACCTTCTGGTCACCTCTTCCTTCAACCATACACAGTGATGCTATGTAAACCTAGCGCTCTGGCTCTATTTAAACCTTTATCTAAGCCTCCCGGATAGCTTAGTAAGTTGAATGCTTGCCACTGGAACATGCAGTACTCAGGTCATGAGTTCTGAGATCCGGCAGGTGCCACTCAGCCTTCCATCCTTCTGATGGTCAGTAAATTGAGTGCCATCAAATTATTTGTAGAGTGCTTCGAAACCACGAAAGAGCTGTGTGAACCGCTACATTAAAAACAAGCATTTGCAATGCAGTGTGTCTCGCGTTTGCTCGAGTAAGAGCTATTAGCATTGTACATTCCTAACTGGACTTTTTTTGCCACATAAGTTAAAAATAAAAAGTAAAACATTTGTGATCCTATTGAAAGCGCCACGGCCTCCATGAGCGCGAAGGAGAGACACAAAAGGAAAAAGAAGTTTTCTCGCAGTCAAACGTATCTGCAAAAGTGCAATTATCCATGTAACAGGGTGGATGGCCAAGGCGGTAACAAAACTGCCCCAAGGAGGGCCAAACGTAAAGCATTTACCAATGATAACAAAGGATTTTTGAAAGGCAAGCCCAGGAAGGAGTGATAGTGATGGGCGTGCGGTGGGCGTGGTTAAAAGTCCACAGATAGATTACAGCAGGGCAGGGCGCTTGGGCTCTTGACTTGAAACACTATTCTCTCTCACTTGGCTTCACTACAGGCCTAAGTGCAGGTGTATGTTGCACAGTGAGAGCAGCCATGGAGGACACCATGACACATCCCTTCACACCAAGCGCTCCCCATCTGAAAGCGCTTTGTTGTGTCATCCGGGTAGGACACAAATGGAACTGCAGTATGTGCGTTAGCCGAGATCTGCATAGCGCCGATGGCCATCAGTGCAGCCTCGCAGCTCTTTGGGGTGCAATGCTCCAGACACATAGTTTCCTTCTTCCTCAGAGCCACAGTCGGGTCAAGTGAGGCGCGCGTGTCCACAGCAGCTGCAACTCAACTACTCTTGGGGTGAAATGTTGAAATAAAGACTGGGGTATGTAATAAAGTGAATCCACACCAGATGAAGATATGTGGTAGGAGGTATTTATTACAGTCTCAACCAACAGCCAGCATATCAACTGTCATCCAGAGAACCCTCATCACAGAACCTCAGAACAAGCTGGTTCCATGCCCAGTGTTCTGGCATGGAGCCATGTTACATCATTACACTTCTTCCTCTTTACATTAGAACAGAAGTAACATGAGAACAAAAAACACATTTGAACAGAAAGAAAAAAAAAAAAACAGGTAGAAAGAACTACACAAAATCACGCAAATGTAAAGGAAACCTGCGTGTTCTGACACTCCTACGAGTATTATCAGACCTTAAATCAATGTCGGAGGGAAAACGATAAGAAGTATCATCTCTCCTGTCGGCCACACCACACCCCCCAAAATGTGCTACACGACTATGATTCCAGATGCGACCATCATCCGTCTTGACAGCATTTTTAAACAGCTTAATGATAGTTTTTGGAGAGGTATATTTTGACCAATTTTGACACCCAACAGGAGCTTTGACCTTTACTTTATCTCCAACCTCAACATTTTTAACTTTCGCATTATTCCTTTTATCAACATAAATCTTCCTTTTGCTTTGCAGAGACACTTCTTTGTCTCTCCAATCCCCAATACCATTGTTTTTCAAACCCTTCCCAGCAACCATCCAGCCAGGACACAAACAAGTATTTGGAGACCTTCCCCTGAGCAGTTCAAAAGGAGTCTTCCCCGTTGATGCATGAGGAGTGTACCTGTAAGCTGTTATACGACCCTGCAGTTCTTTTCTCCAATCTAAACAGTTTACCTTTGCTAATTGTATACTCTCTTTTAAAGTCCTGTTGAATCTCTCCAAAGCACCATTCGCCTCCGGATGATATAACGCAATTTTTTTTATGTACAATTCCACATCTTACAAAATACTCCTCCATCTGAGCAGAACAGAACTGCGGACCATTGTCAGAAAGAATAGAGTTAGGAAAACTCTTGCGTTTGAACACAGATTCTAAAAAACTGATCACAGATTGAGAAGTGATCTCTCTCACCAAACTCACCTCCACCCATCGTGAATACAAATCCAGCAACACCAACAGGTAAGGAGTCTGATGTTCTCCATGCAATGGCCCCACAATATCGATAGCTAATTCATCCCATGGACTTTTTGGTAAACTTCTACAAACCATAGGTGAACATCTTGGTTTGAGCACCTTATCACTAGCTTGACAAGGTGTACACTCCCTAACAGTACGTTCCACCATCAAATCTAATCCAGGCCACCAGAAATCCTGACGGATGCGCTCTTTGGTTTTAGAAATGCCCATATGCCCTTCATGAGCCATGTTCACGATGACTTCTCTCAAACTCAATGGGGGAATCATTCTTGTGCCCCTCATTAGAACACCATCAACAACGGCTAACTCATTCGCAACTAACGACCAAGGTTTAACCAGACTTCGAGACTTATGCTGTTCCAAAAGAGACATCACAGAACACAATTCACTATCCTTTTGCAACTCATTCCTCCATTCATCTTCCTTTACAGCCCCCAGCGTAACATCACAAACTCTTATGCCACACTCAGCATCACATTGATCATTTTCATCCTGAGATTTATCATTCTCTACCACCTCCACCAATCTCGACAGACAGTCTGCCGTTACATTTGTCTTTCCCGGAATGTATTCAAACATGAAGTTACACTCCTGTAAGGAAATGACCCATCTCCTGATCCTCGAGGAAATTGAGTCCAAACCCTTCTTCTCAAAAATTTCTTTCAAGGGTTTATGATCAGACCTGACTACGAAAGAAGATCCCCACACAAATTTCCTGAACTTGTTTATGGCCCAGAAAATTGCCAACGCTTCCTTCTCTATAACAGAATACCCTATCTCTGCCCCTTTCAAGCATCTTGAAGCACAAGCTATTAGCACCTCTTGGCTCTTCCTGATCTGAAAAAGAAGAGCACCCAGCCCCTTTATACTCGCATCAGTAACAATGAAAGTGGGATTCCCAGGTACAAAAGCTTGTAAGTTTGGTGCATTCCTGAGATCATTTTTTACTTGTTTAAATTCTGTACCACACTCTTCCGTCCAAACAAACTCTGCATTCTTACACATCAACTTCCTTAGATTTACTGTCTTATCTGCAAAATTTCGTATAAATTTGTTATAAAATTCTGCCATACCTAAGAATGAAGAAACCTCATCTTTTGTACACAGTTCTTTTAACATTTCGATAGTGTCCACCAAATCCTTTTTAGGACTCACCCCCTGCCGTGAAATATGATGACCCAAATAATCCAGTTCAGCGACTCCAAATTTACATTTGCTTCGCCTAAGAGATAACCCAGCATCAAGCATCCTTTTAAGCACAGCATGCACCCTCTCATCATGTTCTCTCACGTCTCTCCCACATATTAATACATCGTCCTGGTAGCACTTTACGCCTGAAATGCCTTTAAAAAGATCTTCCATAATCCTCTGAAATACTGAGGCCGCAGAAACCAGCCCAAACGGCATACGCAAAAACTTGAAGGCCCCCATTGGCGTAATAAAAGCTGTTAGTTCTTGACACTCTTTACTCAACGGAACCTGATGGTATGCTGATGCCATATCCAGAGTGGTAAAATAACAAGCACCATCCAACGATGATACTAATTCCTCAATATTGGGAAGTGGGAACTTGTCAACCACCACTTCTTTATTTAAGGCACGAAGATCCACACATAGACGGATTTCATTATTTGGTTTACGTGCCACAACAATGGGAGCTAACCACTCCGTTGCCTCTACAGGCTGTATAACACCAGTGGACAACAATTTATCTATCTCTTTTTGTACAGCGTCTTGGACACAAATGGGAATGCGTCTAACTTTTGCTACAACTGGTACTGCGCCCCGTTTCAACTTAATATGGTGATTGTGCCCCTTTAAACACCTCAAGGTGTCACTGAACAATTCACCAAAAGCTCTCACAAACTTGTTTTCGTCACCCTCAATAGATTGTACCTGAACAGATGGATGTGCATTAGGATTGAGAATGACACCCAAACGTGCTTGATGACTCCAGCTCAACAAATTATCACCCCTCTCAGCAACATAAATCCTAGCATCAGTGAACCTACCATTGTACTCAATGCAGTCATCAAAATAACCTAATAACTTAATTGGCAACCCACCATAACCCGTAGGTTTAATATTAGGTTTGAACAGTTTCTTCCTTCCTTGAAAATTCTTCATAAAAAAATCCTTTGAGAGAAACGTGATGTGAGAGCACGAATCAAATTTCATTTTGACTCTAACATCCCCCACCAAAACCCATTCAGAGGGATGTTCCACCGACCTTGTCTTCTTTATGTGCTTTACTTAGTTCTCCAACACACTTTAACATATGCTCTACCCTTTTTGCAATACTAACAACCTCATCCAACGGTGGCTCGTCCTTTAGCCAGAGTTCTTCCCTCACTTTATCACTGCAACACCTCAGCACAAACTGATCTCTAATCCTTTCTTCTACCAATGCCCCAAATTTACAACTTGAAGCCAACTTCCGTAAAGCCGTAATATATTCTTCAACACTCTCCTCTTTCCCTTGCTCCCGCAAACCAAAATGGTACCTTTCCATAATAGTACTAATCTTTGGCAAGTAATGTAAATCTAGTTGTCTTGCACATATTTCATATTCATTCAACCCCCTCTGATCGGCTTGCGACAATGGAGGTAAATTTTCCAACACCTCCTGTCCTTCACCCCCTAAACAATGTAACAAAAGTGCCCGCTTCCTTTCACCACTCAAATTCGTACCACACACCCTGGCATAATTCTCAAAAATCTTTTTCCATTTCTTCCACTTAATACCCGGTTCTCCTGGATCTGACAAGAAAAACGGCGGCGCCGTAACATTCTACATACTCACAAGAGGTGTAAAACACTTCTTCCCCACAATATATTCCAAACCCTACTAATTGCTAAAAGTACTTAAAGTCCAAAAGGTGTGCCAGTCACCGTATGTCCCAGCACAATGCCGCTATATCAAACACAGGTCTTCAGGTGTGTTTGTCACCGCAGAGACAACCTTTTCAGTTTAATTCATTTTACAACGCCCAATACTTGTATTCCACAAGTGCAATAAAGTTTCCAAAGAATTGTATATTCCCGTGACCACAAACCAATATAGTGATCCTTATCCAGTCTCCGTCTAAGTTTCAACTTCCAAAAGACCGCCGATGTTCTTCTTCGATGTCCTCCAACAATTGCGCTGTAAAAAAAAAAAATTTTTTTTAAAAATAAAATAAAAATCCTTCTTCCTCATCTAAGATGGCCGCCACGAAACATTTAGTCCGTTTTCTTCAGGCAGTTGGGCTTGCTTTTTCTTTGAGCAATCTCGGATCGTTTTCCTCACTCAAAATGGCCGCAACCAAACATCCAGTCTATTTTCTTTAGTCAATCTGCCTTGTTTTTCTCCTTTCACCACACTCAAGATGGCCGCCAACAATTCCCACAGCTTACAGTCCTTTTTCAATTGCTCACTGACCTTCTGACGTCGTGAAGCATACAGAGACCACTTTGATCCTTAGTAAATGCTCAAACAGCTTTCCACAAAGCCCCTACAACCGCAATTTCACACTTTTCTCCGCTAGAACATGCTGCAAGACGCTCTATCCTCTCCCAGCACGTCTCTGTAAGTTATCTCAGTTTTTCTCTTAAATAATCCAAGCTCTTCCTTCTTTGTTGTTGTTGAGGCTGTCTCTTCCTCTGGGTTCCTTTCTCCGCCCCCTCGTCGCCAGTGTAATAAAGTGAATCCACACCAGATGAAGATATGTGGTAGGAGGTATTTATTACAGCCTCAACCAACAGCCAGCATATCAACTGTCATCCAGAGAACCCTCATCACAGAACCTCAGAACAAGCTGGTTCCATGCCCAGTGTTCTGGCATGGAGCCATGTTACATCATTACAGGGTACATGACACCCCCCCTCGCCCTTCCGCCTGTAACTGAAAACTGGATTCTTCCTGGAACCGCGGGTGTTGGTGAGTCGGGCGGGGCTCTGGTCGCCTTTCCAATAAAAACATCTGCTGCGCCGCCCGGCCACAGCAAGAAGCCATTTCCGCCGCCGCCGTCCTACCGAGAGCCGGATCACGGCCCTTCCCGGCCGTGACAGGAAAAGGGGTCGCGTATTGAACCGGTCAAAAGATCTCATAGATCGGTTTCCGAACTCAGTTCAGTGCAGGGGGCGCACGAAGCGGGCCCCTGAGAGTGCAGTCAGGGAGGCGCCTTACACGCGTCTTCAATGCGCCCCAGCAGGACGTTTCATCACATATAGCGCTGGTGCGAGCGTGAGCCGCATAACTCACATCTGAATGATTCGAGCTCCCGAATGAGACTCGGTCCATTTGTGTAGGTGATTGCATGCAGTGCCTAAATACTATCGCTTCAAGGCACAGCAAGCACACGGAAATACAAATCATTTATATTATAAAAAAAAGATCGGCAGTGAAAATAACATAATTCATCGGACGGCATGGATTAGGACAGAGTCTGATGTATCCTAATAATTTGCCAGGATTTATTGAAAGTGGTCGACGGGGACAAGGCCACCAGGGCCGCAATGGGGGCGTCCCCGCGCCTCTTGCAGCCCTCTGCCACTATTCTCGGTCTCCATCCTTGTTCTGGCTCCTCCAACAGGCTGGGCTTCTCCCCATCAGACTCTGTTACCGTCTGAACATGGCTGACTAGGTCAGGGGCCCAGGGCCCTTCCCCTGCTCCCAGGTCATTGCGCTCCAGAACGCGTGAACTCACAGCGCAGCCCGGCGTGTACTGCCGGGAAAGAGGTGGTGGGACTCTAGGCACGTGCCGTCTTCTCCCCTCGCACCCTTGCTGTACTCTCCCTCAAGATCTGGACGGATAGTTCAGGGATCAGCATCCTTTGGCTGAAGGCCTTAGTCGTGTTAGAGATGCCAGACCACTACATGTTCCAGCAGAAATGGGCCAGGACTTCCGGGACAGTTCTGTAGATATCTATGTAGGTGACCAGATGAGATTTTTGAAGGTGATTTTGTTTTCAGAGGCCACAGTCATAAAAGTACAGCATTTCAATTCAGCTCGTTGCTTTCTTTGTACTATAATTGTTAATGATCAAGAAGACTGAGTCAGCAGAGACAGAATTCATTTGAAACTGTGAGTGAGTACTGGCGAAACAGAGTAAGATCCTTGGGGCTGTTGGCCTATTTTCAACTCTGCTGTTTGTTACACTGGCCTGATGCAATGCTCCTGTTAGTTTATTAGACAGTATATAGAAGCTACTGTGTTGTATTGCTCCAACAATATGCAACACATCCTGTATTTCACAATCTAATATTCACTCACAGAATTTATCTGACAACCTGGCGGACCTTTTTGAGAACAAGTTGTGAGTATTAAATTGACTCTTAACCAATAGATGACTATATACCGCACTAATAACTTTTAATTCTCTCCACCAACATGCTCCATGACAGCTTACACATCTCTGCTGACAACAGCCTATTCAAATTTAGATCCCCTCGGGCAGATGTCAGGTGGCTTTTCTGTAAAGTTTGTAATTAATTTTGATCATCATTTGCTTTCTGTAACTAAACATTTTGTTTTCTTTTATTCTTCTTTTTTCCTTCAAAATATATAATCTTTCGCTAATTTTTGTACTTTTTGAGCGAAAAGCTACAGCTGAAAGCTTCATAGTACATCTAAAAAAAAGTCCCACTAAAGGAAGCCCGCATTAGCACATTCAGATGTACTCATTTACGGATTCAAGGGCCAGATGTATCAAAGGATTTAATCCATTCTGTGTCTATGGGAAAATGTGTTCATACATATGGCTCCAAATCCTTTCAATGTACAAACCACAACTATGCTAGCAGACATCAAGGCCTGAGACACATATAGCAGTATCAAACATATAGTAAAGAGTGTTTACTTATGACATTCTCTGGTCATTATTTACCAGTCACTGGGTATGCAAAACCTCCCCATTGTGAGTCACAACTGACAAGTCAAATGCATCCCGCCTCCTCCTCTTCAACAGCCTGCTTTGCCAACGTTCATGTATGTCTCCCTACTGCCAGCACCCTCTGAGTTAACAGCCCCTCTACACCGACCCCACCGTTACCTGCATCTCAGCACTGGTAGCCAAATCTCCATCTCTTCCCCATCACAAGCCTCTTCATACCGCTGCCTCCCAGAATGCAGTTCCCCTCTACCCAAAGTCCATGCGTATCCTAAATCTACCAGTACTAGCATGTCAGTCACACTGTAGAAACAACTCATTATCACCCCCTGTCATTGTCATGATGCTACAATTGTCCCAGTGTGATGATGTATATATGCACATGTGTCACCACACGTGCATGCAAAGGTCATGATGTGGCAGCCATTTTTAAATTTAACATTCCACAATGGCTCCTGCCCATTTTGGAGGAGTGCTTTTAAAAATATTAATAAAATGTGCAGGAGCTTCCCAGTAGCAAACTGCAGCTGCTGGGCTCTCCTAAAAAGTTAATACAATGAGAAGGGACAGGAGCGCACTGGAGGAGCGAGGTACGTGATGGGGATGGATTAAATACTGATGATGAGCTGCGGCGATGAGCAGGGAGGGGCGGTGGAAAGGGAGGTGGGTTATTAAACAATGCTGAGGAGATTGGGGGTGAAAAGGGAGGTGAGAGTGCAAGAGAGAGCACAGGGCGGTGCGGTGCTAAAGGGAAAGCAGTGCACATGGGAGAGGAGGAAAGAGCAAGAAAACGCGTGCTCCAATAGAGTCATGAAGCGAAGGAAAAATGTTGCTCACTGGATGTAAGAATTGGAAGGATACACGTCAACTATTCTGATGGTAAAGAACCTATGATCCGTGGGAGGGACAACCACAAGAGGGGCAGGAAAGCCACCAAATAAAAGACCAGATCAACAAGAAAGCCAGCCAATGAAAAGGAATGGGCTGACCCAAAGCCCACTGTGAGCATTGGTATTATTTACAATAGCTCTTTTGACACAAAAAACTCTGATGATGAAGAAATGGCAGCGTGGTCCTGTTTTGATCACTTTTCTGGTAATTCTCATTACAGAACATACACTTCTCTACGTAAACAGTTCTTGTAGTCTATAATTCAATTAGCATTTAATACTACTGTGTTGTGTCCTTGGACTCACCATTGCTTCTACATTTACTACACTTTGGATTCCGAGGCTTGTCATTTTATTTCCCATTGTATCTATCGACCTACAAACCCAGGCATGTAAAGCTGAGGTTGTAAACACAGAGGACTGGCTCAAGGTGACTCAGGGTTCCAGCTGCATGGGAAGATTCAAGAGGTGGCCTTGCAAACAGAAATCACAGACACAAAACAGCAGAAGGAAGCCATCAAAACAGCCCAATATCCTCCTGCACATGCCCTTTATTTAGTGGTGGGTGAAACAGATGGCCTCGTTTGCCTTGGAACTTTCTGTGATCGTCATGAAGCTGTGGGAAATCTTTTAAGTGATCAATAAGGTTGTTTCTTTAAATCAATCTTTGAACCATTGTGCGTTGAAGCTTTCGAGTGTGGTGTTTAGGTTTCATACCAACATTTTATGGTAATCTGGTCTTTATAATTCTCTGATTAAACACAACGTCTGCCTCCTATTTCCTGTAGTGCAACCTCAGGTCTTATCTACAGCTGGACAGAAACTGTACAGGATGAATGGTTAGGGTTTGGTATACGGGGCATCTAATCAGGAAAGACAAGTTTGACAGGTTTCACTTATCACGGGTCCCTAAATCGATGCGTTCAATCCTAAATATGTTTTCCGACCTTGGATAGCTTCTGTTTGTTGAATAACTTCTAACTTTTGATTTTATTTAGAGATTTTCTGACTATTTTTTTTTTTTCTAAAAAACTTTTGCATTTAATGGTGAATGTTCTTTACATTTGTTTTTTACTGTGAACTGCTGACGCTTCCCTCAATTAAACCCCCACATTTTTATGACTGTAAGCAAAGCGCAGCTAATCTTGATCCAAGAATTGGCAACGGATGGTTGTGTAGTGAGAAAGTAGAGGGATGTTAAGACAGTGATCATTTCCAAACCTGTGAAGGCACCGCCTGCTCTGGTGTAGCTTCAGCACTATTCATCTGGCTACCGAAGCCTGTAAATCATGTGCAAAATCATGGTGCGCATAGAATGACGTCCGTGTTGCACCTAGGATAACTATGTGTCCTTTGTGGTGTACCCTCATCTCTCATCCACAAGGAATGCTGTATCATTTCCAGGGTGGCTGGTTTTGATGCTGAACAAAAATAAACTTTACATTTGGTGTGTTGCAGGTTTTTGTTTTTAACGGTGGAACATTTTAGATTTGCATCAATTTTATAATTGTTTTCATATTTTGGCTGTCAATCTCTGACAACTGCTTTTGTTAAAGAGGAATGAGTGAGGATCCTTTCCTCTGACTACAGAGGGCTCAAAAGCTCTTCAATACCTAGTGTCGCTCTCAGCTAGCAGATGTATTCAACATTTACAGTGTTAATTAACGCTAAAGGAGGATGCTGAAAGATGGTCTAGAACAGTGGTCTCTAACCTTTTATATAATGAGAGCTACTTGTGCTAATTGAAAATCATCCCTACTATTGTAAGTGAGCACATCAGACAAGGGTACCTTAGTGCCCACCCATGCCAGATTACCAGCAGTGTGTACCTCAGTGTATCAGGCATGCTTGCCAGCAGTAATGTTGAAAATGCTTTGTCAACATGGAATACCTCTTCATGGTTAACGCAGCAGCAGTAGATGCAATGCCCCGGCACAAAATTAATAATTTTAGTCTCCAGTGTCTGGTGTGCCACGGGCATTGCTGGAAGCGGAAGGGACTTGCCACCCCATAACTGCCTGAGCCTTGCAGAGGAGGGGCTTCCACCATTGCACTACCAAGCACCAGTGAGTTTCCTGTGGCGCGGGATCCGCATGGGACACACCTGGGAGCATGCCCAGGGGAAGACTGGGCCCGTCATCACCCTGAAGAGGCTGGGCCACCCCCTTTCACCTCTGCTAAAGGTACTGAATATTTTATTTCAATGTTCATTTGCGATCTCTTGAAGCAATCTGGCCTAATCTTTTGACTACTGGATTTCTGCACAGCAAGAACAAGTGTTGTTTCAAGCAGTTATTATGGGGAAACGCAGGGCCACCGCTTCTAAATGTATCCCGGGGACTACCCTAGTTGGCGTTCTATAGCGGGCAGTGGGGGTTATCAGCAAGGAGATAGCACTAGCTGTGCGGCGCCTGTCCCTATCTACCTCCTGGGACCTACATTCTGAGTCTCCGCGAGCCTCACCCACAGCTGCGTTATTTGCACCCACCGCTACCGCCATTCCCTCACAGTCATGTCAGCCACTGGCGCGTCCTCCCGTTGTGATAGTCACTCACAGCCCGCCTTCTTCTAGTCTTTCAATCACCACTGAGGCCAGTGCAGCGGTTGCCAAACCCTGTGAAAGGCTGCAGCCTTCCACCAGCGCATGTGGCCGGGAGAAAGGGAAGCCAAAAAGCACTGGGGCAAAGAGGGAACTAAATGAATTAGACAGTGTCCAGGTCACTCAACCACCCCGCCCGGTCTAGTTACTATGCCTGATTCCGACCCGCACAGCTACTCCAGAGTAACCCTGGCCAAAGTACATCGGATAGCTAGCATTAATTTTGCAAGAGGGTTGTGCTTTCCATCAGAGGTGGCTGGATCCGCTGTTGGTCCCAGGTCGTTGAATTCTATGAATTTGTTTACGCTTCAACTGTGCCCCCAGGCTACTCCATATGTGGTCATCCTGAAGAATGTGCCCCCGCTGAGATGTGACTCTAAGGAGAGGCAGGACCAGCTAGTCGATAAAGTGGTCCACTGGACTAGTGGGAGGATGGGTGGGTGGGCGTTGTTGCTTTGTCAGATCAACTTTGCACGAAGGGTCCCTTGGGTGGGCAGCTGACTGAAGGCTGATCAAAACAACTGTGTAGTCATCCACTTTAAAGACAGCAGGGTAGCCAATGAGATTCTGACCATGGTGCCTTTTGCAAACCCTTCTTCTTCAGCCATCAAGGCCCTCCCTCTTGGTTTTTTTCTACAAGTCCCAGAGGGGTCTGACTGCCCCATCGCTGCCAGGCTATTCTATTCCTACATTTAACAGGTTTGCGTCCATCCCACACCTGGACCAGTTGGATTGACTGCCTGTCACCATGACTCTTCCTGCTCAGTGCGACCGACCAGGGGGGATTAGACCAATGAACCTCGATGCAGGAATGCCCTTGCCCCAGTTACCAGCACCAGTGATTCTTTGCAACGGAGGCTCAAGCCAGTTGCCACGTTGCCTCCATCCATCATTAACAGTAGCGCACTTATTGTGGACCCCTTTAAATAGAGAAGTGGGCATTTTCAATAGCTTCATGGAACGTTGCGTGCCTGGGTAGTAAGTGGGGCAACAGCAATGGGCATAACCTTTCTAAACCACACGCTGTGACCTTCCTGCAGGAGACGCGGCTTACTGAACCTTTGTGTATGGACGGTCACACATCCTATTTTACGTCATCTCTTGCAGGTCCCATGGGCACGGCGAAAAGAGGGATTGTCATTTGTGTCTCCCTCACATTCCCTGCCCATGTCATATAAACACATCTTAACTCTGCGCGTTGTCAGCCAATACTCCTGCAGTGTTGAGCAGCTGAGATGCTTTTAATTAATGTGTATAACAACGTGTTTGATACTTCCAAGGTAGATTGGCCCAGGGCACTACTTGGGGACATTGATGTATGTGTAAGTACTATTCAAGGGAACTTTGTGGTGTGTTGTTGGGGGATTTTATTTAGAGACTCTGAGTCTGTGGCCTATGGGTTGGTGGACAACACAGGAGATCCGTTTGGTCACTTTGCTCACAGCCCACTTGGGGACGAATGTAATCACATCATTGTAAAACACAGTCTACTGTTTTCTTTCGATTTGTTAACACTGGAGCCCATCGAATCCCCCACTTTTGTAGGGAGTTAAATAGACTTCATCCTCTCCACAAGCTATGAGGAATTTGGCAATGGGCTACAGCTTTGTGGACTCGCCACTTCGTGACCACAGGCGTCTTGCCTTTTCTTTGCATGCTTCCTTTTTGGCGAAAGCACTCATTGCACACAACCCTCTCTCAATCCAATGCTCAAATAACAAAGGGGTGCTTAAGGGGTGGCCTCTGGTGGATGTAGCCTCTTTTATGACCAGCCTGGTAACCCCCTCATTGCCAGATTGTTTTATGTTGCCTGGCGGATGATTGCAAACAGAGGGGCGGGCGAGAGACAGTTGAAAGCTTTGGCAGGGTATGTTGCATGGGGCACAATCTGCTCCTAGCCCCAGGCAAGTCTGGTAAGGGGAAAGCAGTAAAATGGTTTGATGTAAATTATATGGCGGAATCAGTTATCGGCAGCTCTAAAAGTGTCCCCTAGAGATGGGGAGATGGTGCGTGAGTGCAGGGCTCACTACAGGAACACTTTCAGAGCCAGGGAGGCTATTATAAGAGAGGAAGCCTTCTCCTCCTTACTTCAGGCTAGTGAGTTACAAGAAAGCAAAGCTTTTTGGAAGACAGTCAATAGCAACTATTTTAGTCGCAATAATGACTCTGGGGTTGACACCATGATCTCTCCAGACACCTGGGTGGCCCATTTTACAAAACTTTACACAGGTCCTGACGCTGGGCCTATCACCTCCCGTGTGGGGGTTGCAGAGAGCCCGTCTTTGCCTCCTAGGGACGTTTCTCTGTCTTCTCAGCCATTGGCAGCGTGTCCGGCTGGGCCCAGAGATTGACCTTAGTGAGGTTCTGACTGCCAGGCAGCTGCCCCGCTGGTAACGCCCCTGGCCCTGACGGGATCCCCATCTGATCTGTTCAAGGCTAGCATCAATTTGTGGGCCCCACTTCTCACAAATGTCCTTAGTGTTTTCCTAGTCACAGTCCTGCTCAAATCTTGGTCTTGTGCTACTATCGTCCCCACCTTCAAAGAGGGCTCCAGAGGTGATCCGCACTGATACTGCCGCATCTCATTGATTAATTCTACTGCCAAAGTTCTGGGGAGAATATTGCTGGAGCGACTGCAGTCATGGGCCGTGAACACAATGTTTGTCTGAGCTGCAGTTTGGTTTCCCGCCAGGTCTGGGCACAGTGGAGCAGGCCCTTAATCTCTACCTCTTAATAGGAAAGTATACCTGTGCAAAAAAGGGCAAGCTGTGCCTGACATTCATGGACTTAAGCTCTGCATGTGACCGTTAGCAGAGTCAAATTGTGGAGCATCTTGTCAGAGATGGTGGTGGAGCAGCAAATAGTTAACTTTTTACAGCAACTCCACAGCGGAGTAGCAGCTAATGTTAGATGTGGTCGGGGTGGAGACCGCAGCAGCTTTGAACCTTGCTAGGGGTGTGCGCCAGGCTGTGTGATGGCTCCTTTTATGTTTTCTTTATATGTGAATGGCCTGGAGGAGCAGCTGATGGAGCCTGGGGCAGGCTGTCCCCGCAAAGGTGGTCGGAGTGTGCCCGCATTAGTCTATGCTGATGAGATAGTTTTATTAGCCAGGACAGCTAATGGATTGCAGCGTCTTTGGACTGTTTCTGTAATTACGTGACAAGTCTAGACCTTTAGGTAAACCAGGACAAAATCCATGTCATGGTCTATGGTGCAAATAAGAGAGAGAACCCTGTTGTAGAGTAAACAGCGATAGAATTTGCACTGTCCCTATGTTTGTCTACTTAAGAGTCCAGTTTGATAAACCTCTGAAAAAGAGCAGGGCGGCCACCTTCTCAAAAGCTGTTGAGGCTGTATTTAATTTTGCTAACAGACTGGGGCAGAAGCACGTCAATGAACTTTCAGCTATCTACAGGGCTATGTGTTGCTCAGTTTGGTCCTATGTGGTGGGGTTTGGGGTATCGGCGAGAAAGGGGGTGTAGAAATTGTGTAGAACAGCTTTCTTAAAAGGTTATTGTCTGTCACTACTAGCTCTTTTATTAGCCATGAGGAGGTGGGGTTGGGATATAGTAACAATGTTATAAACATGCAACCCCTGCGGCTTTGAATTTGGACAAGGAGCGAGACCGTTTTTAATCGGGCTATCCCCACGGACTGCCTGCAGCTTGATTGTTGCCTTGATATTCCTTGGATCAGGTATATCCTCAACACTTGCCGCCGCATGGGGCTTGAAGACTTCTTCAGTGCCCCTGGCAGCCTCAAGGCCAGTTTTGCCACTACGCTGAAGGGCAAGTTCATAGCCCAGTGCTGTAACAATAGATTGCGGAGTGAGGCCACCAAGTAAATCACCCAATCCTATGCGGACATTCCTACAAACAAACTTGATGTGGGTGGGGAATCAACATCAAGGGTTCCTGCAGGTTATCCTTAGGCTATACACAGTGCACTTTCTTGTGGTCTTCCCTGCCCAGGGCTCCTATCTCAAGAACTTACCCATTTGTCCCTGTGATGGCTGCTCCGCACAAAGTACTTCACACTTTATGTTTTTCTGTAAATTGTATATAAAAGTAAAAAAATATTGGGCCTGATTACAAATTTGGAGGAGGTGTTAATCCGTCCCAAATGTGATGGATATACCACCAGCCGTATTACGAGTTCCATAGGATATAATGGACTCGTAATACGGCTGGTGGTATATCCGTCACTTTTGGGACGGATTAACACCTCCTCCAAAGTTGTAATCAGGCCCATTGTCTTTTATCTTTTTTTAAATCTAGCCAGTATACGTTTCACTACAGCAACTTTTAGGCACCTACAGACATTACCAAATCTGCAGATTTACCATCTAACCGCAGGTGGCATCCAACGTGCATTTAGGTGGCGAGCCTCTATGATTTTGTAGCAGTATGAATTTGGTTTGCTCCTACTCTATTGGCTGTGCTGTGATCTTTGACAAATTTGTATTATCATGAATAGTTTTTATCTTGTTTCTATGTATTTTTTGTAATGACTGTTTGGTCAAATAAAGAGAATTTGAATTGAATTAAATTGATGTCTCCAGTGCCACATGATTTATCCTTCAAATATCAGTTTTAAAATATTTTGGAAATTCAACGATTTTTCATTTGCAGACATCAGCTTATCAGTTCTGGTAATACACACATTTTCGTTTTGAATACACACTCTCCAATTGTGTTTTACATACCAAAGCAGCCAAGCAAAAGCTTCTAATTTAGTAGCGAGGGCTACACACAGGAGAGCTACTTACAATAGAAGCCTGGTCTAGAACAAACATTTATGGGTGGGTTGTAAAAGGGGCAATAAGAATGTTCTTCTTCAGACTGACATGCATGCTCCAAGTCTTCTTGCAGTTTAATGTTAAGGCCCTTTATTCCAAACAGAAGATACTCTACTAACCAATAGATCAGGGGTCTCCAACCTTTTCTATAATGAGAGCTACTTCTGATCAGTGAAAATCATTGTGAGCTACTGAAGGCTAAACAACCCCTGCATTATTACCAGATACACCCAGTCACAGCTTCCTTGACTTTAAGCCTAACGCCCATAGAGGCAGATACTATGGTTTGAACAAAATACTTTGATTAAGGGCATTATGACAGGGCTGCCATGTGTGTCAGTGAGAGCATAATCTTTGGGGATGTATGAACATGTGTGCATATGAATGGGATATATCTGTATGGGTAACTGGAGAGCCTGTGTACGTGTACCAAAGGACATACCTTTCGCCATATGTGGCAAATTTACATTTACAAAACAAACAAACAACTATTTTTTATGAGTGAAATTTAAAGTGCAAAAATGTTAATAATGTGGAACATTTTTCTGTGCTTTAAAATTCTCCCAATTAAAAAATTAATGTATTTTTCAGTTATAAACATGGCACAGAGTTCTAGTGGCCACTGAGAGCAAGAGGCCTGCTGTTTGTAAATGCAACACTTTCAACAAAATTTGAGAAAACTAAAATGAAAAGTTAATCATAAGATAACTTTTCATTTTTTTCAGATTTAAAAGCATTGAGAAACATCATTTTGTTCTCACTTCCAATATTGAGCTGACAAGGACTTTTATTTAAGAGTTAAATACCTTAGTGCTTCAATTCTTCACCTCTGGGCCCTGGGTCATAAACCTGAGTCCTTAATCAGGCCCTACTATCTGCAGTCTGTTGACAATAATGTAAAACAAGAGCCTTCCCTTAACTTTAAAAGGAAAAGTGTGACCCTGTGCTTATTTAAAAATAAGGCTGTGAGCTACTCTGGAGGGGTTTGGGAGCTACTGGTAGTTTGCGATCGACTGGTTGGAGACACCTGCTCTAGATCTTTCACATGGTCACTTACATAAATGCAACATTAGAAGAAAAATGGTGCTACACAGAACCTCTTATGGAAAGATAGTATCATTAAAAATATATATAGGTACCATTTATAAAATACCTTTACCATTTTATTCTGTGTAGGTTCTAACTTCCTTTCAAGATGCCTTATTAAATGAAGATATTAAAAAAGGGGAAAGAAAAAAAGAAAGGTGACTAGGAGAAAGAGAAAGAGTGGCAAAAGGAAAATGATACTTTCCCCCTAACAGACACACATACATATATACAAAGACCTGGTTATGCTTAGAGACGTCACATGATTTGTGTTTTTTTTTTCTCTTTTGGATTAGCACTTCTCCAGAGTGACCAAATATATAGAATTTTCCAACTAAGCTTCAATGCAGTTTGTGAGGCAGGCGCTTTTTAAGTCGAGCGCGCAAGCTCTTTGACCTGTTGTAAGCATTGTGGGACACCCATCTCATCACTTTCACTCGTTCGTGGGCTTGCCTTTAAAAAATTACTTGATCTCATTGGTAAATGCTTTACGTTGGTCCAGGCTGTTTTTGTCACGCCTTGCAGACTGCCCATTACATGGATTATGGCACGATTGCCAATATATTTCAGCGTGGGCGAACTATTTCTTTTGCCTCTCTTCTTCATGATGTATGGCGGCCATGGTGCTCACAGCATGAACAGGCACAACAGTGTGAACTTGATCAGCGGTATTGGAGCGCTGTTCACATTGTTCACAGTTACCTAATCAGAGTCAATTCTTGTGGCTCTCCCCTTGAAACACTATTGGTGAATGCTTTATGTAAAACATAAATCGTCAAAGTGAAAACAGCTCACCCGGCACAGCGGGAGAGCCGATACTACAATTTTCACTGCACTCTGGAAAACTCTCCCCATAATGCTTTGTAGGCATTCTTTTCGAAACATTTTTGCTCATGGTACAAATCTGACCACCACCAAAATGTTCACGACAACGCACTCCTTCTGTCTACATCATCTTTTGGTCCTCACACTAGGTTAGTGGACCCCAAAATAATAACCCCCTCCCACCATTCAGTGTCTGTTTAATCTCTCTCATGGCCAGAATTGAATTTTTGTTTTACAGCTGGGAGTTGCTTGTGTCTTAAGGGCCTCGTTTGTAATATCATTGTTGTAGGCCTACTACCCCTGAATACATGTAATGCACTGTGCTATCTAGGGGCTAAATATATGTTTACACTGCATCATTTATTGCCATTTTCTTTTTGTGTGGTTATGCCCTCTAGGGGCTGACTATATAGTTACATGACCATGCTTCTTACAAATACTATGGGGCATATTTAATTAAAGTGGTGCTGCACACCATGGCGCAGAGTAGGGGGCAATAGCATCATTTTTATTGACGCTATTGATGTACTCTGCAAGAGTAGCGCCAAAATATTGGTGCTACTCCTGCAGAGTACATAGGGGCCCATTATAAATAATGGAAGCCCCCTTTTAACGCCTGCTCAGAGCAGACGTTAAAAGTGCTGTAAAACTGACACAAGGAGATCTGTTAGATTTCCATGTGCCATTTTATCGCCCCCCCCTAACGGGGGAACACCCCCTTTGCATACATTATGCCTGGTGTAAGCATAATGTAGCACAAAGGGCTCAATGCATGGCAAGGTGGCGCTAGTGGCTGTTCTAAGCATTACAGTCATATCAACATCTTAAAATATTTGTGGCACAGAAACGTGCCCCATAATACTTTGTAGGGCATTACTTTTACAAAACAATTTTGCTCGTAACTCAGCCTGTGGTGGTCCTGCGACTATGGGACCACTTTCAAAACATTGACCACAATGTGCTCTTTCTGTCTACATCTCTTGGTCCCCACACTATGTTTGTGGGGACTCCAAAATAGTAATCCCTACCACCAGTCATTATCTTTTTAAGCTTTCTTATGGTTGGAAATTTTGTTTTACAACTGAGAGAAGTTATGTTTTATGGACCTTGTTTGTAATATCAATGCAATAGTCCTGCTAGCCTTAACAATGTGTAATGCACTATGCCATCTAGGGGCTAGATATATGGTTACACTGCAGTACTTTCTCTCCTTCTTTTTTCATGTAGTAATGCTCTCTAAGGGCTGATTGTAGGGTTACATTACCATTTTTTTCCAAATGCTATTTTTATGGTAGTTTCCTCTAGGAGCTATTCTGAGCATTGCAGTCAACATACTATAATATTCGCTGAATGAAAACTCACCCCATAATGCTTTTTGGGGCATTACTTTTACAAAACATTTTTGCTCATAACTCAGCCTGTGGTGGTCCTAGAGCAATGGGACCACCTTCAAAACGATCTTTCTGTCTACATCATCTCTGGGTCCCAACACTAGGTTAGTGGGTACCCCAAAATCATAGCTCCTCCCTTCATCCAGTGTCTTTTAAGCTTTCACATGGCTGCAACTTTTGTTTTACAACTGGGAGAAGTTTTGTTTTAAAGGCCTTGTTTGTAAAATCATTGCAGTAGGCCTGCTAGCCCTAAAAATGCCCTTTTGGGGCTAAGTATATGGTTACACTTCATTATTTTCTCCTGTTTTTTTTCATAAGGCTATCTCCCTAAGGGCTAACAATATGGTTCCATGACAATGTTTCTTATTATATTTTTGTTATGGTGCTCTCTAGGGGCTGTTTTGAGCATTACAGTTTAATGCCAAAAGTTTATTTCTGATAAAGGTTTATATGATAATTGAATATGTTTTAATAAATTCTCCTTATTACACTTATAACTATAATTCAGGCCAACTTAACATCCTTATTACACTATTACTGTTTGGACACTCTTGATATGTTTGGGTGACCCTTCTAGTTTATTTCATCTCTATGGCTGTCTTGTGTCTTTTCTTGGGGAAATGCGTTAGCCAGGCAGTAACTCTAATGGTGGGGTTGTGAAAGTGATATTCTATTGGAATTAGCATGGCAGATTTAAATTAGGATGCTAAAAGGCAATTGTTTTATTTTTTGCTGCACATAGAAGAAGGTAAATAGAGGTTCATTAGTTATATGCAGGGCCACTGGAATTATATTGCAGAAAAGACAAAATGATGAGGTAGGGTTGACCAATGTATGTGGCAAGAAAAGTCCAGTTATGAATTTACAATGCAAATAGCTCTAACTCAAACAAATGTGAGAACTGTTGCATTGCAAAGGCTTGTTGTGACTGCACCCACCACTGGAAGTATCACAAGGGAGTCTTGTACACTGTGTGCCATTCTTCCTACATGATGCGCAAGTAGCATGCTTCGCTGCTGTTTGCCCTCTGTTCTCATCTGTGATACGTGACTGCAGGTAAATAGGTGATCCCTTATTTGCATACCCCATGGCTCCTTGCAAATGAGGGAATGCACCCTCTAGATCGACGTTACTCAAAGTACGGCCCGCGGGCCGCCAGCGGCCCCACGGACCTATCTTGGCGGCCCGCGGACGTCGGAGAAACGCCATATAATAATGGCCACAGTACATAAACATAGAAGAGGGCCGCGGGAGCATGCGCAATAGTGGCTACTTCGCGCATGCTCCCGCGGCCCTCCTCTATGTTTACCTAAGGCGGCCATTAGTTATGGCGTTTCAATGATGATCCTGGCTAGTGGTGGGAAGCCAAAGCCCCTTAAAAGTTAGCGCTTGCAGCTAACTTTTACGGGGCTTTTTTGTCTGCTTCCTGTCACCGTCTCCACGTCTGCCGCCCGCCCGCCTGCCGTGCCGTTGTACATTTGTGGCATCTTTACAGTGTTTTATTAAGGCAGGTAAGGCTCTTTGGTTATTTATTTATTTGTTTTTAATGTAGTGTGTGTGTTACAGGGGTAGGGGTGAGAGCAGATGGCGCTGTGTGCAGATGGCGCTGTGTGTGTATGGCGCTGTGTGTGTTACTGGGGTAGGGGTGAGAGCAGAAGATGCTGTGTGCAGATGGCGCTGTGTGTGATACTGGGGTAGAGGTGAGAGCAGATGGTGCAGTGTGTGTGCGCTGTGTGTGTTACTGGGGTAGGGGTGAGAGCAGATGGCGCTGTGTGTGTATGGCACTGTGTGTGTTACTGGGTAGGGGTGAGAGCAGATGGCGCTGTGTGCAGACGGCGCTGTGTGTGTTACTGGGGTAGGGGTGAGAGCAGATGGCGCTGTGTGCAGATGGCACTTTGTGTGTATGGCGCTGTGTGTGTTACTGGGGTAGGGGTGAGAGCAGATGGCGCTGTGTGCAGATGGCGCTGTGTGTGTTACTGGGGTAGGGGTGAGAGCAGATGGCGCTGTGTGCAGATGACGCTGTGTGTGTATGGCGCTGTGTGTGTTACTGGGGTAGGGGTGAGAGCAGATGGCGCTGTGTGCAGACGGCACTGTGTGTGTTACTGGGGTAGGGGTGAGAGTAGATGGCGCTGTGTGTGTGCGCTGTGTGTGTTACTGGGGTAGGGGTGAGAGCAGATGGCGCTGTGTGCAGATGGCGCTGTGTGTGTGTGTGCACTGTGTGTGTTACTGGGGTAGGTTTGTAGTTATACCTGGATTCAAAATGCAGCATTGTTTAGCAATGTTTTGAAAAAGGGGGCGGGTGGTTGTGCCCCCTATAAGCCCCCCCCCGCTGTCACTTCAGTGCGGCCCTCGCCGCAAACCATACTGCAATTTTGGCCCCCGAGAAAAAGTTTGTGAGTACCCATGCTCTAGATTGTGCTAGTGTGAAACATACGGGCTGCTTCAGAAACACCATTGGTGTGTAAAAACAGGTGGAAATGCCTATTAAAAACCTGGTACACTTCTGGAATGTGGCCCCAGGTCTTCTGGACTCCATAGCTTAGACCAGTGGTTCCCAACCTTTTGACTTATGTGGACCCCCATTTTAACATTAATGGAACCCAGGGACCCCCACTGGATCATCATTGGAATCCGGGGACCCCCGCCTGAGTCATTACTGGAAGCTGGGGACCTAATTTGTCAATATTTGTTAATATTTTTTAATTTTCTAAGCAGTCGCGGACCCCCAGGGGTCCCCGGACCACAGGTTGGGAACCACTGGCTTAGACTAAAACAGTTGACTAAAAAAAAAACACCTACATATGCAGGTTTGTGCAGTTACTGATAAGGTACATTACTGCCTTATTTTATGAGTGCAAATCGGTATGAGTTATGGATGGAAGTATGATCACCACAAATAAAACCTCTGAGGTTCATAAGTCTTCTAGTT
Organism: Pleurodeles waltl; assembly: GCF_031143425.1. Lineage (NCBI taxonomy): Eukaryota > Metazoa > Chordata > Amphibia > Caudata > Salamandridae > Pleurodeles > Pleurodeles waltl. The sequence goes on along the minus strand of NC_090444.1, from coordinate 1,775,582,195 downwards.
TCGCTGTTAATTTAGAGATCCAATGCCCTGAGAGCGAGATGCTAGTGCAACCATATGTCAGTAACTGCCGGCGAAATGGAGCTCATATAACAGAGCAGACCACGAGATTAAAAAATATATTGAAAATATAAAAACTTCCACCTTGATTTCCCAGTGGAACAACTGTCATATCAGATATCGAGGGATGCATATCATACTCAAGCCCAGGAAAGACATGCACAGGTGGAGTCACCAGCTAAAATACACCATTAAGAAATTACACCTATAATGATCTGTAAAATATTTAGTTGTGCATTCTGTGTCATAGAGTCAACCGTAGAGTCAGTCTATCCTCATGTAGGTGCAAGGTCCTACCATTCATTCATCGCGGACTGTTCTTAAACGCCAAAGGGAATACGCTCTATTATAGCCCTCCTGTTGTACTGGTTACTCACGAGAGATGTATCGGTAAAAAGAGGCTGCAGAATTGTGGAGGCTTTGGTTGCTGGTGTAGCATCATACTACTAAGCAAGGAAAAGCCTGCTTTTTTTACGCCCTTCAGTCTTTTTGAAGTGGACTTCTATGACCTCACTATGTAGAAGGGAGGTTATTGGCCATCTAACCAAGTCATGATGTTGGTTGCCTCTGACCTCATCATGTTGCATTAACAAGAACAGACAGTGCCCTGGGCCCCTCCTTTTGTAGGATGCCTGTTTCTACTCCTTGACTACCTACTGCACTGTATTTGGTGCTTTACTACTGACTGGTCTGTTCTTGGTGACACACGTGGGCCAGGGTCCAGCTGCTGTCGTTAGGAGCAATGCCATGGGATTAGTTTGTGCGTTCAACCAATACTTCTTTTGGAAAGGCATTGTGACCATCTGCGATCTCATGGACAACAGCAGCTAAGAAAGCCCTATGAGGGGGCTGTTGACCTAATCGCCAAGAGCAGTTCTGTGATCCTGCCATCCATTCCATGGCGTGCCCCCCTACAGAGGGCATGGGCGATGATGTAGGGTGTGGCAACTAGATACACAGTAGACCAGTACGGCAACACCAGGTGGGTTCCTGACCAGCACAAGAGGGTATTGTGCACGAGGGAGTGGAAGAGGACCTTGTCATTGGGGGTGGTTCTGAGGGCCTTACCTCTTGCTTTTAATCTCTATTTACACTTCTTGCAGCTTTAAAATGTGCTTTGTACGTTGCGTTTTCTAGGGTCGAGCCTGCGAATGCATGTACTTGTGAGACATTGTGTTCAGAAAAGGGCCTGGAGCCCGCCTGTCGCTCACCATTCCTCGTAATTCGTCAAGGCATGTCTGCCATCATTTCCATTACTCAATGTGGAGCAGGGATCAAGCACGAATTAATTTCAACTTAATTAGTGCCTATCCGCAGTTCCCAGCGTAATCGAGGTACTATTTGTTCTTTTTAACTTTTATTGCCCCACAAACAGAAGCAAAACAACACCCAGCAGGACATACAAAATTGCAAAGTTTTATTTTTTAAGGGTAACTTTATTTCTTTTTGTTAAGTGTCGTCTTTTCTGAGCTTCAACTCAGTTTTTATTTTTTTGTGCTGGTGGCGCTGTTGTCAAAAGGTGACAATTAACTTGCTCGAAACATGCGAGAACTATCGCATTGCAAATGCTTGTTTAGGTCTGTGATCACCGTGGGCGCATTGTTACTCGAGTTGTCTCCAGAAAGCCACTAAGCCTGTGACCCAAGCATGTAACCAAGTCCAACAAAAAGCCGGTTGCACAAAGAACAAGGCGCACACAAAGGAGCCCGGGTTTAATGCCTCTTTTAAATAATTGCACCTGATCTCTCGCTGCCGGGCGCACAATGGAAGGGCGCAGCGAGCGCGCGCGCGCCCGGCCGGTGCACGCGGGAGGATCTGGGCTAATAACAGGGTTCCTGTCAGAACCGGCTCCCCGGGAAAACACCCTCCGCGCTAATCCCCGCGCCGGAGCGCACCTACCTGCCCAGGGCACCGGCGCCCTGCTCCGCCAGCACAAAGGGCGCCTTTCTGCGTGTGCTATTAATTACACTCCAGCCTACGCGCGTTTACAAGAATAAAGAAGCATATTTGCACGCAGAACCGGAGTCATTTGCAGGCCCAGCTGTGCGACGGGGAGGGCAGCGCTAGCAGGACGTGCTGCAAGCCCCCCGGCTGCTGTCCACGACAGAAAGGCCTCATCGGTTCACCCCGTGCAGCAGGGGAGGCAGGCGCAGCGCATTATGTCTTTCTTGCTCAGGCAGCCGTCTCGGATTCGGGGAGCTCAGTTTGCTAATGCAGCTCAACTTGTCACTGCCGGGTTTATCGTAGTTATGCGGAATTTTCCTTTGGCTCGTGAGCCGTCGGCGGGATTTGCTGAGTTTGGTGCTGCAGTCGGCGTTTCTCCGCCGCTGCCCTCGGGCGCTGCACCTGCGGGTCACGTGCGGCGCGCGCGCACCTGGGGGTTACCCCAGGTTGTCTCTTGCACGGAGGCGGGCCTCCGAGCCCTCCACAGACCTGTGTCCTGCAGTCAGCTCCTGCAGAGGGTGCTCTGTTTGGAGTTGGAGGTCGGGGGGGTCACTTACGTGTCTGCCTACAGGCGTGGGCGACTCGAGGCACAGTGCAACAGAGCTAAAGTACACTACCACTGTTAACGGTGCTTGAAATGGAAGGATAGAAGTACCGGTACTCTGTGCCTGAGTACCTGCTTGTTTTTGAGAAGCGCCGGTACTCTCCAATTAAAAGGATTACGTTTTTCTTGAGAAGTGCAGGTACTCTCCTTCTCAAAATAAAAAAGTGGTGGTACTCAGTACCGGCCCGTTTAAAGCACTGACTGTTTAGCCAAAGTTACCTGTTCTAAGCACTTTAATAGTGTACACACTGTACAACTCACATCAGTGGAAAGAACGAGCTGCAATACTAACCACGATTCACACGAGCAATTCCAAAGATGGTACAGTAAACTGGTAACCGGACAAACAGAGCAGCAGTCTCACCTGCGGGACCGGCTTTAGGGTGGTGCGACCGCGCGACCTGGAGGAGGGAGAGACAGAGGGGTTGGTGGAGCTGTGTTTAGCAATAACTTACTATTTAAAATCACCTGCTGCAGAGTTCCTTGTGTCCCAGCTTTCAGACAGCAATACAAATGTCAAGACAACTCCTGTGATTAATGTTCCTGCTACAGAGGGAGATGAAGTATTGTCTAGTGGCAATTTTGACTCACCATAAAGTAGAACAGAGGGTTAATGTGTCTGCTGCAAAGAACAGAAGAGTGGACTAATGATACCAGCCTTTAAAACAAATGGAATGTATGTGAGAGACGGCTATGAACAGACGAGGGGCACTTTTGCCTGGTGGCAGCGAGGAAATCTTAGGAGGAGGTCATAGGGTGGCACCAAAAAAAGTTGACGCACCAGGCACCACCAGCTCTAAAGCCGGCCCTGGTCATCTGGCAGCTAGAGCAGATATTTAGGCACTATACGGCAATGAATCCAGGGTCCAGAAAAAGGTGTGAGTGCCAAGCTGACACTCCACCATCTCATATGCACTTGCAGCAGCCCATCTTTCAAGCAGTCCTTTTCCATCACTGGTACAAGGTGCTTGGGACTGAATGAATGTGTGCGAACATCTGTGGACATGAAATGTTCAGCTGCCTGCTTTGTGGTGCTGGGCAGAGTAAGCTCAGGCTTGCGTCAACATTCAGAGAACCATGTCACCTGGCTGGAGAGCCAGGAGACTTTCACTACTCATGGCAAGGCTAACAGCAGCAGCGAGCAAGCAAGCATAACTTCAGCCGGGCAGCAAGTTTATTCATAGCCAATACAAAGAGGACAGCACACCAGCTCCACTTTGTGGTCACCACTGCAGACCCTAAAGCATACTTACAAGAAGAGGTCCAGCTCAAATTCCTAAAGCTGAGTACTTGGGAAGGTACCTGAAATAACAGTTTGACATGAGCTATGGGTATCCCTAAAATCAGGTGCACCAGTAATATTGGCAAAAGCTCTTTAACTTACTTCACTGGTCCTGGTGATCATTATGAGTTCAGTCAGTGATGATGCTACGTGATGTCCACAAGTGTTACTTGCAGACCAGTCCAAAGGATGGTACAGAAGCAGTGCTCCAGGGGTGGGACTAAATCAAGAATAGGAGAGAAAGCCATTGAGTTAAGAGCAGGGGAGCAGAGATAGGCAAGAAGGTCACTCCATCATGAATAAGGGTGACTCAAAGCCAACTCTGTGTATTGTGTTTGTGTTGTTCACATTAGGCCTTTAATACTGTCTGTAGGCAAGACCTAAAAGCTGCAGGGACATCAGATGCTTATGTAGTTGGGAACTTTAGTCCTTTTTGTAACCTTTTTCAAAACATAACTATCCAAAGAGGAGTATGCCTGCCCTCCTGACCCTCAGTCTCTTTTCTACTTCTTGTATACACTTGCTTTGTTTCTGATTGGAGGAGAAGTAAGCTGCCCTGCACAGCTGGACTTCCTAACTCAGCACTCACAGTAAATGGAGACATGAATGAATCATGAGGCACAAGTAGCAATGAATCTGAAGCAGAGTTTTGTCACTCCCATAAATTAAGTTCACACATGCATATGCCCCCAACTGTAGTGCAAATACAATGGTCTGGCAAAAAGTTCACCTCCTTTAGCTTGCTGTAAGGATGTTAGCCATGCACAAGAGTGCCCTACAACAGCGGTGGCCGGCATGGATTTCCAAGCCACTCATAGAAACCTGTGACTTGTTTTGTCCATCTGTCACTCTGGCACCCACTCAATCAGATAGGTCTTGTGTGCCCTACTGGCACCACCACCCTATTCTACCTTCTTGCAACACATTCTCAGGAATCCAAAGAGCTGCCTGAGCTGACATGGGTTATACTACGTGTGCGGCATGCCTACAAGCTCCGAAGAGTACCTCAATAGTAGATGCACCAAGACTCTTAAATAGAGGCAATGCTATTGCATCATTGTAGGGAGTAACTGTGTGTTTAACGTGGAGGGCAATACCTGTCCAGAGGGGCATTATGTACTTTCATATAGTAGTTTGCTAGTGAGTTTGTTTAAGTGACTTGTGGAAAAGGCAAATACGGAGGGATACGTTTTCCATTCCACATGTTCAGGGAGTGGGTCCCCCCAGGAAGTTAGTCGTGTATGCTGTTGTGTGGTCCCTGTAACGTGTGTGATTAAAATAATTCCAGCAGAGGATGGGAAGATATTATGTCTGTCAGTTCCAACTATTCCACTGCCTCGTTGTAGACATATTCATTAGTCTGGGGGTAGGAGGTGGAGCTGTTATAATTAAAGAAGGTGGTTTTGATCCTACACCCCAAGAGAAGTCAAGAGGAGGTTATTGCACGATGATATTGTCAGGCAGCAATTAGAATTTAGGAAAGTCCAAACTCTTGCAGCATAAAGGAGAAGATGATTGCTCAGTTGTTATCGGTTTGTGTTTTCTTCTGCCCTCTGGCATAAGCATGCGAATGTCCCGCAGTCTTTGGTAGGGGAGTGCATCCCATAGCATCAGTCTTTTCCTGTACTAGTCAAAGAAGTGAATTGCAATGTTTCAGTGGTAAAAATGTTTTGTCAAAGTTCAGCTTTTTTGTTGAGAAAAGTCAACACAGGCTCCTTCCTACAAGTAACTATAGATTTAGAAAGTTGCAATAGAATAGCAAACCTGCACGTACTTGTAACAGGGTAGTAAATCTACACTTGCCTATAAATATATATATATATTACCTTGGCAATCTAGCGTAGTGGTTCGTGCTGTAAGATGAGTTAGGCCGACCTTAGGGTTGACTTAGATGTAGGTGCAAGAGATTTCTTTCCCTCCCTGTGTTTTTGTGTACACCTACTGCCAAGGTTTTTCTATTGGGTTCTTCTAACATATGTACCTACCTTTCCTTAGCAAACACCCATACAGACATCTTTTTCAGGTTTATTAATGCAACCTCCACACTAGTGTGTTTTAATGTAGAAGATATTGTGGAAGAAAACACTTATTGTCAGTCTTCCACTGCAGACAGCTCCAATGCTTTTTGTTTTAGAAGGCTACCCTTTGTCTGCTATTTCATTTCCATTGGAGCTCAAATTTGTATCTTGGTAGATTCCTGCTGCAGTTTCTGAAACGACGTAGATGATCTGCAATGTGTGGTATTCTCTGCAAATGTAACTAAAGAGAGAACATCCTATGTGTCGGTAATGGTCTAAACCAACACCCAGGAGGGAAAGGTAGAGTGGCAGGCCTCACTTGTCCCCTCGCTGTCACTCTCGTCCCTCCCGCCCTCTCGCTCTTTTCACTTACTCTACAGCGCTCGACCCTCTCTGTCCTTTCCCCCACTGCACCCCTTCCTCTGCATTACGCACAGCCCTCTCCATGGGTTAGGCCCTGATGTTATGAATCCTCTCTAAACCGGAATGGGGTATGATCTGAGCACACAGTAATGAGGGCCCTGTCATCTCAGCTCTTCTCTCACTCTTGATCTGGGATGCTCTTCCTGTTTGCCAAGACTGTTTGCAATTTCTGAGCTCTGTAACCAAGAAATATTCCTACTCTGCTCAGGGAGAAACTCTGCATCTCCAGCAGAACCTCTTCCTGGCAGGACATGGCTCTTTTGCAGGGGTCACTTCCAGTGGCCCCTAAAGCGGTCTCAGGAAGGGGGGATGGGATGCGAGAGGTGCTTGCGAGCGTCACAGAAGGGTAGCATCGCTTTCATTGTGAGAGCAAGGTATGAAAGACAGAGGTGTTGGCGTTCAGAGACATGCCCCGCTAGAAATGCTCTTTTCAGGGATAAACATGATCTTGAGTTAATACGTGCAACATAAACATGCAACATAACTTATCTGCCACATTAACAGACTAGTATAGTAATAGAAAAAAACACTCTAGCTTCTGCATCCAGTCAATTGGTCCTCTTCCTGGAGTGTGATGTCCTGCCCAGACCTGGCACTTGTGGAGGGAGAGCAGAGGGAAAAAATGCAGCAAGAGCCCTAGCCAAGAGTCTTCACAAGATAGCTCTGTGGGTTTAGTCGAGCAGTATATTTGAGACTTGAGTGTCTTTGTGGATTTATGTTCTGTGGCAGAAGCTGTGAAGGCCTGTATTTGGCCCTGGAGAACAGCCTCTCTCTGCTGATATCTTCAAGGGAAAGAAACCGAGCAGGTGGCTTACCTGAGCAATCGCGGCCAACCTTAAGTAGGATGAAAACCAGGTTGTTCTGCCCGACCCCTTTGTCCTGTAGTGCACTCCCGGGATTGATTGGTTTGCCTCCATTGCCATAGACACATGCAGGTTCTTGAACTGGGTATGCAGTTGCCTCTTTGGTGTATTTTGATGGTTTAACCCCTTCGCTGCCAGGCCTTTTCCCCCTCCAGTGCCGAGCCTTTTTTTGGCTATTTGGGGCAGTTCGCGCTTAGGCCCTCATAACTTTTTGTTCACATAAGCTACCCATGCCAAATTTGCGTCCTTTTTTTCCAACATCCTAGTGATTCTAGAGGTACCCAGACTTTGTGGGTCCCCTGAAGGAGACCAAAAAATTAGCCAAAATACAGTGAAAATTTTGTTTTAAAAAAAATAAATGGGAAAAAAGGGCTGCAGAAGGCAGCTTGTGGTTTTTTCCCTGAAAATGGCATCAACAAAGGGTTTGCGGTGGCAAGATCACCATCTTCCCAGCTTTCAGGAACAGGAAGACTTGAATTGGAAAACCCCATTTTTCAATACAATTTTGACCTTTTACAGGGACATACCCAATTTTTACTATTTTTTGTGCTTTCAGACTCCTTCCAGTTAGTGACCAAAATGGGTAAGAAACCAATGCTGGATCCCAGAAAGCTAAACATTTCCGAAAAGTATACAAAATTCTGAATTTAGCAAGGGGTCATCTGTGTAGATCCTACAAGTGTTTCCTACAGAAAATAACAGCTGAAATAAAAAAAAAATTGAAATTGAGGTGAAAAAAACAGCCATTTTTCTCCATGTTTTACTCTGTAACTTTTTCCTGCGATGTCAAATTTTTGAAAGCAATATACAGTTACGTCAGCTGGACTCTTCTGGTTGCAGGGATATATAGGGCTTGTAGGTTCATCAATAACTCTAGGTACCCAGAGCCAATAAATGAGCTGCACCTTGCAATGGGTTTTTATTCTGTACCGGGTATACAGCAATTCATTTGCTGAAATATAAAAAGTGAAAAATAGGTATCAAGAAAACCTTTGTGTTTCCAGCCACAAGATAAGGTGTTGAGAAGCAGTGGTTATTTGCACATCTCTGAATTCCGGGGTGCCCATACTAGCATGTGAATTACAGGGCATTTCTCAAATAGACGTCTTTTTTACACACTGCCTTACATTTGGAAGGAAAAAATGTAGAGAAACACAAGGGGCAATAACACTTGTTTTGCTATTCTGTGTTACGCCAAGTCTCCTGATAAAAATGGTACCTCACTTGTGTGGCTAGGCCTAGCGCCCACGAAAGGAAATTGCTCAAAACACAACATGGACACATCACATTTTTTCACAGAAAACAGAGGTGTTTTTTGCAAAGTGCCTACCTGTGGATTTTGGCCTCTAGCTCAGTCGGCACCTGGGGAAACCTAGCAAACCAGTGCATTTTTTGAAAACTAGACACCTAGGGGAATCCAAAATGGGGTGACTTGTGGGGATCTGACTAGGTTCTGTTACCCAGAATCCTTTGCAAACCTCAAAATTTGACCAAACAAAACACCTTTTCCTCTCATTTCGGTGACAGAATGTTGTGGAATCTGAGAGGAGCCACAAATTTCCTTCCACCCAGCGTTCCCCCAACTCTCCCGATACAAATGGTACCTCACTTGTGTGGGTAGGCCTAGTGCCCACAAAAGGAAATGGCCTAAAAACACAACGTGGAAACATAACATTTTTTCACAGAAAATAGAGGTGTTTTTACAAAATGCCTACCTGTGGATTTTGGCCTCTAACTCAGCCGGCACCTGGGGAAACCTAGCAAACCAGTGCATTTTTGAAAACTAGACACCTAGGGGAATCCAAGATGGGGTGACTTGTGGGGCTCTGACCAGGTTCTGTTACCCAGAATCCTTTGCAAACCTCAAAATTTGACCCAAAAACACTTTTTCCTCTCATTTCGGTGATAGAAAGTTCTGGAATCTGAGAGGAGCCACAAATTTCCTTCCACCCAGCGTTCCCCCAAGTCTCCCGATAAAAATGGTACCTCACTTGTGTGGGTAGGCCTAGCGCCCACGAAAGGAAATGCCCCAAAACACTATCTGGACCCATCAAAATTATCAAATACAAAACTACCTGTATTTGCAGGTGTGAGAAGGTAGCCTCTTTCTAGCCTTGTTACCCCCACTTTTGGCCTGTTTGTGAGTGTATGTCAGGGTGTTTGTCACTGTTTTCACTGTCTCACTGGGATCCTGATAGCCAGGCCTCAGTGCTCATAGTGAAAACATCATGTTTTCAGTATGGTTGTTATGTGTCACTGGGATCCTGCTGGTCAGGACCCCAGTGCTCATAGGTTTGTGGCCTATATGTATGTGTCACTGGGACCCTGTCACACAGGGCCCCAGTGCTCATAGGTGTGCATGTGTATGTTCCCTGTGTGGTGCCTAACTGTCTCACTGAGGCTCTGCTAACCAGAACCTCAGTGGTTATGCTCTCTCATTACTTTTAAATTGTCACTAACAGGCTAGTGACCAATTTTACCAATTCACATTGGCTTACTGGAACACCCTTATAATTCCCTAGTATATGGTACTAAGGTACCCAGGGTATTGGGGTTCCAGGAGATCCCTATGGGCTGCAGCATTTCTTTTGCCACCCATAGGGAGCTCTGACAATTGTTACACAGGCCTGCCACTGCAGCCTGAGTGAAATAACGTCCACGTTATTTCACAGCCATTTTACACTGCACTTAAGTAACTTATAAGTCACCTATATGTCTAACCTTTACCTGGTAAAGGTTAGGTGCAAAGTTACTTAGTGTGAGGGCACCCTGGCACTAGCCAAGGTGCCCCCACATTGTTCAGAGCCAATTCACTGAACTTTGTGAGTGCGGGGACACCATTACACACGTGCACTACATATAGGTCACTACCTATATGTAGCTTCACCATGGTAACTCCGAATATGGCCATGTAACATGTCTATGATCATGGAATTGCCCCCTCTATGCCATCCTGGCATTGTTGGTACAATTCCATGATCCCAGTGGTCTGTAGCACAGACCCTGGTACTGCCAGACTGCCCTTCCTGGGGTTTCTCTGCAGCTGCTGCTGCTGCCAACCCCTCAGACAGGCAGCTGCCCTCCTGGGGTCCAGCCAGGCCTGGCCCAGGATGGCAGAACAAAGAACTTCCTCTGAGAGAGGGTGTGACACCCTCTCCCTTTGGAAAATGGTGTGAAGGCAGGGGAGGAGTAGCCTCCCCCAGCCTCTGGAAATGCTTTGTTGGGCACAGATGTGCCCAATTCTGCATAAGCCAGTCTACACCGGTTCAGGGACCCCTTAGCCCCTGCTCTGGCGCGAAACTGGACAAAGGAAAGGGGAGTGACCACTCCCCTGACCTGCACCTCCCCTGGGAGGTGTCCAGAGCTCCTCCAGTGTGCTCCAGACCTCTGCCATCTTGGAAACAGAGGTGCTGCTGGCACACTGGACTGCTCTGAGTGGCCAGTGCCACCAGGTGACGTCAGAGACTCCTGCTGATAGGCTCCTTCAGGTGTTAGTAGCCTTTCCTCTCTCCTAGGTAGCCAAACCCTCTTTTCTGGCTATTTAGGGTCTCTGTCTCTGGGGAAACTTTAGATAACGAATGCATGAGCTCAGCCGAGTTCCTCTGCATCTCCCTCTTCACCTTCTGATAAGGAATCGACCGCTGACCGCGCTGGAAGCCTGCAAACCTGCAACATAGTAGCAAAGACGACTACTGCAACTCTGTAACGCTGATCCTGCCGCCTTCTCGACTGTTTTCCTGCTTGTGCATGCTGTGGGGGTAGTCTGCCTCCTCTCTGCACCAGAAGCTCCGAAGAAATCTCCCGTGGGTCGACGGAATCTTCCCCCTGCAACCGCAGGCACCAAAAAGCTGCATTTCCGGTCCCTTGGGTCTCCTCTCAGCACGACGAGCGAGGTCCCTCGAATCCAGCGACACCGTCCAAGTGACCCCCACAGTCCAGTGACTCTTCAGCCCAAGTTTGGTGGAGGTAAGTCCTTGCCTCACCTCGCTGGGCTGCATTGCTGGGAACCGCGACTTTGCAAGCTTCTCCGGCCCCTGTGCACTTCCGGCGGAAATCCTTTGTGCACAACCAAGCCTGGGTCCACGGCACTCTAACCTGCATTGCACGACTTTCTAAGTTGGTCTCCGGCGACGTGGGACTCCTTTGTGCAACTTCGGCGAGCACCGTTTCACGCATCCTCGTAGTGCCTGTTTCTGGCACTTCTCCGGGTGCTACCTGCTTCAGTGAGGGCTCTTTGTCTTGCTCGACGTCCCCTCTCTCTGCAGGTCCAATTTGCGACCTTCTGGTCCCTCCTGGGCCCCAGCAGCGTCCAAAAACGCCAAACGCACGATTTGCGTGTAGCAAGGCTTGTTGGCGTCCATCCGGCGGGAAAACACTTCTGCACGACTCTCCAAGGCGTGGGGGATCCATCCTCCAAAGGGGAAGTCTCTAGCCCTTGTCGTTCCTGCAGTATTCACAGTTCTTCAGCCTAGTAAGAGCTTCTTTGCACCAACCGCTGGCATTTCTTGGGCATCTGCCCATCTCCGAGTTGCTTGTGACTTTTGGACTTGGTCCCCTTGTTCCACAGGTACCCTCAGTCAGGAATCCATCGTTGTTGCATTGCTGATTTGTGTTTTCCTTGCATTTTCCCTCTAACACGACTCTTTTGTCCTTAGGGGAACTTTAGTGCACTTTGCACTCACTTTTCAGGGTCTTGGGGAGGGTTATTTTTCTAACTCTCACTATTTTCTAATAGTCCCAGCGACCCTCTACACGGTCACATAGGTTTGGGGTCCATTCGTGGTTCGCATTCCACTTCTGGAGTATATGGTTTGTGTTGCCCCTATCCCTATGTTTCCCCATTGCATCCTATTGTAACTATACATTGTTTGCACTGTTTTCTAAGACTATACTGCATATTTTTGCTATTGTGTATATATATCTTGTGTATATTTCCTATCCTCTCACTGAGGGTACACTCTAAGATACTTTGGCATATTGTCATAAAAATAAAGTACCTTTATTTTTAGTATAACTGTGTATTGTGTTTTCTTATGATATTGTGCATATGACACTAAGTGGTACTGTAGTAGCTTCACACGTCTCCTAGTTCAGCCTGAGCTGCTTTGCTAAGCTACCATTATCTATCAGCCTAAGCTGCTAGACACCCTATACACTAATAAGGGATAACTGGGCCTGGTGCAAGGTGCAAGTACCCCTTGGTACTCACTACAAGCCAGTCCAGCCTCCTACATTGGTTGTGCAGCGGTGGGATAAGTGCTTTGAGACTACTTACCACTCTTGTCATTGTACTTTTCATAAGAGAAAAATATACAAAACAAGGTCAGTGTATATACACATAGCCAAAAAGTTTTGCATTTCCTCTTTTCACTCTTTTCTAAGTGCTGAAAAGTACTTCTAAACTTTCAAAAAGTTCTTAAAAGTTTAAAAAGTTTTTTTCTGTCTTTCCAAAAAGTTCTGAAAACTTTTTTCTCTTTTTCTATCACTTTAACTCTCTCTAAAAATGTCTGGCACAGGCCAAAAAGTTGAACTGTCCAAACTTGCATATGATCACCTTAGCTGGAAAGGAGCAAGGAGTCTCTGCATAGAGAGAGGTTTGAGTGTAGGGAAGAATCCTTCCTTAGAACTGTTAATTAATATGCTTAGAGTACAGGATAAGGCCATAAGTGCCCAATCTGTAGAAAAAGTAGCTAATGGTTCTCAATCTGATCCAGGGACTCCCCCAGGAAAAGGTTCAGGAAAGAAACTTCTCAGCCTGCCCATTACTAGACAGTCTAGCATAGTTGGTACAGAGGTTGAATCACATCATACTGATGATGTGCTCTCACATTATGCTGGTAGCCAAGCTGTTAGGGTGCCCTCTGTAAGGGACAGGTCTCCTTCTGCTCATTCCCATCATACCTCTGTATCTAGAAATGTCCCTCCCACCCACCCTGATGACAGATTGTTAGAAAGGGAGCTCAATAGATTGAGAGTGGAACAAACCAGACTGAAGCTCAAGAAGCAACAGCTGGATTTGGATAGACAGTCTTTAGAATTAGAGAAGGAAAGACAGAAGTTGGGTTTAGATACCCATGGTGGCAGCAGCAGTATTCCCCATAGTCATCCTGCAAAAGAGCATGATTCCAGGAATCTGCACAAGATAGTTCCCCCTTATAAGGAGGGGGATGACATTAACAAGTGGTTTGCTGCACTTGAGAGGGCCTGTGTTGTACAGGATGTCCCTCAAAGGCAGTGGGCTGCTATCCTATGGCTATCATTTAGTGGAAAGGGTAGGGATAGACTCCTTACTGTGAAAGAAAGTGATGCCAATAATTTTACAGTTCTTAAGAATGCACTCCTGGATGGTTATGGCTTAACCACTGAACAGTACAGGATAAAGTTCAGAGAGACCAAAAAGGAGTCTTCACAAGACTGGGTTGATTTCATTGACCATTCAGTGAAGTCCTTGGAGGGGTGGTTACATGGCAGTAAAGTTACTGATTATGAAAGCCTGTATAACACAATCCTGAGAGAGCATATACTTAATAATTGTGTGTCTGATTTGTTGCACCAGTACCTGGTAGACTCTGATCTGACCTCTCCCCAAGAATTGGGAAAGAAGGCAGACAAATGGGTCAGAACAAGGGTGAACAGAAAAGTTCATACAGGGGGTGACAAAGATGGCAATAAGAAGAAAGATGGTGAAAAATCTCAAGATAAGCATGGGGATAAGGGTAAAACCAAAGATCCCACTTCAAATCTTAAACACTCTTCAGAGGGTGGGGATAAATCAAATTCTTCCTCTTCTTCCCAACCTGCACACATTAAAAAGCCTTGGTGCTTTGTGTGTAAAAACAGAGGCCATAGGCCAGGGGATAAGTCCTGTCCAGGTAAACCCCCTGAGCCTACCACCACTAATACATCAAGCTCTAGTGCCCCTAGCAGTAGTGGTACTAGTGGTGGGACTGCTGGCAACAGTCAAGCAAAGGGTGTAGTTGGGTTCACTTATGGGTCCATAGTGGAAACTGATGTAATCAGTCCCAAGACAGTTTCTGTCACACCTAGTGGCATTGGCCTTGCCACACTGGCTGCTTGTCCCCTTACAATGGATAAGTACAGGCAGACAGTTTCAATAAATGGTGTTGAGGCCTTGGCCTACAGGGACACAGGTGCCAGTTTCACTTTGGTGACTGAAAACCTAGTGCCTCCTGAACAACACATCATTGGACAACAGTACAAGATTATTGATGTCCATAACTCCACTAAGTTTCTTCCCTTAGCTATAATTCAGTTTAGTTGGGGTGGAGTTACTGGCCCTAAGCAGGTGGTGGTATCACCTAGCTTACCTGTAGACTGTCTCTTAGGTAATGACCTAGAGGCCTCAGGTTGGGCTGATGTAGAGTTTTATGCCCATGCAGCCATGCTGGGCATCCCTGAGGAATTGTTCCCTCTCATTTCAAGTGAAATGAAAAAGCAAAGGAGAGAAGGCCTGAAAACTCAGGATCCCTCTCCATCAACAGGTAAAAAGGGTATCACAGTATCCCCTAACCACCCTACCATTCAGGATACTATTCCTGTGGTGGGAGAAACCTCTCCTGGGGTGGCACCTGTTCCAAGGGAATCATCAGCTGGCAAAGCTGGACTCCCTGAGGTGGAAGTACCTCTCTGTGGGATAACTAACATTGGTGAGAAAAACAGCACCATTTTAGTTAACATGGAGCATCCCTCCAACCCTCCCAGAGAAACTTTACTGCAGAAACCCTGCACTACCTCACAACACTTAGGACAGCATCCCTGCCCTAGTGTGGAGCTCATAGGACAGCATCCCTGCCCTGCTCCAACTCAAGAGAAACAGCATCCCTGTTCTCTCTTCCAGCCAGATGGACAAAGTTTTTGCCCAGCTATGGCTTTTCTGAGACAGCATCCCTGTCTGGCATTTCCATCACTACAAATAGGTTCAGTGGACAATTCCCACTGCTCTAAACTAAAACTTACTGATAGAAACTCTGAAAATACATCTTCACATTGTTGCTTAGCTAAAAAACTTCAAACAGGGTGGTTTACATCCCCACAGGGAAGTAACCATATAGTGGATGATAAAGGGAGTAACCAGTCTATTGCAGAGCTACTCTCTACTTATCACCACTTAGACAATAAAGTCTCAACTGGCCAAGGTTAGCCTTATTGTCCTTCGTTTGGGGGGGGGTTGTGTGAGAAGGTAGCCTCTTTCTAGCCTTGTTACCCCCACTTTTGGCCTGTTTGTGAGTGTATGTCAGGGTGTTTGTCACTGTTTTCACTGTCTCACTGGGATCCTGATAGCCAGGCCTCAGTGCTCATAGTGAAAACATCATGTTTTCAGTATGGTTGTTATGTGTCACTGGGATCCTGCTGGTCAGGACCCCAGTGCTCATAGGTTTGTGGCCTATATGTATGTGTCACTGGGACCCTGTCACACAGGGCCCCAGTGCTCATAGGTGTGCATGTGTATGTTCCCTGTGTGGTGCCTAACTGTCTCACTGAGGCTCTGCTAACCAGAACCTCAGTGGTTATGCTCTCTCATTACTTTTAAATTGTCACTAACAGGCTAGTGACCAATTTTACCAATTCACATTGGCTTACTGGAACACCCTTATAATTCCCTAGTATATGGTACTAAGGTACCCAGGGTATTGGGGTTCCAGGAGATCCCTATGGGCTGCAGCATTTCTTTTGCCACCCATAGGGAGCTCTGACAATTGTTACACAGGCCTGCCACTGCAGCCTGAGTGAAATAACGTCCACGTTATTTCACAGCCATTTTACACTGCACTTAAGTAACTTATAAGTCACCTATATGTCTAACCTTTACCTGGTAAAGGTTAGGTGCAAAGTTACTTAGTGTGAGGGCACCCTGGCACTAGCCAAGGTGCCCCCACATTGTTCAGAGCCAATTCACTGAACTTTGTGAGTGCGGGGACACCATTACACACGTGCACTACATATAGGTCACTACCTATATGTAGCTTCACCATGGTAACTCCGAATATGGCCATGTAACATGTCTATGATCATGGAATTGCCCCCTCTATGCCATCCTGGCATTGTTGGTACAATTCCATGATCCCAGTGGTCTGTAGCACAGACCCTGGTACTGCCAGACTGCCCTTCCTGGGGTTTCTCTGCAGCTGCTGCTGCTGCCAACCCCTCAGACAGGCAGCTGCCCTCCTGGGGTCCAGCCAGGCCTGGCCCAGGATGGCAGAACAAAGAACTTCCTCTGAGAGAGGGTGTGACACCCTCTCCCTTTGGAAAATGGTGTGAAGGCAGGGGAGGAGTAGCCTCCCCCAGCCTCTGGAAATGCTTTGTTGGGCACAGATGTGCCCAATTCTGCATAAGCCAGTCTACACCGGTTCAGGGACCCCTTAGCCCCTGCTCTGGCGTGAAACTGGACAAAGGAAAGGGGAGTGACCACTCCCCTGACCTGCACCTCCCCTGGGAGGTGTCCAGAGCTCCTCCAGTGTGCTCCAGACCTCTGCCATCTTGGAAACAGAGGTGCTGCTGGCACACTGGACTGCTCTGAGTGGCCAGTGCCACCAGGTGACGTCAGAGACTCCTGCTGATAGGCTCCTTCAGGTGTTAGTAGCCTTTCCTCTCTCCTAGGTAGCCAAACCCTCTTTTCTGGCTATTTAGGGTCTCTGTCTCTGGGGAAACTTTAGATAACGAATGCATGAGCTCAGCCGAGTTCCTCTGCATCTCCCTCTTCACCTTCTGATAAGGAATCGACCGCTGACCGCGCTGGAAGCCTGCAAACCTGCAACATAGTAGCAAAGACGACTACTGCAACTCTGTAACGCTGATCCTGCCGCCTTCTCGACTGTTTTCCTGCTTGTGCATGCTGTGGGGGTAGTCTGCCTCCTCTCTGCACCAGAAGCTCCGAAGAAATCTCCCGTGGGTCGACGGAATCTTCCCCCTGCAACCGCAGGCACCAAAAAGCTGCATTTCCGGTCCCTTGGGTCTCCTCTCAGCACGACGAGCGAGGTCCCTCGAATCCAGCGACACCGTCCAAGTGACCCCCACAGTCCAGTGACTCTTCAGCCCAAGTTTGGTGGAGGTAAGTCCTTGCCTCACCTCGCTGGGCTGCATTGCTGGGAACCGCGACTTTGCAAGCTTCTCCGGCCCCTGTGCACTTCCGGCGGAAATCCTTCGTGCACAGCCAAGCCTGGGTCCACGGCACTCTAACCTGCATTGCACGACTTTCTAAGTTGGTCTCCGGCGACGTGGGACTCCTTTGTGCAACTTCGGCGAGCACCGTTTCACGCATCCTCGTAGTGCCTGTTTCTGGCACTTCTCCGGGTGCTACCTGCTTCAGTGAGGGCTCTTTGTCTTGCTCGACGTCCCCTCTCTCTGCAGGTCCAATTTGCGACCTTCTGGTCCCTCCTGGGCCCCAGCAGCGTCCAAAAACGCCAAACGCACGATTTGCGTGTAGCAAGGCTTGTTGGCGTCCATCCGGCGGGAAAACACTTCTGCACGACTCTCCAAGGCGTGGGGGATCCATCCTCCAAAGGGGAAGTCTCTAGCCCTTGTCGTTCCTGCAGTATTCACAGTTCTTCAGCCTAGTAAGAGCTTCTTTGCACCAACCGCTGGCATTTCTTGGGCATCTGCCCATCTCCGAGTTGCTTGTGACTTTTGGACTTGGTCCCCTTGTTCCACAGGTACCCTCAGTCAGGAATCCATCGTTGTTGCATTGCTGATTTGTGTTTTCCTTGCATTTTCCCTCTAACACGACTATTTTGTCCTTAGGGGAACTTTAGTGCACTTTGCACTCACTTTTCAGGGTCTTGGGGAGGGTTATTTTTCTAACTCTCACTATTTTCTAATAGTTCCAGCGACCCTCTACACGGTCACATAGGTTTGGGGTCCATTCGTGGTTCGCATTCCACTTCTGGAGTATATGGTTTGTGTTGCCCCTATCCCTATGTTTCCCCATTGCATCCTATTGTAACTATACATTGTTTGCACTGTTTTCTAAGACTATACTGCATATTTTTGCTATTGTGTATATATATCTTGTGTATATTTCCTATCCTCTCACTGAGGGTACACTCTAAGATACTTTGGCATATTGTCATAAAAATAAAGTACCTTTATTTTTAGTATAACTGTGTATTGTGTTTTCTTATGATATTGTGCATATGACACTAAGTGGTACTGTAGTAGCTTCACACGTCTCCTAGTTCAGCCTGAGCTGCTTTGCTAAGCTACCATTATCTATCAGCCTAAGCTGCTAGACACCCTATACACTAATAAGGGATAACTGGGCCTGGTGCAAGGTGCAAGTACCCCTTGGTACTCACTACAAGCCAGTCCAGCCTCCTACAGCAGGGGGGCACCTGTTTTTTGGTCCTGGGCTCAGCAGCCTTCTAGGGAAACCTACCAAACCCAGACATTTCTGAAAACTAGACACCCAAGGGAGTCCAGTGAGGTGTGATTTGCGTGGATCCCCCAATGTTTTCTCACCCAGAATCCTCAGCAAACCTCAAATTTAGGTAAAAAATCACTGCACTGGGGCACATTTCATACCACCCAATGTTCCCCTCAGTCTCCCGATAAAAATGATACCTCATTTGTGTAGGTGGGCCAAGTGCTTGTGAAAGGGAAGAGCCAAAAACATGTCGATATTGAGGGGGAACAAACGGGGTCCAAAAGGGCAGTTTACAAAAAAACATTTTTAGGCTGACAAGTGCAGCAGAATTTTTATCGGTATAGATGAGACAATGCTGGCTGGTAGGAATTTTGTGGATTCCTGCAGATTCCGGAAGGTTCCATCACAAAAACATGGGAAAAATGTGTGATTTCCAGCAAAGTTGGAGTTTTGCAGGGGATTGTGGGTACAAAAATGGTACGGGGTGCATGTGAAACACACCACCCTGGAATCACCCAGATGTTTAGTTTTCAGATGTGTCTAGGTCTTGTGGATTTTTCTACATGGCAGCATCCCAAAGTCCATAAAGTGCATCCCTTACCATTCCAAGTGGGACGATTTTGAGAGTAAGCCATGTTCTCATGGCCCAAATGTAAAACTAAAACCCAAAATAATCAAATGTGTTCTTGCTTGCTGTGGGATAAGATGTTTTAGAGTGCGAGGTAGAACTGAAAGACTGTTACCCCCTTCAGTTGTGGTGGGGGCGTAACCAGGCCCATACTGGTTGGTAGCCACCACCCCAATATTTTTTGTTTTTTTTAAATTCCCTGGCATCTAGTAGACTTTTTTGCCCCCCCGGAGTGTGGATCAGGGGTAATTGCCCCATCTGCCCACTGGTGGGCAGGCCAACTTTGGCCCCATTTATTTGGGGTGGGGGTATGGCCATACCCCACCCTCTTATTTTTGAAAAAAAAACTTCCCTGACCTCTGGTGGGCTTTCTGCTCCCCCTTGGGGGCAGATGGGCCTTCCAAAAATAGGCCCATCTGCCCCCAATGGGGGGCAGATATGGCCAACAGTAATGTGCCCGCATGGGGAGCAACCCTTACCCAAGAAAACACACGCATACACACTCACCAATCCCTGGTGTTGGCCTAACAAAAATCGGCCGATCTGCCCCCAAGGGGGGCAGAAATGGTATAAATACAATTTGCCCCCCCCCCCCCCAGGGAAGCGACCCTTGCCTAATGTAATGGGTCGCTCCCCATCTCTGAAAAAACAAACAAACAAAAAATAAATAATTAGCCCTGGGGCCTAGAGGTTTCTGCCCCCCGGGGCAGAAATGGCCTAAAAGAAATTTGCCCCCCCCCCCTCCCCCTCCCGGGGAGCGACCCTTGCCTAAGGGGTCTCTCACCATCTGTAAAACAACAACAACAAAAAATCCCTGGTAAGTGGTTTCTGCCCCCCTTGGGGGCAGATCGGCCTAATTAAAATAGGCAGAAATGGCCTAAAATAAATTTGCTCCCCAGGGGAACGACCTTCGCCTAAGGGGTCGCTCCCCTTGTGTGAAATTCACAAGAAAAAAAAAACCTCCCTGGTGTTTAGTGGTTTCTGTCCTCTTGGGGGCAGATTGGCCTCATAAAAATAGGCCAATCTGCCCCAAAGGGGGACAGAAATGGCCTAAATATAATTTGCCCCCTAGGGGAGCGACCCTTGCCTAAGGGGTCGCTCCCCACCTCTAAAAAAAAAACAAAACCATAAATTATCCCTGGTGCCTAGAGGTTTCTGCCCCCCCTGGGGGCAGAACAGGTCTTTAAAAAAAATGCCCCCCCGGGAGCGACCCTTGCCCCAAGGGGTCGCTCCCTCATGCCAATTTCCTAAAAAAAAACAAAATCCCTGGTGTCTAGCGGGCGTTTTAGCAGCCGGATTGCTTGCAATCCGGCTGCTAAAACGCTCAGAGAGACTTCAAAGGGAAGGAAACTCCTTTCCTTCCCTTTGAAGCCTCTCCGGCCTCCTCCCATCGCGCTGGATGCTGAGCTTCCAGCGCGATCGGAAGAGAAATGCAAAGCATTTCTCTTCCGATCACGTGGAGGAGGCCGGAGAGGCTTCAAAGGGAAGGAAAGGAGTTTCCTTCCCTTTGAAGTCTCTCTGAGCGATTGCGCGCTGACGTCACAGGGGGATGGGGAGGTCGGGGGTGGAAGGGGAAGGGCTTCCCCTTCCTTCCCTGCCTTGGGAGGGTGGGGGGGAACCCCACATAGGGAGCGCTGTGCCTCAGGATGTAACCATTACGTCCTGGGCACAGAAGGGGTTAATTCTCCTGATTAAGGTTTTATGTTTGCCGTGCCTTTGCCTACCGGATGCTTGAAACACTTGTTTTATTCTTAATCTGTTAATTTATGTTTTAGTGGGACCGCAGCCTGGTCTGTGCTTTTTATGTAACTCTCTGTCCAGTCTCTTCACACATATATAATTTGAAGCCCATGACTTTAAATACAGTGTTTAAAATTTTTATCATTTCAACCCGGAAGGTGGAGGACATTGCTTAGCATTTCTTGATTTTCTGCCAGACAATGGTATTCTAAAGCAAAAAGATATGTTTTTTTTAAATCTAACACTGTATCATAATTCTACTTCATTCAAATAATCCGGGTACTTGTCTTCTTTCCTCCTTCTTAACCATCTGAAACAGGGGAGATCCTATATAGGTTGGACCCCAAAAAGGCTCTCAGCCTATTCAGTTATTGTTCAAGAGAAATCAGACTGCGGAAACAATTGTAGTCCTAGTTTTGGCACTGCTTCCTGACCGAAAGTGAGGTTGACCCTCCTGTGCTTCATAGCTTTGCTTCTTAAAAGGGTGGTCCACATTTCCTCAGACTCCCTATCCTCCCATCCTCTCATGCCCCCAATGGATTAATTATGTACATTGATGGAGCAATCAACCAAAGGAAGAAATATTCAATAGAAGAATGAGTCACTTACCTTTGTTAATGCTTATTCTGATCCATACTCTGTGTTCCTGCCTTCACCCCCAAAGTCTCCTTTGTTGCCAGGATATGCATGAAGGGCATACGTTGGTGTTGGTAGCTCTTTTGTTTTAGCTCTGTTGCTGCCTCGCTTCTGTGATCGAGGAAAGTCGTGGGTGCTGGTCATGTTTTATTAGAGGTTAAGCTCCCCCAGTATTGATGACCATGACCTTCTTCACAAGGGTCACTCTAGCACCACTTGGCACTCACACAGCAGGTGTGTGGAGCAAACATGAAATGACACTCAATAATTCTATAGACTCGTCTTAGACATCCCCGCCCTAGAACATATCACAGAACACCTGAAAAACCTCCACTGGCTTACCGTCGAGAAAAGGATCAACTTCATTCTCCTCGTACATGCCTACAGAGGCTTCCACGACAGCGGACCCAGCTACCTCAACCACCGCACGACATGGTACTCCCCTTCCAGACCTCTCAGCGTGTCCCAGCAGTCGCTCACCAACGTACCCCGCTTAAAGAAGTCCTCGGCCTGAGGAAGATCTTTTTCATACCTGGCAGCAAAAGGTTGAAACACCTTAGCTCCTCACCTCATAGAGTCGCCATTGCTTCCTCAGTTTAGGAAGCACCTCGAGACCTGGCTCTTCAACTGATCTCTGAGGACACCCCTCAGTGCCTTGAGACCCTATGGGTGAGTAGTGCACTCTAAAAATACATGATTGTTTGAGTAATCCGTGGAAAGCCAAGAACTAGAAAAGGCAGTACTAAATCTAGGATATTTATCATTTTCAAGTCTCTGTATGGAGCTTTGCAGATTCAGAGATCATTTGTAATGTAGGCCCAAGCAGCAAAGAAGAATTTCTGGTGCTTCCTGTCGCCCTACCACCGGCGTGACTATTTTACATGAATAACTGGTACTCCAGATCATCTCTCACCCACAAGTAGCTTTGTCTCTCCCTCCTCAGCTTAACTCATTTATTCTTTCCCTCACATCATTTTTCTACTGGCTAGTGATGACCTCAGCTCTGCTCTAGTATCTTCCTTTCATTGTCTCCTTCACTACTGTTCTTGAAAACGTATATTTAACCCTTTGCGTGCGTCGGACGGTTGGGAGCCAGATTCCCTGCTGCAAAAAACAGTCTCAGGAGGTTGGGAACAGCTTCCCCATCTCCCAATGCTGTTTTTTGGTTTTCAGGGAAATGACGATCAGTGCTTGCGGCACGCTGACATAATTTCTCTGAAAACTAAAGTGAAATGAGGCGATCGGCTCATTTCACTTTCTCTACCTGGTGCTCGTAGGCTACATCAGCCCCGAGCACCAATCCAGACAGGAGAGGTATAATTTGAAAGGGGAGAATCTCCCCTTTTCAATTGTACTCCTCCCAAGTGGATCCCTGCTTGGAGAGCGCCCAAGAAGGGCCATCCCTTAGCAAGGATCCACTCCACTAGACACCAGGGAATGGTGAGTGACCCCTCGGGCAAAGGCTTTTGCTCCCCCTATAATGTTTTTGGCAGAATTCAGTTTTTCTTCCCCCCAGATGGAAAACTCACTAGCACACCTGGGATTGCCCCCATCTGCCCCTGTGGGGCAGATGGGGGCAATAGCCACCAATGTGTTCCCCTGGGGGAGGCAGAAAGCCCACTAAGCACTAGGGATTTTTTTTTATTGGTGTAGGGGTGGGTCAGCCCAGTATGGAGGGCAGATGGAGTCAATAGCCCCTGGTCTGTCCCTGGGGGGAAGAAAGCCTAGTAGGCACCAGGAACTATTAGGGGTGGGGGCTGCCTAGAATGGGCATGGCAATGTCCCCACCCCACAAAATGGGCACAGTCTTTCTGCCCCCTTGCTGACTAAATCATCTCATCCCAATGTCAAGGAAAAGGAGATTTGACTCTTTGTGGTGTTGACTTCACCTATGGGCCAGCAGAGCGTGGCTAACTCCCAATATCGTCCCACTTGCAATGGTGGGCGGCTGCACATTTGGGCTTCAGTAGGCTGTTACCTGGAAAAACCTACCGACCAAGTCACTTCTGAAAAGTAGACATCTGGGGAAGACCAGGGTGGTGTGCTTCAAATGCACCCATACCATTTTCTTACACACAATGCCCTGCAAACTCCCTCTTTGCCTGAAGTCACTAATTTTCCCTACATTTCTGTGAGGGAAACGTCCAGAATCTGGTGAGAATCCACAAAATTCATACCACCTAGCATTGCCCCATCTGTGCCGATAAAAACTTTGCCCCACTTGTGTGGCTGGGCCTAGTGCCAGTGACAGTAATGGATCCAATCGGGGTCAGTAGGAGTTCTTCCATTGTCCTTGGTTTGATCCGTTCATGTTGCAGCACTAGGCCCAGCTACACAGGTGGGGCAGCGTTTTATTGGCACAGGTGGGGCAATGCTGGGTGGTAGGGAGTTTGTGGTTCTCCATAGTTTCCAGAACTTTCCATCACAGAAATCTGAGGAAAATTAGTTTGTTTTTTCGCAGTTTGTGGTTTGCCAGGGATTCTGGGTAATAAAACATGGGGAGAGCCACCCAGGTCAGCCCATCCTGGATACCCCTACGTATCTAGTTTTTAAAAATGTGGAGGTTGGCTAGGTTTTCCTAGGATCCGGCGAAGCTAAGTTCCAAAATCTAGAGCTACCCACATTGGAAGAAGGAGGTCAGCGTTCTGTGGAAAAATGCGGTGGATACATGGCCTGTTTCTTGTCGCTTCACTAGGTCCACCCACACAAGTGAGGTATCATTTTTATCAGGAGTCTTGGGGGAATGCTGGGGAAAGGAAGTTTGGGGGTCCCCACAGTTTCCAGAACTTTCCATCACAGAAATGTGTGGAACATTGTTTTTTAGACACATTTTGAGGTTTACAACTGATTCTGGGTAACAGAACCTGAAGAGAGCCACACAAGCCATCCCATCCTGGATTCCCCTAGGTTTCTAGTTTAACAAAATGTACAGGTTTGCAAAGTTTCCGTAGGTGCAGTCTAAGCTAGAGCCAAAAATGTACAGCTAGTCACATTGTGAAAAAAGGTCCAGTTTTTTAGTGGAATAATGTGCTGTGTCCACATTGTGTTTTGGGACGTTTCCTGTCGCAGGCAGTAAGTCTACCCAGACAGGTGAGGTACCACTTTTATCGGGTGACTTGGGGGAACACAGAATAGTAGAACAAGTGTTATTACCAATTGTCTTTCTCTGTATTTGTGGCTTCCAAATGTAAGACAGTGTGTAAGAAAGAAGTCATGCTGAGAAATGCCCTCTAATTCACAAGCTATTTTGAGTAACCACAAATTCAGAGATGTGCAAATAACCACTACTTCTAAACTCCATGTCTTGTACCCATTTCGGAAATACGTTTATTTCCTTGATACCTATTTTTTACTCTTTATATTTTACCAAATGAATTACTGTATACCAGGTACACAATGAAAACCCATTGCAAGGGGCAGCTCAGTTATTGACTCTGGGTACCTAGGGTTCTTCGTGAACGTACAAGCCACAACCAGAAGGGTCCAGTGGACGTAATGGTATATTGCTTTCGAAATCTGCCATAGTTAGAAGTTACACATGAAAACATAGACACAAATGACAATTTTTTTTCCAGGTCAATTTCAATATTTTTATATTTCAACTATTACTTTCTATAGGAAAACCTTGAATGATCTACACAAATGACCCCTTGCTGAATTCAGAATTTTGTCTACTTTTTAGAAATGTATAGCTTTCTGGGATCCATTGTTGGTTTCACACCCATTTCTACCTCTTACTGGAAGGAGGTTGAAAGCAAAAAAGATAGGGAAAATGGGCTGTGTCCCAATAAAATGCCAAAACTGTGTTGAAAAATGTGGTTTTCTGACTCAAGTCTGCCTGTTCCTGAAAGCTAGTAAGATGGAGATTTTAGCACCGCAAACCCTTTATTGATGCCATTCGCAGGGAAAAAACAGAGGCATTCTTCTGCTGCACTTTTTTCCCCCATTTTCCCCCCAAACCCCAAATTTAGCTGTATTTTGACTAATTTATCTGCCCCCTCCAGGGGAATCCACAAGCCCTGGCTACCTTTAGAATTCCCAGGATGTTGGGGAATAAATGACATAAATTTAGAGTGGATATCTTATGTGGACAATAAGTTATGGGGGCATAAGCGCGAATTACCCGAAATAGCTTAAAAAAGGCATAGCACAGGGGTGGGGGAGGGGGCGGCTTAGCAGCGATGGTGTTAATTATGATCTCTGGATATTACTCTGCATCAAAAATTGTGATTATTTCTCCTCTCACTTTTTGTTTATGGTTCTACTGTGCAAAACGCCCTGTCGCCCCATTTTTTACTCCTTTTGCTATATAAACATATTTTAAATGCAAAAAATATCCTCTTTAAGGCGCCCACCAGTTTAGTGGAATTTTTAGGTTTCATTGCGAAATTCTTGCAGCACTTAGAAGTGGACGCACCTTAGCCCTTTAATGGAGCCTCGCACGGATAGTCACAATTATTTCATTTTCGTGTAACTGTAATATCTAGCCGAGGGTTGACTGAATTGTAAGCAGCTTTAAAAAAAATGCTAATTGCATTAAGGGGGATGTTTGACACCATGTAATTATTGCGTCACTCTGCCCTTTTCATATGATTATGCTGCGACACTTTTAACTAAAGGCCTATATGTGCAGCAGACAATACAAACCCCTAGTGATCAGCACCCCCCCAACAACTATTTAATCGAATTGTTTTTATTCCGATTCTTTATTGTTTGAAATGAAATAATGACTGCAATTTACAGAAAAAAATAGCTAGAGATGCATTTATTTCTCATTATGTGTTTTCTAATGAATATTTGCATGTGTATGTGACGTCAATCAATTGTAAGATGTTAATAGAATTTGTAACACACAAAGACTGAGGAAACACTGAGGGCTTCCTGCAGATTGGGATTTGAGTCAGTAATATTGCACTAGGCCCCCCACTGAGCTGCCAGACCTGCAGTTGTGCTGGATTTCCATGCACAGATTCAGCTAGGCTTTACATAGCAGAATGTATCCTAGGAAAGTGTGTTGTATGGTTGCATTGTTTGCAATTCTGTTCGGGTGCCACTGCATGTTTGTGCCTGAATCCAGATTTCGGTGGCGCCCAGGACATTAGTGTTAGACAGATCTTACCCCTAAGGTGAAAAGCAATAGCATGTTCCCTTCCACTTATTATCCTTGTCAACATCTTTTGGTCCTAAAACCATACGGAGGACACTGGAACCCCACAACGCTGCCTGGGAACAAACCCGAAGACCCATTCGATGGCTACACAGACTACAAGAGATGCATGAAAGAACTGAATACTGCACACTTCCGGAAAGCTTTCAATCAGGGAAACTCCTTACGGGCCACTATACAAACCCTTTTACAAGGGTCTGGCCATTCTAGACAGTCAAGAATAGAACAACACTGGCGATTACACATTGGTGATACCTTGGAAGCAGACCTATTGACTTTGCCAGTGTCCCTCCCCCCCCCCCCAGATGGACACCATGCACACAAAAGGAAAAGTGGGGCAGGAAGGGGCAGTGAGAGAAAACAGTACCTCATGCATTACAATGCAAAGTCTGACGTCAGCAGTGAAACAATGAAACTCATCCACTCAATACACAGTGAGACTGAAATGCTCCTTGGACATGATAAACATAGCAAGAGGTAGGAAAGATCTCAAATCAGGAGCAGGGAACTAAGATGCACAAGCGACTTAAAAAAACAAGACCAAGGGACAGACACAAAGTTCTTTAGAAGTCCATATTGGATACAGTACAGTAGGTCTGCCACCAACAAGCAGCTAACACTATCTGAAGGCGAGACCCGAGAGCGGACCCAGTCCCAACTAGACCATGGGCCAGATATCCCATTATTTGTCCGAGTGTTCTCCCTCCTCATTAGAAAGGCCTTGAATCTTGATCACCACCTTAATGTCATCCAACTAAATAACCTTGAAATTTTCATTGAATCTAATGGTCTCAGTTAAGGACAACATGTGTAGAGCATTGTAAAAAACATAACTGATATTGTTACAGGGTAAGCAAATTATAAATCAGTGTAGTGGGCAATACTAGTGTACATTGAAACTTGATATAGCCAAAATTGTATACTTTCTTGAAACCTATTGGCTTGGATTTTTTTCTAATAATGTCATGTATCCTATATTCTTTGCAGGATGCAAATGAAGACCCTGGGGAAGATGTGGCTCTCCTTTCTGTTAGTTTTGAAGACACAGAAGCTTCTCAGGTGTTCCCAAAACTGTACCTCTCCCCCCGCATCGAGCAGTGAGTACATATTAATGGACTTTTCTTTACTGAATATTCACAATGGTGTATGTGTTAAAAGGTTTTAAACATGCAACCAACAAGAATGCTTTGGCTGACATAAATGCACAAACAGTTGGTTAATTACATTTTGCCTTCATCCCTTAAGAACAAATGTGTGCATCATTGACAGAAGCTGGTAGCGATGGCGAAAAGAACAAACTATCTCAAAACACTTTTAAGAAATCTTTGGATGCCTCTTACAGATGTGTGGGCATTGGCTGGATTCTCTGGATGGTCATCCTTCTCAATGGACACCTGAATGTGCAGTACTTCCATAGAAGAAGAGATTGCTTCTGGAAAGCGTGTATTTCTCCAGGGATGCTTGAAAGCAGACCTTGGGGGTGATTCTGATTCTGGCGGGCGGCGGAGGCCGCCCGCCAGAATTCCGCCCCCAAAATACCGCGCCGCGGTCAAAAGACCGCGGCGGGTATTTCAAGTTTTCCCCTGGGCTGGCGGGCGGCCGCCAAAAGGCCGCCCGCCAGCCCAGGGGAAAACGACCTTCCCACGAGGATGCCGGCTCGTAATCGAGCCGGCGGAGTGGGAAGGTGCGACGGGTGCATTTGCACCCGTCGCGTATTTCACTGTCTGCCAAGCAGACAGTGAAATACTTGTAGGGGCCCTCTTACGGGGGCCCCTGCAGTGCCCATGCCAGTGGCATGGGCACTGCAGGGGCCCCCAGGGGCCCCGCGACCCCCCCTACCGCCATCCGGTTCCCGGCGGGCGGACCGCCGGGAACTGGATGGCGGTAGGGGGGGTCGGAATCCCCTCGGCGGCGCAGCTAGCTGCGCCGCCTTGGAGGATTCAACAGGGCAGCGGTACACTGGCGGGAGCCCGCCAGTGTTGCCGGTCTGACCGCGGCTTTACCGCCGCGGTCAGAATGCCCTGCGGGGCACCGCCGGCCTGTCGGCGGTACTCCCGCCGACCCTGGCCCCGGCGGTCTAAGACCGCCAGGGTCAGAATCACCCCCCTTGACTCCTTTATGTAGAACCTGTATGTTGCCATGTTCATGCTCGGTTACTCGTTAATTGTAGCAACATACAGACCTGCAAATGTCCTCGTCTTCTCTGGTAGGTTTTCTATTCCCTTCCCTCAAATGTGGTTATCATTGCCACATACTTGGCTCGTGTGCATCCCTGTGCGCTCCTTTGTGGTTGCATAATTTTTTTAGACCTAGGTCTCCTTTGTAGTCGCACCAGGGTTGACCAGTATTACCAAAAACTGTCCATATCTACTGTCAGCTCCTTCTTTGCAGTTGTTAGAACGACACAAGAAGAGACAACAAAGAGCTGAACTTTTTTAAGTTATTCCAAGTAAAGTGCACATCACAACAACTCCTTCCTTCATGACCACTAAGGTACTCACCGAAACGAAACACAACTTGGTCAAATGTTGCACATTCCACAATACTCTCATCAGCACTGGGAACAACTCTTGAGTACATAGCGAGTAAATCTCTGTACTCGCACACAAACTACCACAGGCTCCTTCCCCCGCAGCACTGGTCTTCACAGAGGTACGGTCGTTGAATATTCCTGTCCTTTTTATTTCTGGTTTACACATTGAAATGTTGTAAGAGAGCAGGGATGATTGGGATACTCCTGGAGATGAGTGTTATAGCTACAGCCATGGAGTTAGGCTCCTTTACCTGACAGCCAGGGTTCAGAAGGTGGGATTCCTGTTGCACCTTCCTTTAAATGTTCTCTTTGACCCTTCATGAGGGAGCCACTTCGTGGTCTTTCTAAGAGGTGTGTCTCATGACTCCTGACTGCTTGTCTTGGATTCAGATGTACCCCTTCTCTATACTCCTACCACACAGGCCCCGGCTCTAATTTCCCAATCGAGCTGGTGCTGGCCGTGCATTAGCTCACTCTGCGTGGAATTCGTTTGCTTCATCCGCCTTATTTGTGGCTGGTTTTTTTAGTCCAACACCCTGAGAGATTCTGCTTGTGAGAGCAAGTTACTCCCTGGCTCCAAGCCCTTTCCCGGTTCTTGGTTGGGTTCCCAAGTTCACTTAACCCCAGCTGGGATTAACGAAGGCTTAAACCAAGCACACCTCGTAGACGAACATCCACAACACATTTTTGGAAAGTGAAATATTGCATTACATAGTTCAGGGCAAACAAATATTCATTAATCATTGTTTCGAACAAAAATCCTGCTAAGTTTGGAACTTCGGTTACTTTGCTCACGGTGCCTGTTATAAGCGCTCGTTGTTATCATGTTTTAATAGCAGACCGGAAGTGCTATGAGTTGTGAAATAACTTTACTTTTTATGATTGTGGGAAGCCATGAGACATGTTACTGGAAGCATCGAGTGGGAGAGGAATTCGGGAACACTATGCCTTTCTGCTTCCTTCAAAATGAGAAAGAGGCTTAATTTGCCATAAAAAGTTGCAGAATAAATAAATGCAAAATGTATTGTGTTTGAATGTCTTTTCCAGTCTGTCTTGCGTTAGTTTATGTGAAATTACAAATCACACAGAGTTGTGACCCATGACCACTGTATGTATTTTCTTGTAATAAAGCCCTCATTAATACATAACCCCTCTCCAGCCTATTCAGTGCATGTAAGAAACAGGCTGGGATTGCCTGAACAGGTTTAAAGGACACTTATGAAAACCGTTTACTTGTAGCTTGTAAAAAAGACACGTTAAGGAGATGGTAACTTTAATTAGAAAGCCACAGGCATGATGATGAGGCCAGAGACATACCAAGTTTCAGGAATTAAGAATGGTCGTTTTGAGATAGGTATGAATTGATTTAGCAAAAGTCTACAGAATCTCATCCAGAAAAGCGCATTTAGGTGCCTATGCTTAAGTCTGTACACTTTGTAGATTCCCTCATTTTGGGGTTCATACGTATTCCCCAGTATTTCACTTGTAGTGTAAGATTTTTGTAGCCCTTTGATGCAAGTCTCCTTCCTGCATCTAGACCAGGCTGATTCCCAGCTGGCACACAGCCTACAGCTCTACATGGAAAATGGTTTCATTATGGAGAAATCCATTCTCTTATACCCCAGGGCCCACCTGGATCTTCGCACCTTCAAATACACTTTCTCCTTTTTTTGGTGCATTTCAAAGGCATGCACTGTTTTCGGAATATATACAAAGATCCAACTTTATGTGTGACAACCAGGTTTTGCTTTGTCACCTCCTTAACATACCATTATCCTTTTTTATTTCCCACTGCTCACCCTGGCTTCCTCCTTGCATATGAAGGCAAACATTTCCATTCAAAAAGTGGATTTCTGCATGGAAAGTAGAATTTTGTGACTCAGGGACTTCTGATTAATACTCTGTTTTGTTTCAGGGGGTGGTAACCACTACATAACATCTATGTAAATCTGATCTACAACTTTGATCACCCAGAGTAGAAATTAGGGTGTGAATTTGGAGAAGGCATACTCTCTGGATACTAAGTCTAGTGATCTTTGGGTACCTCTCCATATGTATGTTCATGCATGATTCACGAAGGATTGTGGCTACTTGTGCGCACCGTGACGTGCAACAGACCTCTGATGGGACATTGAGTAGTGTAAGACACAGATCATACAGGGAAGGGTCTGATTTCTTTCTTCCTTGTACACTAATGCTCACACAGGGGGAAAAGGAGTATTGTGTATGTTTACATTGTCATATAATAGGGATGTGCTAAAGTGAACACGCACTGTAGGAGAGGGTCCCTTTAATCATAAAATTGCTTAGGAACTTGCTCCCCATACCCACAACCTCCCAACATTGCAGGGCATTTTTTTTTTATATCTGGAGCACTCTGGGCTTAAGCATTCATAATTCTTTTTCACAAAATGTATCCAGAATAAATTTGCATCCCCTTTTGCCACATGTTGTGGATTCTAATAGAGATCAGGGTTTTAAAATTCCTCTAGAAAGGACAAAGGAAATGGAAAAAATATAGGAACTTTTTTTTGGGGTGGGGGATGGCGTGTGGTGCAAGAAACTGTATAGTTGTTTTTTATTTTCGAAAAATGACCTCAACAAAAGGTTTGCTCTGCCGAGATCACCCTCCTACCAGCTCACAGGAGCAGGCAGAGTTGAAAAAAAAAATGTTTTCCAATTTTTTTTTGCATTTTTCTGAGTGGTAGTCGATTTTTCCTATTTGTGGTTTCTACTAATTTATAGTTGATGAAACAGGAGTGCAACCCATTGGTGAGCCTATAAATGTAAAAAGTGCACAGTTTGGCATTCAGCAGTGGGCCATTTGTGTACATCGCTCATGGTTTTCTTAGAGAAATTAATGCTTGATATAAAAAAAATTGACAATGAGTAGAAAAGAAATAGAAAGATGTAACCTTGAAATCATTTGTGATTGCTTTACCTCCATGGCTGATTTACAAAAGTAATATACCATTACATCCGCCATACCCTTCTGGGATATATATAGTATTTGTTGGTTGTCCAAAGAATTCTACACCAGAACCAACTATGCATCAGTTCACATTGTGAAATATAATGAGTGAAAAATGAGCATGAAGGACACCTATGCATTTTTTAAATGTGCCCAAGATACCAAGTTTAGGAATAGTGGCTGTTAGTATAACACTGAATTTTGAGTTGCTGTATTCTTTCCTGAGCGCTGGCTTACATTTGGAAGCCAAAAATGGAGGAAATGCAATTGATAATAACAAAGGTTATACTCTGTTCCTACAATTTTCCTGGTATAAAGAGTACCTGACTTGTGTAGGTGGGCCAGTAGCTCACAACAGGAAAAGCCGAAAAAGCAATGCGTACGCTTCAAATTTTCACCATGAAAATTGTCCAGTTTTGGTGATGTGGGTAGCAGAGGTATTTTGGCGTGGGTTCGGCTGCCACCTAGGGAAACCTGATAAACCCAGAAATTTCTGAAAACTAGTCTCCCAGGGGATTTCTGTGTGTTTAAATTTCAGGATTATGGCGGAATCACAAAATTCCCTCCATCTGGCGTCCCCGCTATTATCCCGATTAAAACGGTACCACACTTATGTGGCTTAGGCGATTACCTGAGACAAGACAAGACACCGTCATTGATTCACCTCTAGATTTCAGAAATGCCCAGGGTTTGTAGGGTTCCCTGGTTGCTAGCGGACACAATAGTCTGAATAGTGCAGAAATTCACCTTGGCAAGTGAGAAGATATTGTTATTTACCTCCTTCTGCCAGCCCATGTGCCACAAGTGCGACCAAAAAAATCCAAATTTCCTCTATCATGCCTAGCTTGATGTTAGAAGGACCACCACCACCTAGTTAAAAAAATATTTATCTCTGGCATCCAGGAGGCTCTTTGTCCCCCGCAAACCCCCTAACCAGAGAGCATCCTTGGGGTAAAGACATCTGGCTTCCTCCAGTGCGTGTGCAGAAAGACTGTTAAGCTATTATGGGTTGAGAGCATGGCACGAAACTTCAATGGGTTGCCCAGCCTCCTTATTAAAAAAAAATAATAATAACCCTGGTGTATAGTGGGCTTTCTGGACCACCACCCCTTCATTAAAAAAAATAAAAAAGTAAATCCCTGCTATCTATGTGCTTTCTGCCTCACCACCCCAAACCCCTTTGGGCAGACTGTAGTTAAACCCCTCATCTGCAACCATGGGCAGAAAGACTGTGATGACTATTTTGGCCTGGGGTGTGAGACGACACCAGGGTGGGCCACCTCTCCCCTCTTTTTTTGTTAATTGGTCCATGGCGTCCAGTGGGCATTCTGTCACCCCACTTCCTGGTCGGTAGATTTGGCCAACCACACCCCTTCTTTTATTTCATAGAAAATCCATGATGTTTATTGGGTGTTCTGCCCATGCTGGTCGGGGGGGGGAGGGGGGTGATTTGGGGGTAAATCCTCCCAATCCTCTCTCATCTAGGGAGTTCTATTTTTCTTAAATTTGGGGGAACGCTTGCCCTTGCCTGGGTGGTTGTTCCCCTTCCCGCTGTGTAGTGGGTGGATCCCTGCTTGGGGTTTGCAGTCATGCAAGGATCCCCAAGCTGGTATCCGCTTAGTAGTGGTATCTCTGCAAGGGTGACATGTCCACTACATTCAAGTGGTTAATACTAAGTAATAACGATTTACCCTTAAATGCCAGTTGATTTCAACAAATCTTGTTCACAATAAATATGTCAGGCCTTCTGTTCTTATTATAACTTTTCATTATATACAGATTACGTCCATAGCCTTGATCAGTGGTTTGTCACCATAACCAACACAGTTCTGCTGTATCAATCATAAGCTTACTCACAAACCTAAAAGTGCAATACAGGCACTTTTTTCAGTGGAAGCATACAACTTCTGCCAATCAAATGCTGTACTCAAGGTAACCTTCATGAATGGAGCCTAAACCCTTCTGTGCACTTCTGAGCACATAAGGTCTGGGGACAGATTTGCTGTTAGCTATACCTAAGAAGTGATTCCTTTCATCATTCAGCCAAAATGATTTTTTGTATAAAAAAAAAATAAGTACAGGTTCATAAACATAGGTCTGCAAGGAAAGTCAGGATTAGAGATCTAAAAGCAAAGAACTGTTAAGTGTGGATGTACGAAACGCTTTAATCCCAATCCTTATTTCCTTTCATTAAAACCTAAACATGCAAGGAGCTTTGTTGTGTTCTCTGGTCCTGCTCTCACTCTGCACCTCCCTCTCCTTTCTGAACAGTAGGCGAGGTGCTGAACAGGGGGCAATTTGTATTTTCCCTGCCCCGGGACAGCTGTTATGATATTGCTAGTTACCAAACCAACAAGTAGCTGAACTGCAGAATGTAAAACCATCTCCACGGGTGGAAAGAGACAGAAATACCGTTTTTAAAGCATGAGAGATTTATGTTAATTAGCTGGTTAATTATCTTGTTAAAGGAGAATCAGTTCTCGTCCTTTTGGTTTCCTCTTCCTCTCCTGCTAGATGGTATGATTGTTTGAGGGGAAGAAAGGGTTCAAATGTTATGGGGCGCCCTTTCCTCATGGGCTAGTGATCCGCGGTGAACCCCGATACTGAGACACCTGATTTGAATTCTGTGGGCAAGGCTACCCACCCCTGAAAACACCGTGTTGAACAGGGGCATTACATGCCCCAACCCCTGAAGGTACACTTCTAATTAAATATTCCCAGGTGTGTTTACAATCTGGAAATATGTG
This sequence comes from Pleurodeles waltl, assembly GCF_031143425.1. Classification (NCBI taxonomy): domain Eukaryota; kingdom Metazoa; phylum Chordata; class Amphibia; order Caudata; family Salamandridae; genus Pleurodeles; species Pleurodeles waltl. The sequence goes on along the minus strand of NC_090444.1, from coordinate 1,775,547,202 downwards.
CCAAGGCTGAGCTTCCTGTTGTCATGGAACAAATTAAGAGGAATCTATCCGGGGGGTTTCATTACAAGCCTTACTACACCCTCACCTATAAAAAAAACAGTTCAAAATTATGGGAGAAGCGTATTAGAAGGCAAGTAGTAGGTCATAATTCTAAAGTTCATCCTTACACATCTTCGTAAGGACATGTCAGCTCAAGCCCATAGTCCTTGTTCTGCAGAAATGCCTTCGGTTGACCAATGCTGTGAGGGCCTGATGAGACCACATTTCAGACCATTTTTTTTGCTGACATTGATAGTCAGATAATTAATCAGGCTGTACTCTTCCAAAGAGTTTAGCAGTCCCTGGAAACCTGCAGGGTTTGATCTGAGACTGAAACTGATCGCATACATCAACAATGATAGTGTGAGGCAGGTTTTGGTGGAAACATGTCTTTTGCTTCAAAACAGAAGACAAGTCAACCAAATATACATTAAATAGGTTTGGAGCCCGCACAGATCCCTGTTTTATTTCATTGTGGCTAGCAAATCTCCCGTTGCTGCCCTGAGCTCTGCATTGATACGCTTTAACTCATGTGTTAGAGTAAACTGCTTGTAACGAGGCAAGTAGCCCACTGTTGATGCCCATGGTATTTCATTTTGGACATTGTTGATATTGGCGATCCAGAGCAAATTATGTTGAATAATGAACCAGACAACATATAGAATTATAGATGGGTAACAGTGAATTACAGGAATGTTTTTACCTGAGGATTCTTGGTGACATACAACGATAACCAATGCTTACTTTGAGCTAGTGTTTTCTAGTGCTGACCACTAGCACTTATTTCACTGAGCCAGAACACTTGTGTTTGCCACATCCAGTACATCAGAAAGAGTTGTTTGCCCATCCAGTTCTGTAAACAAACCATGTGGGATATATGTGATTGTTGCATCACATGAGCATCATGGTATCTTTTTGTTTTTAACCCAAAGTAACCCGTTCCACGATCCATCAAGGTACCCTGTTGTCTGAGCCTAAGCTTGCAGGTGCATCGCTGGCCTAGCCAAATTCGGTTCGCATTGGCTGACTCACGCAGTTGGGCCCTGTTGGAGTGGGGCATGTACCATAGTATGCAGTATCTGTCTATATTTTTAAAGCTTCTCCTTTAAAATTGATAATAAAATTCTGAATAGCCCACTACAAATTTCAGTTCTAGTTTAATATGTTGTTTTGTGAGATTGAAAAATTGGTTGAATCCATGTCTGAAGAAAGGACGCTTGGGTAAAGGATGCAGACGGAGAACAGATGCAGGTGTGACTTATTCTTGTGATACACATTTAGCATGTTTTGCATGGCAGCCATGCCCCACTCTGCATTGTAAGTGACCAGACGCAGGCATCACTGTGGCAAAGGACATGTTGTTGGTGAAAGCTTTGAGGGTGCAAAGTGCTTAACTTGACTGTTCTTTCACTTATCTGTTATGTGTTGTTGATAGGGTGCTTTGAACAAAGTTTTCTTTTAAATAATGCAAGGAAAGACATGTGATAAGCTAACACAGTGACATAAAGCGGGCCTCACTTTCATCACCCCAAGATTTATTGCATGGCTGCTGTTCTGTTCGTGGTTGTCAACATAAAGATAGCACTGCAGAGAATGGAAGCTAGCCTCTGGTGAAATCACTGGTCGAGGAGAGGTTCAGATTTAATCTGACTTCCTGCTATGGGATGCTAACACTTAAAAACCTCAAGCTCAATATCAGCATTCTCACCTCAGGCAGCAAATGTTCTTCCCAAATTAAATACTGTTGAATTTGCAATTGAATTACATTATAGCTGGACTCTGTCCCATCTTCCTTACACAAGAGACTGAATATCATGCTCCAAAAAGCTTCTCAGAGCTTCTTAGCGCCATTCTCTAAACACAGCTGCTTGGACTCTGTGCTCTCCTCTATGCACAGATGGTGAGACTCAGTACCATCCTCCTCTCAGCTTCCCCAACTCAATTCTGACCTCTACACGGAGTACAGACTCCTTGCCATCCTCCACGCAAAGCTTATCAGATCCAGGCAGTCCTCCACAGGCAGCTGCCTAGAGTCAGAGCCGTCCTCTAAACGCAGCAGTCTAGATTCTGTGCGCCGTGTACTCTCAGCTCTTCAAACTTTATGTAACCTCCACATTTGTTTTTTCACATTAGCACCATCCTCCCCACAACTGCCCAGACTCAGTATCCTGCTCCACACAGAGCTGTTTGCACTCCTTACCATCCACTGCACAACTCCATAAAGTAGTTCAGGTTCAGTATTGTTCACTTCACAGCCCTCCAGCCTTGCTACTGGTGTCCACACAGCTGCCTGAAATCTGTGTTGGCTTTCACATACAGATGTTAGGACTCAGTAGTGTGCATACTCCATGTCATCCTCCTCACAGCTGCTCAGATTCAGTGCATCCTCCACATACAGCTGCTCAGATTCAGTGCATCCTCCACATACAGCGGTCCAGACACATTGCATTCTCAACACATTTTTCAGCCTGAGTACCATCCTCTTTACAACTTTACAGACTCTGTGTATTCTCCACTCAAAACTGTTTAGACTTGTTATCATCTGCTACACAGCTGCCCAGACTCAGTGCCATCCTCCATGCAGCTGTATGGTCTCTCTGTTGTCCTCAACACACAGTGTCCCAGACTTTGCTCTCCTCATCACACAGCTGCCCAGGCGTTGTGCTTTCCTTGAGTCTCAACTGCCCAGACGACTCTGTGTCGTCCTTGCCGCAAGGCCATCCAGACTTAGTAGGATCCTCCACGTAGTTACCAAAACTGTGTGCCATCCACCACACAGTTCTCCAGTCTCAGAAATGTCTTCTACACAGTTGACCTGAACCTGTGTCATCCTCTACGCACAACTGTTCAAAGTCGGTACAGTCGTCCGCACACAACTGTTCAGACTCACTACCATCCTTAACACCCAATTGCCAAACCACCGTCTCATCCTACACACACACACACAGCTGTTCAGACATAGTGCCATCCTACAGGTGTCCAAACTCTACGGTATCCTCCACATACAGCTGTTCAGATTCAGTGCTGTACCTCCAACACAGCTGCCCAGACTTTAAGCCATCCTGCCCATACAGATGCCTAGACTCAATACCGTCTTTCACACACATCTGCACAGACTCACTACCCTCCCCTGTTGTGTATACCCAATGCCAGCCTCCACCCAAAGCTTCCATGACTCAGTGCCAAAAATATTCATCTAATCTATTTTTTGTCATTGTTTGTTCTAAGTGGCCTTCATGCACCATCTTAAACAGTTCAACTCAAAAACTTTCAGGAGGTACAAATGTATCCCCCCTTTGAAACAAGTTTACCATCACACACCAACAAGTCACCCACAATCGTAACATGAGTTCTCACAGCCACTGACCTTGCACTCTCTCTTTTACTACCTTTAAGAATCATGTCTACAACTAGTTACAACGTCCTTGCTCATGCTTTCGAACCACTTTTCCTTCCCAATGGCTCCCTGACTCCATTCCACCAAGTCTTGAACATATGCCACTGCTCCTTCCTCCTCAAATTCTTCCACATTCTTCTTATCCACATATTGCCATGGTAATAGAAATCTGGATAACCCATCTGCGTGGGCATTTCTCCATCCCGGTATGTATTCCAGCTTATATTGATATTCTTGTAACCGTGCTGCCAACCGAGCTAATCTTGCTGATCCCTTGCCTGCACCACCCAGTGACAATATTTTTAACAGTGGTTTGTGGTCAGTGCGCAAAATCAAAAGAAAAAACCCACAAATACATCCTAAAATATTCTGTTGCCCATGCAGCAGCAAATGTTCCCTTTCTATAAATGAGTAATTTCTCCCCGACTCTGTCAAAGAACGAGAAGCAAAGGCTACTGTTTTCTCTCTACTTTTATGCACCTGTGACAACACTGCTCCCACACCCACAGCACTGGCATCTACTGTGAATATGGATGTAAGTCTTGTGTTGAATGGAGTCAAAACTTTAGCAGAACAGATATCTTGTTTTATATTGTCAATTGACTATTGTTGATCTTTAGTCCAAACAAATGAGCCTCTTTTCCTCAACAATTTATTTAGATGTTCTGTTGTCTCAGCACAATTCTTTACAAACTTTGCATAATACTCAACTAGCCCTAAGGAGGACCTTAGTTGACCTTTATGTGATGTACCCAGGTGCCTTCTTTATAGCCTCCAAAAATCTATCTTTGGTTTGACTCCTGAAGCAGATAATGTGTACCTCAAATATTCAGCATCCTCTACGCAAAAATTACATTTGTCTTTTTTGAGTGTTAGTCCTTCCTCTGCGATTTTGTCCAATACTCTCTTATGGACCATATTGTGACCTTCAATTGTTTCTCCAAACACCAAAATACCATCTTGAAATTAAACTACTCCTTCAAACCATTTTAAAACCTGGCTCATCATTCTTTGAAAAACACCTGCTGCCAATGAGAGACCAAACAGCATTCTGTTGAATTGAAGCACTCCTTCCGTTGTAATAAATGCTGATAAATGTTTTGAATCCTGGTGTAACACATTTTGATGGTATGCACCCCTTAGATTCGGTTTGTCTACCACAATGTCCTGATTTGCAGCGCGCAAGTCAACACAGATTCTAAAACCACCATTAGCTTTACTTGGGATTACAACACGTGAAATCCAACTAGATGTTTCTATTGCTTCAGTTATCCCGTAATCTACCATCTCCTCCAGCAGTCGTATGACTTTTTGTCTCGTTATTATAAGAACTTTACGCATTTTGTGTTGGTCTGTTACTGCATCCTGTTCGAGTATTATCGTATGAACATATTTTTTTTAAATTCACCAACCTTAACAAAAAATACCTTGTTTGCTCCTCCCACAATCTCTTCTACTGTTACTTCATCAACCAACATAACCTGGTTAGGTGCTCTGGGGTTAATGACTAAGGTCATACTGATGTTCCCAACCCAATATAGGTGGTCCATTTTTTGCAATATAAACTTTGCCTTTCACACATCTCTCTTGAAATTCAATATTTGTCACCATCAATCCAGTTATCTCTATTTTCTCTTCTTGATAACCTCCTGGGTTGATGTCTTCAGACAGCAACCGTACATTAGGCCAATGTAGCATAACCATTTCTCTCTGTATTATTGTATGTAAAGATCCCGAATCCACCATAAGTTGAACGTTTTCACCTTTGACAATAAACGTAACTTTAGGTCTGCTCCTTTCTCCTGAACTATATTGAGCATCAGATATGCACAAAATGCTATCCATATTTAAATCATCATCATCCTCCCTACTTTCTTGTACGGCTGCCACTTTGAATCTATTGTTCACTCTACATATATGTGTGAAATGTCCCTTCTTGACACGTTGCCTGCACTCTTTACCTATTGCAAAGCAGTTCTTAAAAACGGCAATTCTGAGTTAGATGTTCAGACCCCACATATATATTAATAAATAGCCGCTTTATTAAAATACAAACAACTGCAGTTGGTGCTCCCTATCCAGCCATCCCACAACTGCTTCATAGAACACCACTGAACATTACAGAACTTAGAACATTAGTCTCACAACAGTCTCATATTTAAAGGTACATTGACATTTGTTGCAGACACATCCACAACACATTGCTAACAACAAGGAGCGAACTTTTTCTGTAATGATTTCCAATAAAGGAATAACTCTTTGGCGTCCGTTGCAACTGCATTAAGCTGACAAACCACCGATAAATTCAGCGGTGTATCAGCTTCCTTACTCTTACCCCAGAAATCCACTGAAAAACAAATTCAGCGTGTTTGTGAGCTTTGGCCATGGCCACTAGAATTGTGTGATGGGGTGGACCAAATAATGCATCAGTGTTGACTAAGTTAGATGGCAAGAAAAAGCAAATTTTGCGGATTAATGCACCATATTTTGTAATACCATTCCTTCATTATTTTGTCATTTTTATACGTTACTATTGGCTGGGCAAAGCTTACTCTTGATAGTACCAGCTTAGCACTCAAGAACGGCACTAAGCACCTGAACAGTGAGCCATCTACCAATTGCGAAGGGCCTTCCACTGCACGGCAACACTTGCGGGTGCAGTTTAAGTAACTTTTGAACAGTGTGACCTTGAAACATTTTTTTTGTTGAAATCTAAATTTTATGTAGCAGATAATGGTTCATAAGGCAAATGTGAAATATCCATAATTATGCAGAAAACACTCCGGATACCAAATCGCATAATTCCAATGATCCTAGCGCCTGCAAACCAGTAGACCGGGCTTACGACTGAAACTCTAAGCCAGACCTACTAACTTTGTCAGTGGTAGTTTCCAAAGTCTGCCATTCTGGTTCTTGAAAAGACATGAACAACAAAAAATAAATATTATCGGTGGCCAGTTCACGTCTCTTCCACCTTCCCTGCAGGACTTCATTGCTGTTCCAGTTGTTTTGAATTTTGACTGAATGCAGTTGTCTGGCTCTGTTTTATGTATTTTTCAGTTAACTGCGCTTCTGACCGTTTGAAAATACAGATGGTCATTAAGAGAGTAATAATGCCCCAGCATGGGAAGTGAAGGACATCAAGGAAAATTGTGTGTGTGTGACCAGGGGGGAGGACACCTGGAGGGAGGATGCATATCCTAATTTTGTGGTTATATGTGATGTTATTGTATTTGGAAAAAATGTGCATGTTCCTATACATGCGCTTTTATGGCAATGATGTTTCACCAGTGGAAATTCACATTGGGTGGATAAACAACTTTTTCCTGCTTTGAACTGTGCCCAGGGTTTGACAGTAATAGCATACAAATGGTTTGGTGAGAGTTAGGAGGAACGCCTAATAATAACGTAAGCTGGGAAATGGGGCCTGGAACCGCTGATTGGTGCTTTGTGCTAATGCCCGCCGTGGCTGGTTTAACCTCAGCATCTTTTTGTGCTGGCACACTGAATCCTTTCACAGCCTGGGAATGGCGGGGAAATTCCAGCACAAACCTCAGCTGCAGCGCACCCTGTAAACAAATCACATCTGTATTGGGAAAGGGAGCTGGAGTTACAGGAAGCAGGCGTCGCCTTCCTGGAGTGGCTGACGGCTGAGGGCTTCACAGATGCCCGGGGTTAGTAAGCACTCACAGACAAGCTAATGTTAATTAGTGAAACAGCATCTTGTTAAACAGAGTGCATTGTGTCTGTGGAAGCTGTATTATTGTGTCTGTCGATGTGTTTTCATTGTGTCTGCGGATGCTTTGTCGCCCTTTTGAAGCTGTATCACAGTGTCCGTGGCTCCTAAGTCATTGTGTCTGTGGATGCTGTATCACAGTGTCTGTGGCTCCTAAGTCATTGGGTCTGTGGATGCTAAGTAGTTGTGTGGCTGCTATATCTCCCTGTCTGTGGATGCTAAGTAGTTGTGTGGAAGCTACATCTCTGGCTGTGGATGCTGTATCACAGTGTCTGTGGATGCTAAGTAGTTGTGTAGATGCTATATCTCCCGGTCTATGGATGCTGTATCACAGTGTCTGTGGATGCTAAGTAGTTGTGTGGCTGCTACATCTCCCTGTCTGTGGATGCTGTATCACAGTGTCTGTGGATCCTAAGTCATTGTGTCCGTGGATGCTATATGTCCCTGTCTGTGGATGCTGTATCACAGTGTGGATGCTAAGTAGTTGTGTGGATGCTACATCTCTCTGGCTGTGGATGCTGTATCACAGTGTCTGTGGATGCTAAGTAGTTGTGTGGATGCTACATCTCTCTGGCTGTGGATGCTGTATCACAGTGTCTGTGGATGCTAAGTAGTTGTGTGGATGCTACATCTCCCTGTCTATGGATGCTGTATCACAGTGTCTGTGGATGCTAAGTAGTTGTGTGGATGCTACATCTCCCTGTCTATGGATGCTGTATCACAGTGTCTGTGGATGCTAAGTAGTTGTGTGGATGCTACATCTCCCTGTCTATGGATGCTGTATCACAGTGTCTGTGGATGCTAAGTAGTTGTGTGGATGCTACATCTCCCTGTCTGTGGATGCTGTATCACAGTGTCTGTGGATGCTAAGTAGGTGTGTGGATGCTACATCTCTCTGGCTGTGGATGCTGTATCACTGTGTATGTGGATGCTAAGTCGTTGTGTCTGTGGAAGGTGTTACATTGTGTGCAGGATGCTGTATTATTATGTGCATGGATGTTGTTAATGGTGTCTGCTGAATATGTATCAAATTATCTGTGGAAGCTAAGATATTGCGATTGTGTATTTGGTATCAGTGTGTCTTCAGGTGCTCCATCATTAGCCTGCGGAGGCTATATCATTGTGCCTGTGTATGCTGTACTGTGTCTCTAAAGTGTGTATCTCTGTGCCTCAGTGTTGTATCAGTATCTGGATGCTGCGTCACAGTGTCTGTAGAAGTTTACCATTGTGTCTATGGAAGCTGTACCAGTGTGTTTGCGGATGCCGCATCATTAGTTGTGTTTCGGGGTGCCCTATGATTCTGTCACTGTGTCTGTGGAAACTGATATCAGAGTGCCTGCTTCTCAGTACTGGCTCCAGCAGCCAAAGCCACAAAGTTGAATCTCACACTATGTTTTACTGCCATCAGTTACAGTTTCTACATTTCAAATGCTAAGGCTGTCTGCCTTTACTTGATTGGTTTCGTTTACTAGTGCTGAGAGCTCATATGGTGTTTCAGAACCCTTGCCACAAAGCCTCCTCTGAACTAAAATAATTACCCCAAGCCAACTTCCAAAATCTGTGAGGTACCCACCCAAAACCCGTAAACAGACGGATCACTCCAGGAGGTGTGCAGGGGATAGTGGTTCCAGGTGAAGGGGGCAAGTGTCACAGGACCCTGTTAAGCCATTGGGAGCCTGAGGTTGGATCTGGTGTCCATTCCCCAAAATCCGAGTACAGTGCACAAGTTATGGAAAGGTCCCATATCTTTGGAAGCACCGATTGCAGTTAGAATTTCTCAGTACCGTGGGTGCCTATGGTCCAGGACACATGGACACTGACAGGACTTTCCAACTGGGATAGAGCTGGAGACAGTGGACCGAGGTTTACACGGCTGCTATCTCCAGAACTGCTTGATGGGCCCACTAGCTGCCTCTTCTAAGCTAAGGTGATGGGTAAGATCCAGGAGGGACCATAATGGCCCAGGAGGCAACTAGGGGTGCTCACAGGTTTCCCTAAAGTGCGGGCGGAGTTAGTGATGAAGAAGGTTTGCTAATATACATTGGATGCGGAAGCTATGATTCTTCCGCAGGTTCCAAGTGATGCAAACAAATGATGTTGGATTATTCTGTAGAGAGGTTAGGTGACCTCATGTCCTGGAGCAGTGCAGCCCTCACAGTATCTACCACAGGTAGCTGAGCTGTTGAATTTCAACTAGCTGGAGCTGGGTGAAGATATAGCAGCCGCCTGGCAGGTGGGTAGCAGTCATGCAAACTCTGCTTGGCTCTCACAGTAACTGTTTCAATGAGGACAGTGAGGACTTCTCATATGATAACAAGGCAGGGGTAGTGGATCACTGAAAAGAAAGGTAATGGAGAGGTTGGATTCAAACACAATGGGTAATGAAGGGGTGGGTGTACCAACAAAGGTATTTCAGGTGCTAGCAACACAACACACCTTGGCGCCAATGCACCCCTGCAATTGCCGCACACGCACGGCTCTGTCATTGCACCGCAGTACATCTCGACCCGAAGTGCCTTGTTCTTTCATTATAAATATTACCTTAGCATTCATGATAAAACATTAATTTATTTCATTCGCACACATGTATTACTGAATGAAAATGTTAACAAACTTATAGCCTGTTGTGGTCTGTATGTTTAACACGAACAGGTGAAGTCACTGAATACTACGAAAAGTATCACTCGCCTTTATTTGGAAGGGGAGGATTTCATAAGTTTTTCATCGATTAACTAGATTCCTAATTATTTTATATCTATAGTATTTCTCTGAAAGTCTCCTCTGATCTCCAGTTTTTCATTTTGTGGCTATAGCCCTGGCAGTGCCACAGTGAATTAAACGCCCACTGCTGAGATATTCTGCTGGGCCCATGTTCAGATCTGGGAGGGCAACTCGAGCTTCACTCTTCCCAAGCCTGGAAAATTGAGTATTTTTAAACTGAGTAGTTATATAAGGCCATAAAGTTATTTTTAAAGCTACACAGGCTGCTTAGAAACTCCCATTTTGAGGGAAAATATGTTTCCTTTTCTGTTGACATTTTGATATTGTTCGCACTTTCTGCTCCTGAGGAGGACTCCAGTAATTGTTTGGGAGATGATACGTTTCTAGACTTGTATAAAACTCACTGGGAAGGAGATGCTGGGCAGCAGCACAATTATGGCTTCATCTGTGTGCGGTGCACAAATGTATTTTACTAGACAACTCTCTTGCATTGCCTTTGAACAATATGTATTATATTTATAGTCTATGTAATCTACAAGTGTTGACTTTTCATTCATAGCTGGTATAAAACCCAATATGCACCTAATTATAAATTAAAAAGTTGCCAATTGGCTGACCTGAGGGATGGCAGACTCTCCCATCTCTTTGAAGTCTGAGAAACTATTTTCCATATTTATCTTACATTTTGGATTGCAGCATAGCCCAATAATAGATGCCAAAATGTGTTTGAAGCCACAGACTTAGATTCCTTTTCTGGAGATGAAAACTGTGTATTCCAGAATTACACATATTTTAAGCATGCCCCCGTGGGCCTGTTAGCTCAGAAGTTTGATGTTGCAAAACACATTATGTTAGTACATGATATTTGCTCTACCCCATGCTACCACTGACCCATGGTGTAAGAAATTGGGTAGTTAATTGAGAGTGGTAAAAGCCCTACTAAGGTAACCACCACAATCCTTGTAAGGGTGAACCACAAAAGGCATTAGCCTATGATTAACCCTCTGGTAGCTTGGCACAAAGCACTCAGGGGGTTATTACAACTTTGGAGGAGGTGTTAATCCGTCCCAAAAGTGACGGTAAAGTGACGGATATACCACCAGCCGTATTAAGAGTTCCATAGGATATGATGGACTCATAATACGGCTGGTGGTATATCCGTCACTTTACCGTCACTTTTGGGACGGATTAACACCTCCTCCAAAGTTGTAATAACCCCCTCAGTCTTAACTTACAGGCAATGTGTAAAGTATTTATGCAGCCTACAAACAGTAACACAGTGAAAACACAACACAAGAAAAATCCCAAACCAATTTAGAAAAACAGAATAAAATTGAATACAAAAAATAATACCAGATTGACACACACTCAATAAGTAGAATCGGAGATTTTTAATTTAAAAGTTTTTTGTGAAACTAGCGCAAAGAAGCAGAAAGCGCCACTGGCGTTTATCTGGTTGCTCTAGAATGGGTAAAAGTCACATGCTCAATAAGACTGCGATTGAGTGTGGGCCAGATACAAAGACTAGGTTAGTCCTGCTCAAAAGGTACCTTCTTAAGTCTGGCACGAAGAGTTCCATTTGATTTGCAGAGGGCCACAAGGAGGCAGCTTACAGCGCAAAGAGCAGGTCGACCTTCACAGAAAGTCTTTGTTGTAGCTCAAATGATTTGATCATTGCTGGACCCTTTGCAGCAGTGGATCGTTGTAGGCAGTCACCGTCGGCTCGAAGTGCAGGTCTCTTGTTGTAGTGGTAAGTTGATGTCGGTGCAAAGGGCAGTTCTCTGGAACTTTGGGTTGCTGGTCGTTGAGGGCTAAAGTCTGGCAAATTTGGGCACGTTTGCTGTTGCAAGGAGTCCAAACTAGCCCAAGTTGCAGGATTTTGTCTTTTTTCTTTGAGAGGAACTCTCACTGATGTTTGCCTAGGACCTGGGGAACACCTCTTGGTGATCATGACTCACTCTAGCAGAGGTCTCCAGCAGGGCCCAGACAGATCCAGTTGCAGCTGGTTACCTGGGCAAGTGCAGCGAGTCTTCTGGAAGCTTGTGTGTCCCTGTAGCTCACACAGGAAGTCAGCCAACTGACCCTTGGAGTCACTCTGTGTAGCCTGTGATCAAGGTAAGCAGGTCTAATCTTCCTTCTTTAGCCAGCAAGGCAGTTCTTCAAGCTGCAAGAGAGTCCTTCTGGCAGCATAAAAGCCCATCTTCCGAATCTTCCACAAGTCCAGGAGCGTTCTGATGAGTGGTTTGGAAGGTCCTCTTTTTATACCTGCTGCCTGCCTTTGTGTGGGGAATTCCCTCAAAACTGGGTAAGGTCTGTTCTCCCCCTTTCCATGGTCCAGGTTCCAAACTGTCTAGGGTGACAAAAGGCAGGGCAGGCCTGGTGTTAGCGTCCTTAGTGTGTTCTGTGAGCAAGGACATTTGAAGTGTAAGTGGGGTTGGTACAGCCTCTTCCAAGCATTCCCGCCAAGAAGACCCTCTCCAAAATACACTCAGGTTCCGTTGTTCACTGTCTAGGCCCAATACACATTCTTGATAGGAGAGCAATCAACATGCGTATGCAGCTGGAAACCCCTAGAAAGGCCTCAGAAACGTTGGGGTGATGGGCGTCAGGGGGCACCAACTTTCTAAAAGTGCCATTTTCAATTTTTTTTATCTAAAATCTGGCTTTACCATTAAAGAGGATCTTAAATTAAAATTCATTTGAGTGTAAACATGGTTGCTCCCAATCTGTTAGCGCTTTTTAATTGAAATAAAGTAACCCAGTGTTAGCCTATGGGATAGTTAGGCATTAATGTAGTGAAAAACAACTTTAGGAATATTTCACAGCCAGGACATATAAAACCTAAACATGCATGCCATTCTTTTTAATTCCCCATGCACTCTGCCCTATGACTTATAAGTATTAAAAATGAAGATTTAGGCCTGGTAAAAGATTTTTTTTGCCAGGTGGAAATGGCTGCTCTGTACTGCACTACAGGCTGCTGTGGCAGGCCTGAGACATCTAAAGTGCTACTTTAGTAGGTGGCACAATGGGTGCTGCAGCCCACTAGTAGCATTTAGTTTGCAGCCCCTGAGTACATGGGGTGCCATTTACTAGGGACGTATACGTAAATTGAATATGCCAATTAGGTGTAGGCCAATATTACCATGTTTTAATGAGAGAGAACAAGCCCTTTATTGCTGATTAGCAGGGAGAGGTGCACAGAATCCTAAAAGCAAACCAAAACGGATTCAGAAAGGGAAGGCAGAGGAAGGCAAAAGTCTGGGGTGACTCTGCAGAAAGGTAAGTTCCAATACATGCTGAGTATCTGCTGCCAGATCCTACATCTTGAAAGCCAGAGGAAGGAAATGGTGACCATGTCAATACGTACAGGTTCATTGTCTAAAGACCGTGTTTCTATGGAGTCTGAAATTGGGGAAGATCCATGCTTTTTAGAAAGAGGTGATGGGGAGCCAATTTCTAAAACATTAGGGGACACATTGGACAGACTATTTACATGGCTTTCAGAAATCTTTATTTGCACTGATTAATCCTCCTGACGCATACAAATGGCTTCAGTGATGACCACATGCTATACTATAATGTAAAGGATGGTGATATAGTGAAGTGGTCCCAATTGTGCCTTTACTTTGTGGTATTTGGTCTGTATTGAGGTCCGTATTAAATAACCAGTTACAATGCATAGGTAGTTAATCAGGTCTTTGTTACCTGCCAACATATTATCAACTTGATCAAATGTATTGCTTTATGTATTAAACCATGTTTTTAACATGGGGTTCAAGTGAGTGCATGGCAGCATACAACTGTATTAGTGCGTGAATGAGTAGGTGGGAGGCTCCTGTTACATATAACGACAGATGTATACTGCAATCAGTCACAGAAAAAGAAAATAAACAGTGCAATTAGTAGCACATCTTCCTAATTGGAAATGACTCATACTCCTGCCAAGCAGGTTGAAGTGTTCTGAACTCCACTATCCTCGAAAACCTCCATAAGTCAGTTTTGTACCACACATGGTGTGTGCAGAAGTCTCCAACTATGCTCTGCTCATTGGCCTTCACCACAACAGAAAACTTAGAAATATTAGGGTCAGAGGCTGTCTTCGTCCATCTTTTTCCTGTAACGCTCTCTTCTGACCATGTAAGGATTGTGGCAAAAACATCTTCTATATTGCCAGCATCCACATCACAGACATGAGTGCAAAATCTGCCAGATACATTTCGCCTGTGCCCTTCAGGATAGGGTAAGCAGGACCCTTCATCAGCTGAAGAAGGAAGAAGGCCCATCATCAGGTGTAGGATGCCCCTCTGACATCTCTACAAAAAAGTGCAGAAGCTGGGTAAACTGTCCTTTGAGAAGAACCTCAAAACCTCATCTGCCCCATGATCCGACACCGAAAGTATCACATTCCAAAGTATCAGGAATCCTTAGACTGTGACATCAAAGCGGCCCTTAGTTCCCCACCCTTTAGAGACTTTCCTGCCCAAAGCAGCATTGACTAAACCATCTCTGATGATGGACTTGTCAGTGTGAACACCATATTTGGCTTTATCCATGATCCCTTTATCAGTTGTGTCTTCCCCAAACAAGAAGCCGTCCTTTGGACCAGCTGCAACCATGCCTACTTACATGAAAAATATCAGGAGGATGACAACCAGGATATACATTATTCACTTGCAAGATCATGCCCAGATGTGTGAATATGCTCACATGGAACAACAGCATGAGTGGTTATGGGGCCATCCTCATTACAATGGACATTGTGACACATACTATCAGATATTATGAATAATATCCTTATTATGAACTATGCATGATGATGACTTACCACTGTAGGTTCAACCACCTATGACACAACCACAGTAGCCTCCAACACCTCTTCCATCTGACCCTTCTCCGGGCCAGACTAAGCCTGATAATAATGAAGATGTTGATGGGGCCGGGTTGAGAAGAAGGGACTTTCTTGATTGAACACTTCTTACTGCAGGGCAGAAGTAAGATGACTGAGTGCTAGAACCGCTGGCTGATGTGGAGCCCCACTTGTGGATTCCACACCCAATAGCATTGCAAGTTTCCAGACCTTAATAAAAAGCAGTATGCCCACCTCTTCCCAGTAAAGCCATCTTCAGACTGCTCATAGGGACTCTCCAAGGAGGACATCTATCTAAAGCTATCCCATAAGGGGATCACATGATATGAATGGACAGGATGAGGCTAATGCAAACCCCAACTTCTGTTCTAGTTACAGGAGCCCACCTAGAAATGAAAAATGCAGGGCACCAGATAACATCCGTCTGTTTGATTGACATACCCAGGACGGATTCTGTGATGGTCAAAGACCATAATGCAAAGACACATTCACAACCCACCCGCTCTGTGCACCACCCTGCCAAAGCGAGAGGACAATTATTCGAGTTCCTTTTAAAATTCAGGCCTCTCTTTTAGCCATCTGAGCAGCAAATTCCTTTAAAATCTTTTCTGGTGTAGAATGACATAATCCCTTATTTAGAGTTGATAGCTGAAGACAAAAGAGAGGAAGACAAAGCTAACCTCTGTGAAGGGGAAAGAAAATGTAGCTCCATTATATATGCTTCCCTATATCCAGTGTTTGGTTCTGTCAGCTTGTGTTTTCTGATGTCTGTGACCTCAGTGTTTGGCTCTCATATACTTCCTTTCATTCAGAAGTTCAGAGCTATACTCTTGACATTCCATTTGACGGTGAGTCCCTGTTCAGTCATTATGTGGATCGCCAGAATATAAAGACAGATTTAGAGACTGCACGTTATTTGGACATACTAGAGGCATGCAGGCAACATCCTTTTTGAGGGACATGGGGCATAAGTTTCAGACCTTTTAGTTCTCATGTCAGCCATAACAGCAGTAAAACTCTCAAAATTCCAACTATAAGCAATCCTATTACCTTCATCTCCAGATGCTCTTCAAGACACTGAGAGTACTTCATCCAGTCTAAAACAACTCAGAGGCAGGTAATGCAGAGGAGACCAAGATTCCAGACTGCAGTGATTCTTGGTTTACACTGACTTTGTTCACTACCCATCTCTATCATATGAGTGGGAAGATTGATGCCTATTTGCAGGAATGGTCAAATGTCAGTTTTGACACCTGCTATCTGGATCTGATCCAGAGCAGTCATGCTCTCGAGTTTATCCAAAGAAACATTATTTTTATCCTAGAAACACATTGACATCTTCCATATTTGCAGGCCGATATCATATCCATCTTTCAAAAGTAGACCCTCAAACTTGTCCTCAAATCCCAATATAACAAAGGGTTCTTCTTATGGTCTTTCTTCTAATGAAGGCATAAGGAGAATGCTGTCATATCCTGGATCTACATTGTATAAATAATCACTCAAAAACAAAGCTGGTGATCCTTTTCCGTCTGCAGGTGGTGTGGAGGACAGGACATATCTGGATATACAGGACCAATATTTACTTCAGTGAAGTACCTATGAAAATATCTGGAAAAGAAACTCCACATAAATGTGATCAAGCTCAGGGCCATATGCAGAAGCCATTACTCGTTCCTATCCAGACATTTTCATTGTCAAAGTCTAGCCACAAAGAAAATTGTTCTAGTTTCCTTTTCGATTGTCTGGAGAAAAGGCAACTCCTCCCACTAGCCAGGTTGCAACCTTGCACTTTAATTCATACATGAAAGTTGTCAAGTTTCTCCTCCAGAGGGTCTGAGTTAGCAGTAGAAAAACCACAACGTCTTGATGATTCATAATTGTAGTTGAGAAGCAAGACTAAGGTTGATACGAAAGGCACTGAAACCACCCTATATTGGGGATGAGAAACAGTCCAGCATAAGTCCTCCTGGAGGCCAAATCAACAAAAAAGACTAATGGAAAAGGAAAAAATTAAATAGCAATTGGTAACGTGTTTATTGAAAAATCATGGAACAAATGCATTCTGACGCATCCTTCTTAAGCCCAACCTGCTTATATATGAATAAGGCAGAAAATTATATCACAGAAAGAAAGATGGAGGTCATCTTGGTGTGGGATTTTCAGTCAGCAAACAATGGAAAGACACCCATCTTGGATAGGTGTAACTAGAAGGTTAGATCCACCTACTCTTCCAGGAAAATGGCATTTTCGAATGATGGATTGCAAAGGAAGAACAATACCATGTTGAACTTCCCTTATACCTCTTCATCTTACCAGTCATCTCCTGCATTCAGTGTTTCCGATGGCCTGAGAAGTGGTTGTAACCATGAAGACACTGACACGAGCAACGTGGAGGGAAGCAAAAACTCCCACCACCGGCTAATCGTGTGTATTGGAGATGCACTGTCTTCACCTCGAACAGTGTGAGTTGAAGGAAACCTCCACTGTCAATGAGCCCACCTCTGGGGTATAACACTCGCTCATCAGTACTCATTTTCAGGGAATAAACCACATCCATGTTTTATATGAACAGGCAAGGGGAAATTCCTCGACATGGGTGAATCAACATGACATTTTTGGTGGAGGGAGAGCATCTACCTTGGACCAGCAAGGAAAAGACTAAAATGCACAGTGGGAAGGGGGTGGAGTGAGTGGCCATGAGTGGAAGTTCAACCAGCACCTTATGCAGTGAATATTTCGTCAGTTGAGTCAACCTTTTGTGATGAAAGTCAACAAAACAATTCTAGCTCTTCGCAAGCCAACACTGGCAACTCAGGATGATGGGAGATGCTTTTTGATGACTTGAAGTGGAACATTCACCTACGTCATTCTCCTTGTCCAATTGACGATTGTCAGGAGCAAGCAAGAAAAATGTTGAATTATTCTAGTGGCTTCAACGTAGAACAGATATTTCTGCTACACAGACCTCCTGCAGCTGTACGTTACCTTTTACATTGCTATGGGCAGGAGCACTTTTCTTCTGCCCCAAAACATGTCAGGTACTTTGTCTCTGCTTAGTTTGACAGTCTGGTTTATGAGCGCAACCGTTTCTCCCATTTAGAGATCCTGGAAAACTTCGGAAAGAGACCTACTCAGGCCAGGGTAGCATTCACTTATAAGACATACCAGGAAAATTGGAAATGTTTCTGTAGTTAGTGTGCACTGGAAGGATTGTACCTGATTCAACAACTGCTTCCATACAGGTGTGCAGTGAGTAGGGAGTCCCAACCCCACACCACCAATTGTTTTCAAACTCACTCTGTGGTTGACATGTAATGCAATACTCTTTGTCTAGTCTTCTAACTTTGTAAATTAGATTTTTAAACCACTCTTTACAAAATAAAACTATGTTAATGCCCAGGAATAGGCTCTTTTGTGAGACTTTTGGTAAACTGTTATTTTTTTAACTGCCTTTGTGTTAGGAAACTTATGAAACAGTTTTTTTATGTATACTGCTTGTATGTAAACTACCCTGACACCCATCTGGGTCATATTCACTGGGTATAAAAGTGCATAATAAAATTTAAAAGTACTGTGGCTAATTTAAGACTTAACTATAGTTCGGTGAGCATCTGCGTCAATCTCCATATTTCGCTGCTCCAGCTCCACACCATCATTCTTATAGAATAGAGTATTCAAGGAATTCCTCCAAAGGTCTCTTCACGAAATTCTCACCAAAACAGATTAGGTGCCAAACACATGTTTGTCTTAGCTTATGAAGAAGCTCGAGTGAGCCCATCTCTGAGGTGGACTTAAAATAAGTCTCTTGAAAAATAGCCTTACTTTTGGCCTTAACATCAGCTGAAAGGATCAGTGTTAGACCTGGCAGCTTTTTGGCGTGTCTCTCCTGTCTTTTTGCCTTCTGACCTCCTGTTTTTATGATGTACTGGACTCTGGTTTTGCTGGTTTATTGTCTCTGCACACTTTACCACTGCTAATCAGTGCTACAGTGCAAGTGCTCCCTATAATAAATTGTACTGTTGATTGGTTTATCCATGATTGGCATATTTGATTTACTAGTAAGTCCAAAGTAAAGTGCACTAGAGGTGCCCAGGGCCTGTAAATCAAATGCTGCTAGTAGGCCTTCAGCACTGATTGTGCCACCCATATAAGTAGCCCTGTGAACATGTCTCAGACCTGCCACTGCAGTGTCTGTGTGTGCAGTTTTAAACTACCAATTTGACCCGATAAGTGGACCCACTTGCCAGGCTTTCCTATCTCTCTCATAGGCTAACGTGGGGGCTGCCTTTAAATAACTTTAAAGTGCAGATTCCCTTTGAGAGCAGATAGAAATAGGGAGTTTGGGGTCTCTGAACTCACAATTTAAAAATACATATTTTAGTGAAGTTGTTTTTTAGATTGTTAGTTTTAAAATGCCACTTTCAGAAAGTAGGCATTTTCTTGTTTAAACCATTCTGTGTCTCTGCCTGTTTGTGGATTCCCTGTCTGGGTCAGTTTGACAGTTGGGCTGTTTACACCTCTCCTCTAGACAGTGACAAAGGGAGCTGGGGTGTAGCCTGCATATCCTAATGAGCCATCTGAGCTATAGTGGAAGGAGGAGTGGTCACTTACACCTAAAAGGACTGTGCCTGCCCTCACACAATGCTGTCTCCAACCCCCTGGTGTGTGTCTGGGGCTTGGCCTGGACAAGGAGGGATCTTGCAAGCAACTGAGACTTTCCTTTGAAGTTTTCCAACTTCAAAGGCAGAAAGGGGTACAAGTATTGGACCTACAACCCCAGACTTTTAAAATCTTTCTGGAATCAAGAGGAACCTCTACCAAAGAGAAGAGCTGAAGAGCTGGAGGAGGAGTACTGTCCCTTTGCTGTGTTGCTTTGCTGGATTGGCCTACAGTTGCTGCTTCTACCTTAAAAGAGAGCAAAGGGTGAAGTTTGCTGTGTATCCTGCTTGAGAAAGTTCTCCAAGGGCTTGTCGTAGGGCTTGCCTTCTGTTGGAAGTCTCAGGGATATCAAAGACTTCAGTTTCCTCTTCCTACAGCACTGGGAACTATGTGTTTTGTGCTGTTCAAGGTGAAAAATCACCGCAGTGCCATCAACGACGCCGCCGGCCTGCACCGTGACCTGCCAACCCTGCACGGAGCCTCACTGCCCTGCTTTGCACAGCAACCATGGTCTTACTGACGCTGTCATCGGACAACTTCACTGAGACGCTACTCGCACCGCGACCTGTGGGCCCCGCACTCCGGCATCGCCTTGTTCACATCGCAGCCTGGGCATCCACGATGACATCGCTCCAGCTGACACCGACGCCGTGGCCTGTGGACACCGCTTGTGAGGAACACGAAGCACCATCCCGTCCCGCACTGCAGCCCTGGTCCACCGACGCCAGCACCATCAACTCCAGTGTCGTCAACAGACGTCCCAGTCTGCACCACGACCCGTGGATGCCACACGGAGCACATCCCGTGCCATCGTCTAGGGCCTACCAACGATAACGCTTCAGAAACGACGACACCACTGCCTGCACCGTGACCTGGTGACACCACACATCACAGCGCCCTGCTTCACATCGCAGCCCTGGTCTCACCAATGCCTCTGGATACCATCACTGAGCCACTGCCTGCACCGTGACCTGTGGGCACTGTAGGCCGCATCATCCCACTTTGCACCACAACCCCGACACCGTCCACGCCAGCGCTCCTAACTTAATCATCCCGGAGTGCGATCCGCAACGCGTGTGTCTTCAAGGGCCCGACGACCCCCACATCGATTCCGGAACCGACACCAGTGACGCCGCTCTCTAGAGCTCACCGCGACGGATCACAATGCCCTGCAAATCCAAAGGTACTGTTTGTGGGTCTTCCCAACACCGTAGCTGGCCCACGACGTCGAGCGGGCCTGAACTGTTGGTTTTGTTGATCACAATGCCATGATAGCCCCAGGTGGAGCTATCCACTTCAAGGAACTGTATTTTTCTCGTTTTGGTCTTGTTTTATAAGATAAATATTGCCTATTTTTCTAAAACTGGTTTGGTGTCCTTTTGTCGTGTTTTCACTGTGTTACTGTGTGTTATGTGCAAATGCTTTGCACATTGCTTCTGAGATATGCCTGACTGCTCGTGCCAAGCTACCAAGGGGGTAGGCAGGGGTTATCTGAGCGGGTATCTCCCTTATCCTGACTAGAGTGAGGGTCCTTTCTTAGACAGGGAGCAAACCGACTGCCAACTAGAGACCCCATTTCTAACAATCAGCAAGCTGCAGCCGCTAATGATCAAGGAACCTTACTTGATTTTTACGTGAACATTAATGTTTTCAAGTCTTTCTTTCCAAATCATGTAAACCAAGCCATAAAGACACGTTATGTTTTTTATAGGCATTTATAGAGTGCACAAAACCTGAGGGTATCAAGGCGCTAGCAGAACTCGCAAATGGTGGAAAAGCACTTATTCATTCAAAGCCTTTCTAAGCAAAAAGCCAAGTTTTCACTACACTCTTTGTTTGTTAGAAGGTGCCCTATACTCTACATGGCTTTGATTAGACCTTTTAGGCACACTGATAAGCTGATTGCAGGATCTTGAGGGCCCTGGGCCAAACGTATTTTGGGGGGGCGGAGGGGTGTTATAGCTTTGAATTTATGATCCAATTTCAGCTCTTCTTGCCCTCTTTGGCCATGTCACTGACAGCATACAGGCACACTGGTCCAAATTCTAAACGTCTTTCCATATAATATTTAGGGATAGTGATGTGTGTTTTCAATACTGTAACAAAGCTGCAGCTAACTAATATTACTGCAAATAATCTCTGTGACACACTCCCATTTCTCATATGTGAGGTTCTGTTTTGATATAAAAGAAACTTGTGTGTTGCATGAAACATAAACAAGGCATTTCTCTGCAAGATGTCTGTAATAGACTCTCACACACCACCCACAGTAAAAAATAAATAAAGGGAAACTGTATTTAAAATAATGTGCTTAAGAATTGTTTAAGGGCATCAGGACAAGACTATCTGCAGAACAGAATTGGCTCTATCAGGGGGCCCCCTGGAAGGCTGGGGTCCAGAGCTTACTTTGCCCATGCCTTAAAACATCCCTAATTGATTGTCTCTTTTGGACATCTGAATTAGTCAACCTCTTTTAGAATTATTCCACCTTAATGTGACAATTGTAGAGACTGCTTACTATTCTGATTCACGCATGTGAATCAATGAATAATCCAATTTTAGAGAAGAAACAAGTTACCTGTAACTCCGGGTCTCCACAGTCATAGATTCCACAAAAGTGTTACTGCGCCTGGTGTGCTGTAAGCCAGAGAGCCTCAGATCAACATTTGTATAGCAACTACTAGGAAAAGACACTGTACATTCTCAAAACATTACTGTTTAGATACTGCATCAACAAGAGTGCCTTCAATGAGACAAAGAGCCTAATTCTCCCACCTTACTTAATGTGACAATTGTTGACGCTGCTTAGTATTCCGATTCAAGCATGTGACTCTATGAATGATCCAGTGCTGGAGAAGAAACAAGTTACCTGTTGCTCCGGTTCTCCAGTGTTGTTATCTGTCATAGATTCACATGCAGACCATTCTCCTCCCTGCTTTGAGCCTCACGTTTTCCTTATTACTGTTCATATTTGTGCTTAGACATCTGAGCTATGATGGTTTGTGGGGCAGTTGAATTCAGAGAACTTAAAAATAATTGGGTGGAGTTTTGATTGTTTCCAATGAGGTTAACATACTAATAAACTTGCACTGTTCTCTTTCTCTGTGGCTGGTTGCTGTACAGCACTACTGTTGTATGTAGTCAGAGGTTCCCACTTCAGTGATGAAGAATAATGTAAGCATTGGAATCTTTGAAAGATACCAATGACATAGATTGCCATTACAGGTAAGTAACATTTTTCTTCTTAATCTTACTATGTAATATGTAAATATATTTGATCAGTTATGCATGTTTTTGTAAGTGGGGAAGCTCAGTAGAAGCAAAATATATTCCTGTCTCTGTTGTGGTAGAAAAAATATTCCACCAGTGATCATTAGACCAATGTGTACAGTGCTTTTCTAGTCTTTATTCAGAAACCTTCGCCCACCTTAAATAAAGCTTTTAAATCAAAGCAAAGCAAGCCCCATCATCGCCCCCCAACTCCGTATGCTCGTCAACAGTTCCTTTGAGACCTCCACCTTCCCGGAGAGTTGGAAGCACGCCAAAGTCAACGCCTTACTGAAGAAACCCAAAGCAGACCCCGGAAATCTCAAGAACTACCGGCCCATCTCCCTCCTCCCCTTCCCGGCGAAGGTCATCAAGAAGATTGTCAACGGCCAACTGACCCACTTCCTGGAAGACAACAACACGCTGGACACCTCTCAATCCGGATTCTGTAGGAACCACAGCACAGAGACCGCCCTCATCGCTGCAACCGACGTCATCAGGCCCATGCTCGACAAAGGCGAAACTGCGGCCCTCATCCTCCTAGACCTCTCGGCTGCCTTCACCACCGTCTGGCACCACATCCTCCGCACACGCCTTCACGACGCAGGGATCCACCACAAAGCCCTGGACTGGATCACATCCTTCCTCTCCAGCAGAACCCAGAGTCTGCCTCCCTCCCTTCCTTTCTGAAGCCACCATGGCCGTCTGTGGCGTTCCCCAAGGATCCTCACTCAGCCCAACCCTTTTTAACATCTACATGGCACCGCTTGCCAACATCGTCCGATCCCACAACCTCAACATCATCTCCTACGCCGACGACACCCAGCTGATCCTCTCACTCACCATGGACCCCGCCACGGCCAAAACCAACCTCTATGACGGAATAAAGGCCATCGCCAGCTGGATGGAGAGGAGCCGCCTAAAACTGAACTCAGACAAGACGGAGATCCTCATCCTCAGCTCCAACCGCTCCGCATGGGACGACTCATGGTGGCCAGCCACCCTAGGAACCGCATCAACGCCCACCAACCACGCACGCAACTTAGGTTTCATCCTAGACTTAGCGCTCACCATGACCCAGCAAGTCAACGCCGTCTCATCTTCCTGCTTCAACACCCTCCGCATGCTCCGCAAGATCTTCAGATGGATCCCCACCGAAACCAGAAGGACAGTCACCTATGCCCTTGTCAGCAGCAGACTGGTCTACGGCAACGCTCTCTACGCGGGAACCACGGCCAAGCTCCTGAAAAAACTGCAACGTATACAGAAAGCCTCTGCACGCCTCATCGTCGACATCCCACGCCGCAACCGCATCTCAGCCCACCTAAGAGACCTACACCGGATCTCCGTCAACAAAAGGATCACCTTTAAGTTCCTCGTCCATGCGCACAAAGCACTCCACAATGCTGGCCCTGCCTACCTCAACGAGCGACTCACCTTCCACACTCCCAACCGTCAACTCCGCTCCGCCAATCTCACTCTCGCCACTGTCACTCGCATCCACCGAACTACAGCTGGCGGCAGATCTTTCTCCCACCTCGCCGCTAAGACCTGGAACTCCCTCCCCGTCCACCTACGACAGACCCAGGACCTGCTGACCTTCAAAAAACACCTCAAGACCTGGCTGTTCGAGCAGTAGCACTCCTCCGCCCCCCTTTCAGCGCCTTGAGACCCTAGCGGGTGAGTAGCGCGCTCTACAAATGATTGATTGATTTAATCCAGACTGCCTGTGTCGTAAACATGGTTAGCTATGGTTGCCCATATGGAGTAGGTGCAGTCCAGGCATAATCATGCTTTTTTCCACCAGCATACCAAGTTGGTCCTTTACTCCAGTACGTAGATGGCTCTGAGAAGATATGCAGCATTGGTGTTTCTGAAAACAAGAACTGCATCCTCACAGTACAGCTGAAAAAAAGCAAAAAAGAACTGTCCTCGAAACAAGGAAATTAAAATGCATTCCTGAAAAAGATGAGGCTGAGACTAAAGCCTAAGACAATTTTGAAGTATGGAAGCAATCATCTGCAAATGAGAAAATACAATAAGAGTATATGAAAGACATGTGTACAGTTTATTTCATACATATGCCAGAATGTTGCTCATGGTAACAAAAATTCCTGCACTGCAGGCATCGTTTCCTCTCGCCTCCTCGAACTCTGATAGTCCCGAGCCTGGCCAGGCTTCATACCCGCGCCATGATCACAAGTCTGGCAGCATATCTGGAAGTCAGTGTCCATCTCTACTGGGGAGCTGTAAGCCTACAGTGACCACAGTAACAATATAAATATATGTTCAGTTTGCTGATGGTATGTTAACTGATGTTTTCAGTACATGGTTAGAGACTTGGACATTCTCTTCTCCTTTGAGTGCCCATTCTCCCCCAAAGTCAGAGGAGTTGTAAAGGGTTAAAAATGCCATCTGCATATGTTGAGTATGGTATTGAGTTATTGAAGTGGATATGTATCTCACTTCTTCAATCCAAGCCAAAATAAAACTCATCATTTTGTATTTGCACTAATTTATAATTTTATAAATTACTGCGCAACAGTGTCAAAGATCGTATATCCCACCTATTGCTCGTACACGCTAAGTACACCACTCAGTTTGATTCTAAATTGCGGTCTACAGTTCCAAATGGAAATAACCGAAAAGCAATCCTACAGCATCTTGAACTGGGATATATGTGCGATCAAATATCTGACCAGCACCAGTGACCTCAAAGGAACATTTATTCATGTTATACTCAACCCTGCTTTCATCAAGTGCTCTCTATTCCATGTTAATCACCAATTTACTTGCTACAGAAATATGGCAATATGGTCCATCTCTTTTCTAGTACTGCAGTACTGATACTCACCAGGGAATATGTGAAAAACAAACGTTATACTCCATTCTGATTAACTCCATTAGCCTTGGAAAAGTCCTCAGGACAAAACAAATATTGACTGTTTTCAGATGTAATAAATAGTCGTTTGACAAAGAATCTTGCATTTTTTTTTAGATAATAACACCCTGACTTACATGTATAATTATAACCCTTGAAATGGACCACAATTGTTGTTGTTCATGTTACGTTGCATACTTAACATTTCTGATTTATACATCTAACCGCAGATTCCTCACCTTTGGAATATTACCCTGGCACACACAGGATCCAACAGTTTTCATGGCAGTGCTGTCAGGTGCAACTAGGTGGTCTCGTTGCGCCCAAGACGTAATGGAGCGTAGCCACACTTAAGTACTATTCCTTTGTGCTCACTTCCATTTCTTTCTTTACGTGCCTTTTAATGCGGTTTTGGTGCTCCTCTCCCTTTATTAATTGGGTTGACAAGTTGACAAGTGTGCAAGGGAATGATGTCCACAACCAAGTCTACAGGTTTCAAACTATGCTGTGACTGTTGTGGACCTCCACAGGGTATTCGGGCTTGAGGTTTGACTCCACGTCTCGCACCTGAAGGCAATCCAGGATAGTGATGCAAAGCTGTATGTCACCAAACATCCTAAGAAGCCATGCAACTCCCACTCCAAGTTGAAGGTTTGGACCTGTTCCCCCTCTCAAGGCTGATTCCATGACACATACTCTTTGCTGTAATCTAGTAAATCGAAGCCCAAATTGAAGTGGAAAAAGAAGAAGGTGAATTGAGAATTCACCCCTGCTTTCTAACCTGGTTCATCAAAGTGGCCCGCTCTCCAAATGATGAGCTGATTCCACAGCTGATTTTGTGGGATCGGCTCATAGCTGTCGGCAGTCGTATGTGGTTAGGTGAACCATTATTCCTCACTCTTACACCACTCTGTTTTGGTTTTAAGACATACCAAGGGTACCTATATATTAAAAGAAATCTTTTGGGTATACCCTTAGGTATTTTTAATGTAATATCTGGACCCCTGCAATTGCCCTGTAAAAAAGAATATCTAAGAACTTCCACTTTTGGTCGAGTCCATTATAGTGGTATTATCCTACCGTGGTGGGGGGTCTACGAAAATGAAGCATGCCATGGTAAGTTGGGGGTGAGAAGACCTCTCAAATATCTTTTTGTGGTCTCATAGTTTAGGACAATGTCGACTTGCCTAAAAAACTTCACCAGAGTTCACTTGCCACTCAAGCATTTCTTGTGATTTCTTTGTTTAATTAGGGGGAGGTGCTTGGGTTTTCGTCCTCTAATTCTCCTCCCTTGTATTTTTTTAAATTAAACAATAACGTGACTTGTTTTTTCCAGAATATTTTACCCCTCTTTAAAATTGTTTAGAAACCATATTTTAACAAGCATTGGCACTGCTAGTAGGTATGGTGCTATCCGCAGCCACGGACTTTGTCAGCACTTCTTTTGTTTTATCAGAGTATTTGTAAAACATTGTTGGAAAAGCTGCCTGGCCCTCCGCAATCTAAAAATTAAACATTGAGTGCAAGTAATACTAATTTTTGGTTTAAAAAAGCACACATTGCCATAGTCGTACCTGGCACTTAAGTAACTAGTTTGTGTGTGGATTTGCTTCTTGTAAAAGGGCAGAATGCTGTCACTCACAATGAAGTTAGCCAATGGCTGGAGTGGATTGTCCAATTGGCTCATGCTCCAAGCTGTAGTGTTTGGAAGGAACATGTGAATGACACAATGACAAACAAATAGAAGAAGAGAGCTGGCTGAAAGGCTTTTTATCTGAATATATAATACATAGAATTTTTTGTAAAATCAAAAGGTCTTGGGGAAACGCCAACCTAAAAACAAGCGTTTGAATGCAACGTGTCTCGCATTTCTCCGAGTTAGAGCTATTAGCAGTTGTAAACTCCCAACCAGACTTTTCTTGCCACATTAAATGGAAAAAAGAACGCGATTGCTCTGCTACAGTTCACTTGTAGTGAAGCCTATCGGCAAAAGTGCAATTATCTATGTAACCGGCAATGCAATTAACTATGTAACAGGGTCGATGTCATGGAAAGCGCTCGACTTCTGCCAAGCGAGATCACGCTGAGAAAAAAGATAAAAAGTAGTCCACAAACCGGACGGAAAACAGCGTGCCTCGCATGTTTTCAGTACTTGGTCGCTGCACTCGAGGAGGGCTAACCACTGGAAAAGGCATGACATATGCATGCCTTCCACTAATTAAAGCAAGTAGATTTTAACAGGCAGGCCCACAAACCAATGAAAGACACTGACGTGACATGGACGGGGCCCCGAGCCCTTTCCTAACTACTAAAGCTTCTTGCAAGCAAAACGCATGCGCAAGTGCATGCGACACAGACTCAACCCTAATTAATGACTTCAAAAAATATAGCTGAGACTAAGATTTTCAGGTCCTAAGAATAGAAAGACCAGAGAATTTAAAAACTGAATTTACAATGAAGCATTGTTAAAAGCTGGAATTCAGTTTTTTTGTGATGAGATGTGTAGCTAGAAGAAATTAGTTCACACTATTCTACCCAAATTCGGTGAGTAGTAAATTATACATTATTATGTTGCAAGCGTCATTACATCAACCAGGCACCAAAATGAATATGTAAGGTTTGTGACTTATTCTGTGGCTTAGGTGCATGCCTTTAAATCAAGTTATAATGTGAGCACTACTTCTGAAATCTCATTTCAAGAGTGATAACAAGAGTGCTGCAGGTGTCTGTTGCTCAAAGAAAGGAGGCTTTTTTACTTGACTAGCATTGTCCATGTGACTTACCATGCAGCTTGCCTGCATCACTAGTAACCATCCCACACTTGTAGGGAGTTAAGAGCCATGTGGTCCTCTTCAGTGCATCACTTTCATTTGACCCACTAGTGAAGGCTTTTTGAAGACTGCACACTTCAAGTCACATGCTGAGTCAATCAATCAATCAATCAATCAAAACATTTATAGAGTGCGCTACTCACCAGTTAGGGTCTCAAGGCGCTGGGGGGAGGGAGGGAAGGGAGGAAGGGTCACTGTTCGAATAGCCATGTCTTTAGTTTTTTTCTGAAGAGCCGGATGTCTTGGGTCTTGCGGAGGTTGGTGGGGAGGGAGTTCCAGGCCTTGGGGGTGAGGTAGGAGAAGGATCTGCCTCCTATGGTGGTGCGTATGACGGGGGGATTGTGGCAAGTGCGAGGTCGGCAGATTGGAGGTGGCGGATGGGAGTGAGAAAGTTCACTCTTTGGTTGAGGTAGGCTGGGCCGTCTTTGTGGAGGGATTTGTGCACGTGGATGAGGATTTTGAAGGTGATCCTCATGTCGATGGGGAGCCAGTGAAGGGATCTGAGGTGTGGTGAGATGTGTTCATGGCGAGGGAGATCTAGGATGAGGCGTGCAGCTGTGTTTTGGATTCTCTGGAGTTTGCGTTTGTGTTTGAGTGTGATGCCGGCGTAGAGGGCGTTACTGTAGTCTAGCCGGCTGGTGATGAGTGCGTGGGTGACGGTCTTTCTGGTCTCTATGGGAATCCATTTGAAGTTTTTTTTCAGCATGCGGAGTGTGTTGAAACAGGAGGAGGTGGTGGCGTTGATTTGCTGGGTCATGGAGAAGGAGGGGTCCAGGATGATGCTGAGGTTGCGTGCGTGGTTTGCGGGGGTAGGGCCGGGCCTGGGGCGGTGGGCCACCAGGAGTCATCCCATATGGTTTTGTTGGGACCAAAAATGATTTCGGTTTTGTAGGACTTGAGCTTGAGGTGGTTGGCAGTCATCCAGGTGGCGGTGTCGAGGAGTGCAGCGTGGAGGTTGGTTTTGGCAGTAGTAGGGTTGCGGTGAGGGAGATGATGAGTTGGGTGTCGTCTGCGTAGGAGAGGATGGTGATTCCGTGTGGTCGGAGGATGTTGGCGAGTGGGGTCATGTAAATGTTGAACAGGGTGGGGCTGAGGGAGAATCCCTGGGGGCACCGCAGATGATTTTCGTGACAGTGGATTGGAAAGGAGGGAGGCAGACTTTTTGGGTTCTATCAGTGAGGAAGGAGGTGAACCAGTCTAGGGCTTTGTGTCGAATCCCTGAATTGTGGAGGCGTGTGCGGAGTGTGTGATGGCAGACTATGTCAAAGGCCGCGGAGAGGTCTGGGAGGATGAGTGCGATGGTCTCACCATTATCGACTCTGGTTCTGATGTCGTCAGTGCATGGGATAAGGCCGATTTCTGTGCTGTGGTTCTTGCGGAAACCGGAAAGGGAAGGGTCGAGTGTGTTGTTTTCCTCCAGGAAGTGGGATAGGCGTGTGTTTACTAATTTTCTGTGACCTTGGCGGGGAAAGGGTGGAGAGAGATGGGCGGTAGTTGGAGAGGTCGTCTGGGTTAGCTTTGGGCTTTTTTAGGAGTCCGGTGATTTCTGCATGCTTCCATGGGTCTGGGAAGGCGGCGGTGTCGAATGATGTGTTGATTATGTCGCGAAGCATGGGGGCGATGGTTGGGCTGGCTTTGTTGTAGATGTGGTGGGGGCAGGGGTCGGAGGCGAATCCAGAGTGGATGGAGTTCATAGTTGTTTCAGTTTCTTCAACGGTAGTTGGAGCCCAGGTGATAAGTAGGTTGGGGGGGTCATGAGAGGGGTCTGTGTTTGTGTGCGGTGGGGGAGTGTGGTGTAAAACTATTGTGTATGTCTAGGATTTTGCAGTGGAAGTGGTTTGAGAGGGAGTCGCAGAGGAGTTGTGTGTGCGTGGGGTCTATGTCAGAACATTCACATGCACAAGCTAAGAGTAATGTATTGATAGTTAATGAGAACCATTCAAACATTATATTCTTATATACTGACATTCCACATTATAAAATCAATTTCATTCTGTGGTGAAGTTTGAAACCATAGTCCTATGTTTTGCAAATCTGCTGATTAAAATGCAATCAGAGCTGCTAAAACACATAAAAAAAAGTGTGGTGAACAGTTCCTTATGTTCATTTCTAGAATTTTTTGAATTAAAAGCCTTTTTCTTTCGAGGCCAGGCAAGTGCAAAGAATGTGTGCAAAGGACTCTTTACAGTAAGAGACAGGCGGTAGCAGTTCTCCCTAATTTCCATGTTTGTGTTATCTGTCCAGCATCAAAGAATTTAAAACCTAGTCTTAAGAACTGTACTTTTGTCTCCCATGATACTGCAAGGTCGAGATACTTTTGTTGTTCTGGCTTTTCATATGTTTTTGTTTTTAGAGAGTTATGTTTCTTTGTTTAAATTAATTCAAGTCAGTGTCTCAGGATTTGATAGTTACTGTCATTTTTAGTATCTGCCTGAAGGATCCTACTGATAGATTGCAGTCCACTGTTGTATCATTTGAAGATCTCTTAGTATAGTACCAATGTTTAGGGTACAGGGGTGGCTTTTCCTTGCTCCAATTTCTGACAAAGGTGGTCTTTGAATAGCCTTTTTCTGCTTGTTTTAATTTAAACCAGTACTTTTGGTCGAAGTCTATGGTCTCCAACAGGTCATGCTGATGCACGCTTATTGCTAGGAGTAGTGTGAGAATGGTCCCCATCAGTGGGAGCCTGGTACTAGGTACAATAAATGTGGATAGTGAATCGAAGTTCAGAAAGGATAACCATGTTACAAAGGCCTGTATGGTTACAGATCTGTACATCGAGCAGCAATATTCGTGTGATGGCAGGCCACAAATAGGCCTTCCCTTCTGCAGGTGGAGAATGAATCAGCAAAGTCACAATAGCGGTGAGCATACATGATCAAGTGTCATAATTGAGGAAATGAAAGAGCTCAGAGATGTGGCAATCGGTGCTACTCTGCAAATATTGTCCTCCTTTGCTGGGCCCTCATCCTTTTGCATTACACTACATTACTATCGGGCCGTTTAACTACATCTCCTGTGGTTGCATTGGTTACCATTTGTTTCTAAGTATATTGTCTTTACTCAGTCCTATTAAGTAACCCGCTACTCTATCTATGACTATCTGCAAATTGGCACAGGGAGAGGTCCCAAGACACCCCATATGCGATGAAGCTTCATCATAAAAATGTGTTCCCTTTAGTGGCACTGACGAAATTGAATCTCGGTGGTCATGAGGCACCAATTGGGACAACAAGGTTTTTACTGATCACACCAAAAGCTAGGCTGTTTCCATCACGGCTAATAGAGCCGATTTAAACGCAGGCTGCCGGATGTTGAAAGAAAAGCAGCTGATGATGAAATGGTGGTGGAGGAGGTGAGAAAGCCATCTCGGCATAGTGTGACCCATTCACAAAGGGCACATTGTCTTGACCTTGAGTGCTAGAAATGAACATACAACTTGCACATCTTTAAGCAGCAGGGATACCTACAAAGTAGTACTGGTGGTTCATGTCACGAGAGCCTGATCCCTGAGATGCTTCATTTGATGATCTCGCCAGCATTGAAAGTTGATGAACCTCACAGAATCCCATCAAAGAAGAAGCTAGGGTGAGTGAGATTAAACCCAGGCAGGTTGTCTTTATGGTCCCAGGCACCAACGCCTTGTCCATATCCAGAAGGTACACCCTCATCCCCGATTGTGAAGGGATGGATAATGCTCTCCATGCATCATAACTGTACTAAACAAAGAGTTCACAGACATTTCTGTAGCTTTGAGACACTGAGGGGGTAGGAAAATAACTAGAGACCGAGACTTAAGAATCCAACCATAAAAATATCAAATCTTTTAAAAGCAAAATATAAAAGTTCAGCAAGTTCTGAAAAGAGAGACCACAATTTCGAAAAAAAATATTGAATTCTGAAACACGTACACGTGCCTACTACTCTAAATATTAAAAAACAGTGGAATGATTACTAAAAACATTGTAACTTTCTGGCAAAATACTCCTTTGTTGTTTTCTGAGAGTGAATAAGGGGGTGCGCCCATGGTGACAAGAGGTTTGTTGAGAAGGCGGGAGGGTGGGAAGGAGAAGAAATGTACTGGGAGTAACTTTTGTCATGAAACATTTTTGTGGCTGAAGATTGTGTGTTCAAGAAAGTAAAACTGGTCTGATATCATTTATTTGAAGTGCTCAAACCTAGGTACATAGCCTGGTTTCTTGACCTTGCCGTTGACGCTACAGAGGCTAATTTTTCTGTGCCGCTGAAAGGTGAAAACCATGCTAGAATGAGGTTTTCAACGTAGAAATAAAACTACAATAGAGGGAAGGACCAACTTATGCAGAAGTTATGTCTAAATCACGTGTAACAGAAAGTCAAATTGTGCAAAAACTGTTTCTTCTTTAAAAAACAGTTCACAGTACATCATGTCTCACATGCAACGTAAAAAGAGACTCAACCTAATTGTGGTTATTCTAAAGTCTACGTTTCTTCCTGAAGTAACTGCAACTTTGGGAACAGCTATCTGTGTGATCAAAGGGAATGTTTGTACAACCTGGGCAATAGCTATTCAAATGGCTGTTTGCAGCAATCAGTAGCTGAACGTTCAGTGAACTGTTCAGCATGCCATCTCGCCCAATGTGCTGCAGTTCTACTGAATGTTTCGTCAGTTCAAGCTGGTAGCTTGAAAGCTACAGTTGATGCACCAAATAGTGGATTATGTGGTAAGGGTGCTAATTTCACATTTATGCAAAAAATTCTGCGGATTCCGCGGCCACACAAACATCTGCCTTGCAGTAACAGAGATAATGGCATACGGAAGTGTAAAATGCTTGTGCATTTTATACATTGTCTGCCTTGATATTGTCAGAGCCAAAAAAGTAAAATATGACAGGAAAAAGAAACTGAATTCTTTAATTTGTAGATGGATTTACTCTGAACCTTTAATTTCATAAAGAGCTCGTGTTGCTTGCCCCGATTGCTGAGGCTGCTACCCAGTGCATCGGTTTCCTTGCAGCATTTGCGGCTCATGCAGAGTGGGTGCACGGCCGAGGGGCAGGGTCCTGGCCTGGACGACTTACATATTGTTTGCCCCGATGCCGGCCCATAAAATGCCCGCTGCATGGGCCGCCTCACTGATGATGCCCTTTCAGTCTGCACCATGGCTGGCATTGCATGTCTTCCCGCTTAGAAGGGAAGAGGCTTAACCACTTAACGCTGCACTGCCCCCATTTGGTGGGTGGAGAAGACGGATTTGGGTGTTGGTTGCCGCCTTCTGTAATGGAACAGAAAGCCAAATAAAAAGGCTGGCATCGATAGCTACCCAGAATAATTAGCATTCTATGAACTCAAGCATTCCCTCCATCACTTCGTGTTTATTGCTTCGTGACATATGCAGGGCAGATGAGCTAAAGTGCAGTGTTGCTTGGTCTTAGTTGTGCCAAACCTAAATCCAAGGGATGGGTGCGCGAGGGAATAATAGCTGAAGAACTGTCTACCTCCGCCCTTCGTGTACTTTCCGCCCAGCTGCTTGCATGGCTTTTGGACCGGCTTCAAGTTCTCTCGGCCTGAGATGTGGGATTGCTGCCCAAGTGCATGATGTAACATGCACTCAGTGCTCATGCAGGCTGGGAATGTTCACTGTTATTGTTGTTGGTTACGAAAAAGGGCGCGGACAAGAACTGAAAATGTGGCTGCACGCCTACCATGAGGTTATATTTAGGTAGAACAATGAGTTTTTGCTTTGCAGTTGTCATTGTGTGCCTCAGATTTTGTCGACCAGTGTCTACCTCAGGGTTGTATGTGCACTGAGTGGTGAGTACATCAAGTGACTACACGCTTGACGGTGATTCACGCATTGCCTTTGCGCTCTCCAGGTATTGCTGGCAGCCATCATGGAAGCGTAGATCTCTCTCCACGGCTCTCAGGACTGAAAATAGAAGTGATGTGTCAATGAAATAAACTCTAGTTACACATCACTTTCAAGCACTCAAAAGATAAACACAAAACTGGCAAGAAAAACCGACTGACTAATGCAACTAGACGAGCCTGAGAAGTGCTGGTGGCGTTCCAGGGAATTTACCAAATGGCGTTAACTTCAGAGCCTGTGCATGTAAATTGCAGGTGCAAATACGTCAGACCATATAACCATGTTTCTAAGACCCAACCATTTTGAAGGTTTTTTTTGTACACTGGACCTCACCATCTTCTACTGCAACTGTTGGTGGCCATGGTGCCGGCGCACCTTCAGCAGATTGTATCAGTAAACTGTGGAAGTATTCCACTAACTCATGTCTTCCACAGAAGGTAAAAAATATTGAGCCCATTGCCTATGAGCCACATTGCACCCTAGATGAATCCCCCAGATGTACCCTATTCACCTTTTTTTAGCTAAAAGAAAGCAGAACACACTGCAGCCAATTAAGTTCTGACTCTGATGGAATGTTTTGCTCAACTTCAGCTGGCACCAAATATTAACTTTTTGTTAGTCCTGGCCTTATTTTTGCACTCAACACACACACCTTGACACCAAGAAAGGACTGCTGGTGGCCATCTTGTTTGCCTATTTCCTGGCCTCTAGAAACTTTGTGAGCTATATTTGGTATCCAGTAAATCATTACTTACACACTTCTTTTGCTTCCATCTCTTAGTCCTAGTTTTGTTCACTTTGATGCTGCTTAGTTTGTTTACTTTTAATTCATATAAAGTGTGGACAAGGCAAACGTAAATCAATCTGAGCACCATTTAATTGACTTTAAAAAATCCTGCGATACAGCTGTTACACAATCATATTACAAAACACTTCCGTATTGTATAAATTGCTGTATGAAAGAAAAGTAATCAGGTGTTTCTGTAATAAAGTCCTAGTAAGCATGGATCTTTGTGGTACAGATACGAAGCTTCACATTGTCATTGCAGCCCCAAGAAAAGATTGACCCAAAGTTGGTTTCCTGAGATCTTAAGTTTTCGAGTAAATGGCTTTGCTTCCCATCCCAAGTCCATAGGAAATCCAGATTTGGTTCACATTGGATATGTCCATATAAGGGGCCTTGCAGGGACTCTTGCTGCACCTTACTGCTGGTGAGTTGTGTCCAAACATGTCTTAAGTTGTTTATATTCCTCTTCAGAGGGAAATGGTCCATTGAACTGCGCTCTTCCCTCCTACAGTGAGGTGGATGAGCTAAAACATAGGAATAGACGAATTCTCAATGGTTAACTTTAATTCACCTATTTCCATCGAGCATTGTTTTGCCTACAGGTTACAAAGACCAGGTCATACTGTAGGGAAGCTTGGAGATACAGCCATTGCAGATGGTGTGGCCCTGACTTTCACTTCACTGCTCGCTGCTAAATGCAGCACCGTGAACCTCCCTGCTTTCTGAATCCATTCCATTTCTACAGAGAGTCTTACCCCACATGTTGACTTTCATGGCATTCACTTCCTGTGATCTGCCAATGATTTATATGAATGACCTTATCATAGCTCCGATACTGCTGTTCGTTTCCAGACATTTCAGTATTTGATTGATTTCCTGTGTTTGTCTGTAAAGACTGCACTCCTCTTAAGAGCTATATTTCTGACACGCTAATATTGTTTGTATTTTTCTGGACACATTCTCCATACGTAAGGTTCTCAGAGTTGGCCTTGCACAGTGACAAAAAACGTTTTTTTAATGTTGATTGTTCCATGGCTTGGGGTGCCCCTGCACAGCTTCTGGAGTGTGTGATGCCCAGTGTTCACTGGGGTGTGTGATATGTTTGTAAATTGACCAAGTCACTGTGCGTCAGGCCTATGTGGGCGACTCTCCCCAGCATCTACCGTTCCGGCTGATCAAATTTCCTACATGCATACTCACAGTGAGACCAAGCACACTCAGTATTAACGCTGCTTCCTCAATGCAACCAAGGTCAGTTTCGATAAAAAAAAACGATAGTATCATTAGGACACGCCTGCTAAAGATCCCTAATAGCAGCAGATCTTAGCTCACATCCACAGAAATAACTTCTCGATCACAACATTGCATGAACATATCCAGGTCGCTTCCCAGAAGTGTCACTTTCGTTCTGTATCAGATATGCAGAATTCCTTCTTGACCCAAAGCCAGAGTGCAGCTCTCCTCTCCTACATTCAGAGTTAATCAGAGGAGCTAGGCCCAACTAGTGTGTAGGTGTTGTTACCCAGTTAATAGCAAAGCCTAATTGGGCAGCACCATGCTACCCTCCCCGCTCAGCATCTTGACTTTGAGAAATGTGATGTACACATCAAGAAATAATTATGACCCTATGTAGGAAATGACAAAAAAACCTGATGAGTTGATGTAAGGATGTGTCATTCACAAGTGTGCACGCGTTTGGACATGATTCAGGGTGTGGAGTCTGTAATGTAATGTAACTCACAGAAAGCTTTCTGGATAAGGTCAGGAAGGGTTTGAGTCTTTCAAACAAAAAATGGATTTTCACTTCTTTGTGGCAAGAGGGAGTTCACCGAATGAGTGGGGTTACAGAGTATGCGAGTCACAGCATGGAGGATTCTAGTCTGGGAGTGCAGTGTATGGAGGAAGGTACTGCAGGGTGGGTGCAGATATTTTACTGGAACTGCTTGACTGGCGTCTAATGCTTTCCCCTTTGAACCACCAGGGTTGATGTGGTGGTATCACCGCCAACAGGCTGGCAGTGTATACAGCCACATTATGAGTGGCGGGTTGGCTGCGGCCAACCCCCCACATCTCCATTCATACTGCCATGGTAGTATGAACCGCCAGGCCGGAGATGTTGATCTCCGACCCATTGGCCCACAGAAGACCGCTGGCGGCATTATGAGACGGTCTACCGCCATGGTTTCCGCAGTGGTAGCACCGCCACGAAAACCATGGCGGTAGGGCTAGCTGTGACAGGGAACTCCTTCCCTGTGACCGGTAGATGGCTCCCCTACAGTCACAGTGCTGCCCCTCCCCGCATACATGCACACCCACAGGCACCACGCATGCACCCATTCACCTCCACTCCCATACACACATCCACTCACACGCATTCAGGCAACCACATTTAACATACTCACATGCATACACACTGACATGCAGATAAGCACTTACTTCATTATTCATACATGCATTCACTCACACGCATACACCACTACACTCAGACACATTTACATATGCACACAAACATTCATACACACAGGCAGACACCACACACAACACCTCCCCTCCCCTGTCAGACACCCGACTTACCTTGTCCGGTGAGGAGGTCGTCGGGCAGGGAACGGGAAGGGGCGCTGCCACCTCCTGCAGCGCCCCACCAGCAGGACACTGCCAGGACGTATTAATGGTCACAATACGGCTGGCGGCATCCTTCTGGCGGGGCGGTGCAGGTGGTAGCACCGCCCAGGTGCCTCCATCCGCCAGCACGGATACTGCCAGATTTTCACCCACAATGTGGCAGAAATCCGTCAGTACCCATAATATGGCGGTTTGAAGACCTTCTTCTGGCGCCCGTGGCTTCGGCGGTATTATGAAAAGACCACTGAAGTCATAATGAGGGCCTTAGTGTGTCAAAGACATGAATGCACGTGTAATACAACAGACAGGACAACATCAAGTTTTTGGCAGATGCCCAGCACCTATTCAGCTCTAAAAAAGGCTTTATGTAACTCAGCATTTTAAAGGATTTAGCTTGTTATCATACTTACACTTTACACGCTGACTTGGTTGAGCCAGGAAAAAAATGACCACTAGTGCTAAGCACTTTTTATCAAATGTCTAGTAAAGATCATTGCCAGCAGATAGTCTGACGACCTCACATGACCCAGAAATGCCTTCATGTTCATGACTGTATGAAAAGAGCCAGGCCACTGTATCAGTTTTAAGCAGACCTTCTTTAGATATAACCACTCATTGTTCATGCGCATAAGAACAGCGTAATTTCGGTGAGTCCATGACTTTGGCTAATTCAGTTGACAACAAATGGCTGTACTGCGCAAGTCAGCGGCACAACCTGTATCATTCAAGAGAATGGATGCTCTGGGCTGCTCTCCTAGTGGTCCCCTAAAACAGTAATCTGTTTTTTTTTGTCTGCTTTGGACGACCACCAAGGTTGGGGTGGTTTCTGTGTTCTTCACACACACAAGTGGGATTCAGAGATAGAGAGCACATGCAGGTTGCACACAATGTTGCCACCGTGCAAGGTCGCACGCCTGTGTTTGTCTGATGTGTGTTTGGCCTCCGTCCATTAGTCTTGCATCAGCTCTTCTGAATTGGAACAATCTGTACTTCTCCACCCAGCCACGCTAGGCTTGGCACTCGGTATTCTATTTAAAATTACTTGGTCAGAATAGTGCAGCCCTGTCTCGTAGACCGATAAAATATGTTGTGTAAGAGAAATGTCAAATGTGGCTGTTCCTAACAACAATATATAAAAAAACACAATACAGCCCTCATCTCCATCTCGAGATATGGACTGTTCCAGACTACGTGCCTGGTGATGCTCAGATTGCAAAATAGAGGAAGTTCAAAGAATATGTTGTTTTTTCCAGACAAGTACATTGACTGTGAACATAAGCAAATGAAGCATGTTGTAAGTTATTCTGTTCGTAAGACAGGTTTGGTGAACGAAAATATAGAGGGAGCACATTAGCAAGAGGTTTGTTTCTGATCTGAAGCAGGGTTTGACTGGAAACCATTATTAGTGGTAGCAAAATTGTTCAAGCCAGCCTCAAACTGCTCGAGAATACGAGTGGAGTGGGGCGCGGAGACGTAGTGAGTCAAGGCTGTCCATCTTGCCTGCAGCCAACTGGGGAAATGCTTGAGTGTCAGAATGGCCAACCCAGTCCTGATCTGAGCCGTGGGAGACTCCGAGTGGTGCTATATCACAGGATATGTCTAAAGCAGTACTCTGGTTGAACGGCGTATGCCTTCATCACTTCTCGCTGTCTTCCCGCTCCTTCCACTCCTCCTCGTCATTGGTCTCTGCGAGAACATGAACTTGTTGAACTTAAAAAAACAGGGTGGGTGTTATTGGGCTGAACATCCCGCTTCTGGGAAGCGGACCACTGACCTCAAGAAGATGGCTCCCATCCAAACCCGGCTGCAGCTTATTCGGAAAAGGCAAGTGGGTCCCGACAGGGGACTAGGGTGCATCACGTTGTTAACATTTTTCATTGATCCTTCCTAAGTCTGTTGGAGCTTAAGTGATATTATTTACTTATTATTTAATTAATTATTATAAGTTTTATAATGTACAGACTAAACCCAAGCAGGAGGCAGAAAGCGCAAAAGATTTAGGACAAAGGGGGCAGTAATATCACAGAGATTACATTATTCTTTGATGGAGACGCAATGCTAGGATCAGATATATCATATGATAACATATGTTTTTTGGAAATGTGGCACTAAGTGCTGGGAGCACATGCAAATGATCTCAGAGGTTTTAGGTTATTACATGGGTTGGTCAACTAGTTCAGTTGTTATCAAGGAGAGAAATTTGCCCTTTTGCGATTAATTTTGTGGGTGGGTTCAAGAAGGTTGTTTATTGAAGGGGCCATCTAGCTTAAAAAAGAAACACAGAATGTTTTACTCATCCTTGCACCTCTTGCAGTCACCAACAGTAGACGTTCCAGAAGGTTGTTGTGCTTGATGATGTCTGCTTCGCTTTCAATACGTGTTGTGACTTTATTCACTGGATGGCCCCTTCAAAGAATCATCGTGCAAAAAGGGTGTGTGGTTAGCAGGGAGTCTTTCAGCAAACATTTAAAAAGGGAGAGAGATGGGGCTTCTTTTATTGTAGTTGGCATGATGTTCTCTATTACTTGCTGTGTTGCTCTAGAAACCTCTGGCAAGTGATGTATTTCTTGAACCACGGCAGTACTGGTTTGCTTGTTAACCATCTTTATTGCATTCTATAATAGTACAGCATCAACAATATGCAGCTAACCTTCTGACATTATTACAGAAGACCATATCCGTAGAATGCAGTATTTTCATCCATAATGTAACAGGTAAGTTTAGGATGGTACGGTCAGTATTCAAAGACCAACACAAAGTAAATAGGAACTAAAATTTTATAACCATAAGCCTTTGTCACTGATATGAATCTTAGTAGAGTTAGCTGAAATAAATTGGGTGTGGATTAGATCAGGCATGCTGCGTCCATAGGGATTGCTGTGGTTAGTTGCCGGTCAGCCACGCCTGCAC
The DNA here is from genome assembly GCF_031143425.1 of Pleurodeles waltl. Lineage (NCBI taxonomy): Eukaryota > Metazoa > Chordata > Amphibia > Caudata > Salamandridae > Pleurodeles > Pleurodeles waltl. Next base: position 1,775,506,631 of record NC_090444.1, on the reverse strand, counting down.
CTGCCAAATGTCGTTATGTCTGTGGTTGTACCACCGCTTGCTGTTTGGGATCATCTAACGGTTGCACACCAGTTCATCCCATGAACACGCGCTGGGTTGCATATGTAGGCTGCAGGCCTCGTTCTGCCACAATGCCACTGACTCCGTCCCTGCCCACTTAATTAGTTCCGTATGCCAATGGGAGCCCCCCGGCAGCGACGTTGCCTTCCACTCCATTGCTGTTGCACACCTAACCGGCAACAGTACCAGATCATTGAAACAGATAACGGCCCTCCCGGCCCTTCCTCTTCTATAGAGACCAAGGACACAACTGCCCATATTACTGAGGTCTTGCCAGCCTGTGACAAACAGTAGTATATTGCAAACCTTGCCCCTGAAGGTGCGTGCAATTGGGAAATCGCAGAACATGTGGATGATGTTGGCTTGAAGAGCATGAGAGCATGGGCAGGCGGGCGATGCCGCAAGGTATATTCTCTAGATCAAGGACTGTGCCATAAAGGCCTGTAGAGGAAATTATGCTGTATTAATTGGAATTTGACAGACCTAGAGACTTTACTTGGATAGATAGGCATTAGTTGCCATTCCTAGCGAGTCGGGGTTGCCTCAAATCTCACTCCCACTGCTATCGCAAGGCTGCCAAAGAATCAACAGTTCTATCTGGAATGGCCTGTGCGATCCAGGAAATTAGCCACTTTCCATTGCTAAACGTGAATTGTATTTGTATGAGCCGGTGAGTGAGGGATCTGGTGGCCGCAATATCCCAAAGGCATTTGAGCTAGAAAGACCAGACGCCTGTGCGTGAGGCAGTGTCCCACCAGAAGGTCCATCTGGTCCTACAGGAGGTCGAAGGGAATCAAGAGGCATTCCTGGAGTAGGTCACCTTTTATGGTCAATTCAGGCGAGTCCCACAGTCTTGCACCTTTTCTGCCCAGAAGGCAGCCAAGGACTGTAGAGGAATGTCCGATGCATAGAGCACCAATCCAGGCTACAGTCACAGGGCTTGCCTATAGCTGGTTATTGCTACACAAAACAATGCCGATGGGGAGGCAGGTTGAGGGGGGGGTACCTTTGGGAGAAACTGTTCCTGTAGTTTGTGTAACATATCTCCTTCAGATGAGGCTGATATCTCAGTCATGTTACATTGAGCTTCTTAACAGTTCACCCCCTGCAGGTGGGCTGCCAGATAGTAATGCTCAAAAATAGGCTCCCTCAGTCTGCTGCACTTGGTTGGTAATTGTAGTTTTGAAAGAGTGACTCTGCGTCTACCAGTGTTCCCTTTCCAATCGTCCAGTATTCCATCAAGTAGATGGAACACTCTGCGAGGAACTATAAAATGTAGGTTTTCAAAATAGTAACGCTGCCTGGGGAGCATCACCATTTTGGACAGCGCAACCTGACCTTGTAAGAGGAAGTGCCTTCCGCAAAGCAACTTGGGTCCAGAGGGCAAGGATTGCTCTCCTTAAGTTGCCCTCAAGTAGGTCAGGGACAGAATAGTATATGTCAGTCCCCAAATAGTGGAATGTATTGGTTTCACACCTAATCTGGAGTTCATCTACTGTGAGGGAGCATGGGGGGTAATCGTGTCATAGCAGGATAAGGCATGTCTTTGTCCAATTAACCCCCAGGCCTGAGACTCTCTTGAATTTTTTGAGCCTGTGAACAGTATCCTGTATCCCCTTGGGTATAGCCTGGACATAAACAAGGATGTTATTAGCATACAGCAACACCGCATGTATCTCTCCTCTAATGAGGATACCCCAGGTCCTGCCAGAGCCCTGTAGCCGCTGCTCTAGTTGCTCCATACCCAGAGCGAACAGCAGTGGTGCCAGAGGGCATTCCAAAAGTTTAGACCGAAGTATTTTACTAAGTATTTTGTAATCACACCATGGCTACTCTCTGCTAAGATGCAATGTCTAGTGAGTCTCTGCCTGGTTTGGGGATAGAAAGTAAAAAGACCTCACGCATAGAGTAGGGTAAGCGCCCTCCCGCAAGCGCTGAGGTGTACAATTTGAAGCTGTTTTGGAATTACTAGGTAAGTGTACATTTGACAGAATCCTATTAATTTTATTTAAAGAGTTTTTTATAGCGCTGGCAAGACCATAGGGTCAGAACACTTTACAGCATTGTTAGGGCATTAATATTCCGTCACAATACAGTATAGTTGTGGTGCTGGGAGTCGATTCAATAGCATTCTGTCGCAATAGAGTCTATAGGCAGACTATCTGGCCCCGGTGTTTTGCATGTGAGAGAATCGTGTATGCATTTCTGAACTCCTGTACTACTAGTGGGGCATTTAGAACCAAAAGCTGCTCTGAAGTTACTGCAGGGTATAGAGCGGCAGCCAGGTAATATTCTGGCCTGTGTATTTTGTAGCTTGCTTTGGTCTATAAAGGAGATGGTAATGAGTGATGAATGTCTCATGAATGCGTGAGTACGCTATTGTAGTGGGGGCCTGTACGCATAGCCGCTACTGAGGCATGGGTGGCCTCACTTTCTAGGAGCCAAGCCAGTAGGTGTCAGGGCTTACTTTCTTCAGCTTGTATTTTTGCTTGGTATGCTTTGTAGTCTAAGCATTGCAAAGATTCTAGGAGGTGGACATGACCCTCGCATGCCTCCTGCAAGGCAGCACAAGCTGTTTTATCATCCACAGTGTCCACTTCCATTCTCTTTAGAGCGCTTGCCAGCTGGACCACGTTGCTGTTCAGTGTACCACGTGCACCTATGAGTGTGTGTATACAGTGACCCCATTATTACTGTTTTTATTTCCTCCCACTCAGCCAATCATGTAGTGCCTGTGTTTTCATTATCAGTGAAGTAATGTGTGAGTATATCTCGTGCGGTGGCTCAGAACATCTAGTGTTCCAGGTCTGTCAGTTGTAAGTACCAGGTGAGCACTGGTGGTGTTTGTCTCCCCAGAGTAAGCTTCAGGAGACGGGAGCTGTGATCAGAAAACGTTTTACCCAGGTACTCAGTATCTCAAACTAACAATTATATGGTCTGCTGACAAAATTTCTGTCGAGGCGAACATACAAGTCATGGAGGGAGGGGGCGAGTAAAACGAGTACTCACTTGTGATGGGGTGAGTTATCCCTCATCTGTCAACCAATGTGTGGCTCACTGTGGAAAGCAGGCCGCTGCGTGGACCATGAGGGAGTTCGAGGGGGGTGGAATCAGTTCATTGCAGTGTCAAGCACACTGTTAAACTCTTCACCCTAGCAACCAGGGTAAATTGCACCATCTCATTATTCAAGCTGATAAGGTCACCAGAAACTGTGACCGGCCGGTGTCTGGGAGATAAACGCTTCCTAGCAGTACTGCTTCCTCATCTAGTGTTCCCTCCGCCAAGGCATAGCATCCTTCTATATCCTTCTCAAAGGCGGCGGAAAGGGACCCCAGACCGGATCCATATGAGTGTTCTCCACATGTATCAGGAGTAGCCAGTGTCATAACACTGGAACCCTACAGTGTTTTTGGAGACCTTGGACCTCGACCTTAATCAGGTGAATTTCCTGCAGGAATGTTATGTGTGTGCCCCTTCTTTTGACATACTGATATACTGAGTATCGCCGTCACGCTGTGCTTATGCCACAGACCTTGCACGTCAGTAAAGTTAATTTACCTAATCCTGTGAGGTGCATGTCAGTGGCACGAGGAGGGGACCACGGGAGCAATGGGGGTGTTGTGCCCACAGTAAACAGCCTCCCCCTCCCATAACATGTAAAATCTTGCAGGATGTAACAGGCTCTACAACATAAACTTCCCAAGGACTCACTCCCAAGGGCGGCAGAGTAAAATGTGACTGCTGAAACTGGTAACACAACAAGTAAAAAATGGTACTAGGCACGTTTCCTGGTAACAGCCCTAAAGGCAAAAAGGCCATGCGGTGCTAGGTGTGGGGATCTTGTCAATGGGGGGCCATTTCGTAAGGAAGTAGATATAGCCCAGGAAGGAGCAGTCAATTGCAAGCATTCTGGGAGGCTGATTGCAGCAGCTACCTGAAATGACCGCGGGGGTGAGGTGCATGCACCGGTCATGGGTAGATTCTGTTTTTTAAAGGTATAAAGCTTGGAAGGCCACAGCAGGGACAGTCTCTCCTGCTGTGACAAGCACAATGCAAGCCCCTCCCTGGGGGCGGGCAGGGGGGGGGTAGGGTGGGTGGGAGGAGGAAATCAGTATCCAGTGTAATCCTAATCGAGCAAATCGAAGGCCTTCTCGAGGTCCAAGACCAGGTAGACCGGGTGGGACCACGAAGTAGGGGCTTACTCTAGGATCTTGTCAAGAAGTCTCAGATTAAGAGAGGTAGACCTTCCTGGTATGAACCCCTTTTGAACATCATAGTCAGTAGTACCTGTGCGCCATCAATGTTTTACATCCAATCTGTGCCATATTTTGTGCAACTGAGGCGGCAGGGCGGGTGAAACCCAGGGGAATAATTAAACAAGAGCCCCCAGGCACAGTCCCTGAACTTCCATTAACCTGGTTATGCCAGTGTGCATCATTCTATCAGGGTGACAGGCGGCTCCCCAATAGCTTCAATAAAATCTGCGCCCCCCTCTGTAAGCCGCCCGCAACCCAAGCAAAAGCTGCCACCCCTCTTCGTGGGTGGAGGGTTTCCTGAAAACAGTGGAGCAGAGATGCTGAGGCTTTCTCATCTTAGGCCGTCTGATTGGAAAAGAGGCTGCCGCTGCGCAGCCCGAGCAACTCCTCTTTGATTCACCCCCTAGACCCCTGGGGGGCATCCAACTCACCGTTTTCTCCTAGCGTATAAGAGGGGGTCCTTCAGGCCCCATCAGGCCCCCTTGGCGAGCGGGCAGAAGCAGTCGGGCCACTTCATTGATCTGGCCCGGGTGGCCTCTCTTTGCGCGGCCTGGGCCTCGCGGACTCCTGGAAGATAAATTAGATGACTACAAGGGATGATCCGGTGTAACACATCTGTATTGTGGGCTTCCCAGAAGGAGTGGAGGGTGATAACCCTACTGTTTTCTTTGAGACCTGGCTCTCCACTTGCATCATACCAGGCCAGCTTTCTCCTCATTTCACGGTGGAGAGAGCACACAGAGTGACAACCTGGCAGCCTCTACCTGGTATTCCCACCCGAAGGCCAGTGGTGGCAAGAATATTAAACTTTAGAGTCTAGCTATTACAGGCAGCCAGACGCTCAGGACCAGTCACGTTTGAAAATGCGAGGCTCCTCCTGTTCCCTGATTACACCATTGCAGTACAAAGAAGTTGGGCCTCTTTATTGGGAGTAAAACAGAAGCTGCATGAGACTGGTCTTAAATACTCATTATTATGTCCTGCAAGGTTGAAAGTGCTTGCCAACGTGAAGTCTTACTTTTTCAAGGAGCCGACAATTCGCCCCTCCAATGGCTCCACTTGCCGCCACAATGCTGCAGCTTTCCTTATGTTCATTGACAGTGGTGGATGGCATCTTTGGCTGCAGAGAGCTTCAGGATGTCAGCCCCGGGCCATGGAGCTTCAGCCAAACCTGTCCGCCATCTTGCGGAGCAAGGCCTCACCCCAAGCAGGTCAGTGCTAGCTTGAGGTCCGAGTTCTCTGGATCAGCCTGAGATCTTATCTTTTGAGCCAGGTAAGTTTGAGGGATCAAGTTAACAGTCTTATATGCCAGGCATGCTGGTTTAAAGGTGCATCTTGCGTCTCATGAGTGCAATCTAAGCAAGGCATTCAGAGACATGATCCTAATGTGTGAAAAACATGTAAATCTGCGCATACTATGAGGTACAAATATCAAAATTGGGGTCAAGACCTGCACATGTTCTAAATCTAGACACAAATATTAACTGAAACAAGAATTTCATATCTCTGCATGCGTAGAAAAATATACCTATAGTACAGGAAATAAATATTCTGAGCTATGTATGCTAGTGCAGAAAAAGTATTTCTGTGAGGGCAACTAAGAAGACAGCCCTAGCTGCACACACTAACAGTAGGAGCTTTTCAACATCATTAAGGAGTTCCCCAACCCAGCCACCAGTGAAATCAACATCACACCCTCACAAGAGCTGTGGGACAACCTCACTGACTTCTTCCATGACAAGATTGCGACTATTTACAGAAACTTCAAACCTCAGCCCTCACTGGCGGACTTCCTTGGCAGATATCCCCCCACCACCACAACGGACACGAACCATAGACCACCTTCCACCATCTCTCCACCCAGGACACCACCTCCACTTTGAAGTGTTTCCACTCAGGAACTCCCACAGATCCATGCCTGCACCATATCTTCAACCTCAGAGACCAAAGGATCAGCCAGGAACTCACCATCCTGCTCAACACCTCAATCACCACCTCAACATTTCCAGGTGCCTGGAAACATGCTGAAATCAGACCACTCCTAAAATAAAAAAACCTCCACCAACCCCAGCGAACACCAAAACTATTAGCCAGTCTCCCTGCTCACATTCCCCGCCATGGTACAGGAGAAAGACATCAACAGGCAACTCATGACACACACCGAGCAGAACCAGCTACTCAACCCCTCCCAATCCAGCTTTTGCAGTAATCACAGCACTGAAACCACCCGGATCGCAGCCCCCGACGATATCCAAACCCTCCTCGATGGAGGAGAAACAGCAGCTCTAATCCTCCTCGCCCTCTCGGTAGCCTTTGAATTTATATCACACCACATGCTAATCCAAAGACTTCACCACATCGGCATCCAAAGAGACACTCAGATGGATTGCCTTCTTCCTCACTGGAAGAACTCTGAGGGCCTGCCTACCACTGTTCATCTCTGAACCCAAGGATGCAATCTGTGGTGTCCTGCAGGGCTCATAACTCAGCTCCACACTCTACAACGCCTATATGTCCCCATTCACCAACATTGTCAGATCTCATGGACTCAACAAAATATCCTACGCAGATGAAACCCCACTTATCCTCTCACCCACAAACGACCCTACCACTACCAGGAACAACTTCCACAGATGCATAACAGACGTCGCGGGCTGGACACCAAATGCAATGTGGCACAGGCCCTCATCACCAGCCAACTAGACTATGGCAATGCCCTCTACCTGGGAATGCCACACACCTCCTACTCCAACTTCAAACCATACAGAACATCACAGCCAGACTCATGCTTGACCTCCCAGGACGAACCCACATCACACCCTGCTTCAGGCAACTCCACTGGCTCCCTGTACAGAAGAGATGCCAATTCAAGATGCTGACCCACATACACAAGGCTCTACACAACCAACGACCCACCTTAGTGAACTGTTGCCTGAACTTCCAGCAGCCATTAAGAAATTTAGGATTCACCTCCCTTGCCCACACTTCTTGCATCCACTGAAGCAGAAGTGGAAGACACTCCTTCTCTTACATTGCAACAAAACCTAGAACAGCCTCCCCAGGCAGCTCTGGACTATCTCCTCTTTCCTGGATTACTGAAGAGCACTCAAGATCTGGCTGTTTAAATGAGCCTCCTGGGGCCTGCAGGTTCCCTGATACCCTATTAGGTGATTAGCAGCGCTATATAAGTCCAGTTTGATTTGATTTGATTTGATGTATGCTCCCAGGCACATGCAGTATACTTGATTTTAGACTGTCCACTTGTTCAGATTGATTTGCGGCATAGCCAGGATGGGGAGAGGATCGCGCCCACAGGTGGGGGTGATTCCTTCTAGATTCTACTAGGGGAGAGTACCCCCCACAGCTAGCAAATGCCAATTTAGTTGGTTATTGGAGGTTGGTCTGCCAGGTCTGTAGCAACGTAGTTGGCAGGCTTCCTTCCTTGCCTCCTCCCCTCCCCTTTTCCTCCACTGCAAGGCTGGTTTTACCCAGACCTACCTGGGCCTATCTGGACATCTTGTGAATCTGCCCAAGTTTTTGCATGCTTCATTGCCTGGGAGCCCTCAGGTAATAAGAATATTTGTCTACCTGTAGCGTGACCTGCTTATCTGGACACCTCCGACCGTGCTGTGATGTTGGTTTTTGGCTTTGTTGGAGAACAATGTGCTCTTCTCGCTGTTGGCAGAGGTCTTTTTCCAAGTAGCATTTGTCAAGCGCTAGACTGTACTTGCCTCTTCAGCTGCAGGGACTCAATCTTAAAATATCACAAAAGCAGGCAGCCATGTTGAGTGAGGTCCCATTGGCGGACCTAAAAACATAACGATTATCGCTGATAAAGGAAGTCTAGCTCCAGCGTCTGTGCAGACATTATTTTTGTACTTGATACGCAGTGCAATGATTCCGTAACATATAGTTACTCTTTTCTTATATCGTTATTTGCACTCTGTTTTTTTGGGTGAACCACCTATTTGGTATACAGTAAACTGTTTCTCCATTTCAGGTTTGTTTGTGCTATAAAAACTGCAAAAATGAATACAAATTTCCAATTTGGTCATGTTTTGGTTTAGGCGTTCTGCTGTATGTAGTATTACTCTTAAAGGCGCGATCTCTATGTTGGAGAAGCTAGCTAGGAGTTCATTTCCATAGGTTATGTGGAATTGAGCCAGGGATTTCACTGCGGTTTAAGGTCCTCTTTGTTGATGAATTGTTTATATTGGGTAACTTAAGTTGCTAAGGGAGTGCTTTTGGTTAGATTTCCGATGTGCTCCTCTAGGTTAAGGAATTTATAATGTATAAAGTATCAGGGTTGGAGTTCGTGGGTGTAATCATATATGATTTTTTGTTAAACTGGTACCAGAATGCTTGTTACATGTTTTACCATCAAAGATTGGAAGAACTTAAGAAATGTGTAGGCAAAATAATGAGGCCGTTTTTAAGTACTTATAGAGTGATTCCTGAAACCAAATCTATTTGTAAATCTGTAATTGCATTTTTAATTGATGTGAATGAGTCATGCATATAAATGTGTCCTGTTGATTTATGTATTTGTGCTGATAAATGTGGCTTGTAATATTCTGTTCTTGTTCTAAATTATAAATGATTTTCTGGTACTGATTGAAGGTTTGGGCTGACTTGACTATTTCAATATTAAAGCTGCTCTTAGGTAGGACATTAAGCCAGGTGTCATTAAGCTTGCTTCTTTTTATAATTCCAAGAAGTTAAAGAAGTCTAGTTTAATGAGATTTTAGGAACTTGAAATGGCTCCAAGTGCCACTCCTAGCTTCCTTAGTTCATTCTCCTTTCCATTCTAAATGCTAAATGGAAGTGTTTGGCAGATGTGCTTGCTAGTTTGTCTATACCTCCGGGTTGGGAAGGTTTTCAAAGCTTGCTCACACTTACCAAAAAAGCTGACAAGTGAACCGTGTGGTGTGTGGCACCATCCGCCAGAAGTGGCATCTTTAAGTCTATATGATTAGTGGGAAAGAGCAGTTTAGCACTGGCTAAAGTTGGAGCACGTCGCAAGAGTAACTTAATAGTTAACACCATTGATCACCACTTGTTCTTTTGTGGAAAATGGGAGACAATGTAGGAGGCCCAATTCTGGAGTGGTTGCCTTCATTCTTCACACACCACACTGAGTCATTCCCATCTTCCCTTTCACCTCAGCCTCAGGACTTGTGCTGTTCCTCACTTATTTATTGCTTAATCTGTTCCTCCAACCGCTGGCCACACTGGTTACTATTATTAATCGTATAGCACCTAGTTCTTCTGACAGAATTGTTTCGAATCGCCATATTTTTCAGTAAATACTTATGTCCTTTTCGCCAGTCCTAGAGCAGTGCAGGTTAAAACCCAAACAAAAGCTGACAACACCACAATCAAGTTCCAGTTAAGGAAAAGGCCAGGGAGCCATGTCGTCATTGACACATGCTTGGTCAATTGGTTTTATTAGATGAAAGAGCTCTTTCAGTTCATGGATGGAGTTCTGGCTCTGAGAGGGTCTGAATCATACTCACTTAACTTTGGGTGGTCTCCTACTCTAAGCACCACCCCACTTCCAAGTGAGGAACTTTAGCATAGGAACCCTACTTGACTCTAAGCTCGCCTTAATTCCCTATTTCAATGTGGTATTACAGAACACTGAGGGCCTGATTCTAACTTTGGAGGACGGTGTTAAACCGTCCCCAAAGTGGCGGATATACCACCTACCGTATTACGAGTCCATTATATCCTATGGAACTCGTAATACGGTAGGTGGTATATCCGCCACTTTTGGGACGGTTTAACACCGTCCTCCAAAGTTAGAATCAGGCCCTGAATCTCTAAATTCTCACACTCCTCTAAACCAACCAGAGCACTTCAGGAAAAGTCTGCAAACAGAACTGTGCCAGCTTGCCGACAACTGAATTCATGACAAACTGTGGACACAAATGAAGAATACTTGACTGCGACTAGCCTTTTCCTAACCTGATTCTCGCCACACAGTGTAAAAATAAGTTGAAAGGAGAAATGAAAAATTTTGAAGAAATTATCCAAGATCCAGCAGAATGGCAAACTGGTGTGCCTGGTAAGGCAAATGTAATCTATTGAAGCTAAATGTGAGGGTTTCAAATAGATAATGCTCTATCAGTGCTCTGATGACAGACACTGAAGTAAAGACATCACTCTTTAGCACTGCTCAGACCCAGATTCCAAGTTGAGATACAGAGTGAAAAGCACAATGGAGTGGGCAGAACAAGCAAAAATGTAGAGATGTTTCAATAGACTTTTGAAAAAAACCTTCCTTTGGAGTAGGAACAAATTGTTAAAAAGGAAGCAAGACTACTGACTGGTGCAATTTCTGACAATTAAAATCATCCTATTCCAGGACATTGTATTGTCCACCTTGATGAAATAAAGAGGACTGAGGTCCATCAGGTAAGAACTACACAAGTGAAATCTCATTTCAAATGACCGCAGTGTAATAAGATGAAAAGAATAATTGTGCGAGAACCACACCACAATAATTTACTGAACCCCAATAATTTAGACACCCTGATTTTTGCCTCAGGCAGTTTGGCTTTGTCCCCTACTCATCAGTCTAGCGGCAAAATACACTGTCTTCCACAGCATTAAACAACTAGCTAGCAAAGTAAAAATTAAATAGAAACGGGGACAACTCAAGAACTGAATTCTAGATCAAAAAGTTTAAAGCAGTTATGACAGAATTCTTAACATAAACAATATAAATAAATGTAATGAATGCCTTGAAGGCCCAGATGCAGAGCACAGAATCTGTACTAAGAGCATTCTAAGGTAGAACAAAAAGTCTCAAGTAAATCAAACAGTCTTGGGAGGAAAATGAGAAGTCCCCCCCGAACATTCAAAATCAGAGGTTTTTATACACAAATTATGCATAAACAATTATTAAAACTACAGATTCAGCATGACCTGATAATGGTTAGCTCAAATCAAAAGCGAATGGGTAATAACTGAAACCCTTAGCACTAACCTATTTCTTAAGGTAAGCAAATTCTTGCATTTACTGCCTGAGCAACTCCACTCCGGAGGTATACAATACAATATGAAGCATTTCTCAAACAAAGATTTATACAAAATGTTCTTTCGCAGGCCTGTATCGGAACTTTCAGCAGAATTCCTTCAATGATTCGTAGAGAGCACAGTGAAAAGTTTAATTCACAATACACGCTTTCTAAGGACAGTTAATATCCATGTCACAATACTCTGTGCTCCACGGAAACAGTGGGGAGAGAAGACTTGGGTCACTGATTGGGAGAAGGGAATAAGCAGGAGAGGTATGAGCAGAACACCAGAAACTGCATCCATTTTAATAAAAATTGTATCTCGCACGAAAATTTGGCGTAACGATGCTGCATTATTAATCCCAATTCTAAACCATATAAAGATGTTCTTTCAAGTGCAACTTTCTTAGTTCATCAGTTAGAATAACGTGTCATCAAAATTATTAATTCATGCAAAAATAATTGGTCACCCAAAATTGTTTTTTTAATCAACATAATCATGTCAATATACAACGGATAGGGGTGAAGATCCTACAGTTCCTCTGTTAATGGTTTTGAGGAGCAGCGACTAGCTGGTATTAAAAGGCATGAGAAGTGGAAGTACAAAAATCTGAAAGCCAAGGGGAAGGGAAACACAGCTCACAGTAATCAATACTGTTGGAAAGTGGATTATTGGTAAGGGCAGGTAGGTACCTACACTTAGCAATAGGCCACTAACCCCCACTTGGTCCAGTTAGGTCTCAATAAATTAAACCCAGCTCAACCCATAGTAGCTTGGCAACGAGCATCAAGGCTTAACTTAGTAGACAGGTGTGTAAAGCGGAGGTCTTCAAACTGGGGGGCCTCAGGTGATCCTGGGGGGGCGCCAGACCCTAGCCAAAAGAAGCATTATACTGATAACAGGCCTTTGTTTTAAGCAGAAGCATGTTATTGCATTTTTAAAAAGTTAACAGTACTTAACTGCAATGTTTAAATAGGTCTAGACATATTTAAACATTGCCATCTTTATAAAATAATTGTGAAAAATTCTGAGGGGGGCCCAATGATTTTTATTTTTCAACTGGGGGGCCTCGGCATTAAAAAGGTTGGAGACCACTGGACTGTAAAGCATTTAAAAATAACAAAACAATAAATAAGTAAAACATAAAACACAATCAAAATCCAACACCAATTCATAAATATAGATTATATTTTTATCTTTAAAATTACACCAACATGACAAAAATCCAATGTGGGGAACCGGAGGTATGAATTTTTAAAGATTAAAAGTAATTCTAGCACTTAGAAGCAAATAGTGCTTAAAGGGTTTAAAAAAAAAAGTCACACTGGACAAGGACATAGTCCAGATCTCAGGCCACCCATGATGTAACACTATTACACTTACTTTCAAAGGTGTTTCTTGTACAAGAAAGTGGTCCACAGCACCAGCCAAGGGTTCAGAGGCTCTCGTTTGCCTCTAGGGATCTGGGACTACACCTTCCATAATGCACCTCTTTAACTTATGGCACTATTTACAAAAGTTGTTCCAAATGTATCTAAACTTCTGGATCTTCTTCCAGATGTCCTTTTTGGGTCCTTGAAGTGCCCCACAACTTGATCCATGGTTCCAGAAGCTTGGAGTTGCTCCTTGGGAGTTGGGACTGCAATTCCCAGAATGCACCTGGTCAGAATCTTTAAATGGCCACTGCATGCTGGCAAGCTGGGCTCTTCTTGCAGGACTTGATGCAGGGGACTCGGGCAGCTCCTTTGTACCTGTAGCTTAGAGCGAATCCACTCCTGGAGTTGCAGAAGCAAGGCAAAGTCCTTTTCTTGTTGAAGCCCAAAGTGTGCAGCTGTTGTAGTCCTTGTGAGTGCAGCGTCCAGGTGCAGGCCAGGGGTCCAGCAGGGCAGTCCTTCTTCTCCAGTATCATCTTCCAGCAGGGATCTGAGGTGTGGGTGCAGCTCTGCTAAATTTATCCTTGCTTCTGGGGTGAAAAGCAGGTGGGACCGACTGTCCAATAACAGGCAGGCCACTACCCACTTGGATAACCCTTCCTGGGAAGTGTGGCAAAAATAAATCCCAGGGAGCAACATTTCTTCAAAATGGTAGAAAGTGAATTTTGGAGGTTAGGTCTGGCTGAATCCACCCACTGGTGTGGCTAAAAATCCTTAACACACCCCTCTCCTGCCATCTCCTAATCTAATCAAGAGGGAATTCTACATAGTGTCAACTTTTGCGCAATAGAAATGGACCTTTTGTGCAACCGTGCATTTTTATTTTCGAAAATGGTTAGTTTCGGACACAAACATACGTGTACAGCCTAGAATAACAGTATGAATAGGACCCAATACCTTTAATTTATGTGACGCGCACAAGGTTAAACATTTTATTAAATTTATTATTTTACTGTTTCACTTTATGCTATGTTTTTGTTGAATTTAACACAGCTGCAAACCCCAAAATAGCAATTGTTTGCTCTCATAGGAAAGTCCAATTCATTAAAGACATGCAGTGCCATTTACTTTTCATTATACATACTGGCACTTATTTAGGGTGCTATGTAGTATATGCGGAGACAAGGTATCTGCGCTTTTTACTTTTATAAAAAAAATAAGAATAAAACAACATTCTTAGTGGCCCCTGTTTTTTCCTACACAATATTAGGTTGTAGCACAGTGTTTCAGAATGAAACGACTTTGAAATTACAGAAACTGAGCACAAAATGCTTATAATGGAAAGTTAACTGTTTTTGGAACTTAAGAGAAATAATGCTTTTGAGCTTAGACTGAAATTGCGAAGCATACAATGTCTTGACTGCTTGGTGTCTCTGTCATAGCTGCTTTTTTCCAGATTTTTGAGATTTGGGGTACACACTGGAGAGGTGAATAGTGAGGACAGAACTATTACACCCCCATTGATGAACCTATGTGAACCAATGTTCCACCATCCCTGTTTATGAATAAAAGAGAAAAATATAGAATAAAAAACAAAGTGAATTTAAAAAGGGTGAAGGAAATGTTGGATAGTCAGAGGACAATTCAAATTTATATATTAAAGACATGTAAGCAAAAGGAAGAAAAACATTGTGATGTTAGGAATTCTATGTAATGAAGCTTAGAAGTAATGCATGTGAATGTTCCTTCTGTTGTTATATGTGACAAACGGACAGATAGTGTTCTCTATCTAAGTAGAAATATTTAAGACCCGATACGGAGTTAGACTTAGAAAATTCCTGGGAATGCCAGAATCACACCGACGGCTGTGAACACAATGATATAGATATTCAGCTCTTACTGTTATTTTTTTTTTTAAGTGAGAAGTACGATGCTGCACCAAAATATTAAGAATACTAACCTATTATCAGCTGAAAGTAGAAACTTACTCAGAAAGAACGCTTTTGATAGTTTGGTGTGCATGTGTTCAATATGTTTCTTAGATATTAGCATTTGAAAAAAGTTGCTGAGTAGCCTTTAAAGGGTTACAACCTTTGTATATGGCTGCAATTTTAACTCACGAGTCATGACTTGTGACTTCTGGTAATTACATTTTGAATTTTGACAAATTTTATTAGAAAGGCACTGCTGGAGCAGTGATCTCAGTTAAGTAATCAGTTTATAAGACAATATACCACTCATCAGGGAGAAATCCCTGATGTGACGACTTCTCAGGTCGAAGACCTGTGACGTTGACTGAGGTTAAACAGGAGCTGTGTATCACATGAATCGATATAATCTACTATTTCTATATTAGTCTATAATGAGAATTTGGAATGAGGTAAAGGGTTTTATTTTCAAATCTTTTAGCAGATCATCTTTATTCAAGTTAAAGCTTATAATTGTATTAGTCTCAATTCATTAGAGTTTAGTTCAGTATCAAATAATCAATAAGCAGTCAATAAATCATAATATATGCAATATGCACGTTCCATATAGGAAATAATCCCTCTTCTAGGAATGGGAATTAAAAGGAGTCAGTTCAGTAACCCATAAAGAGTTCTGTTTCAAGAGAGAGAACATAAGCATGAAGCTTCAACATTAGAAGTCAGCTAATCAATTAAAGACAAACCTCTCATAAAGTGAAGTTCAAGAAACCCAGTAGAGTCTCAAGCAGCATATGGCATGGGCAGAGGCAGGCACAAAATGGAAACAGTCTGAATACATCTCCAGAAGGCGATATCACTTACCCCCCTGGGCCCCTTCATTCTCTTTGTTCACTTCAGTAATACAAAAATCAGCAGAAGCTGTAGAATTGAGTTTGCTTACCACTGAGATTGCAGCACTGGGGAACTATTGCTGGAGAAAAAAGTTTCTGAATCTAGACTGGCACCATGACGATATTCATAAGGTGAGGAATCTATTAGAGGATGTAGTACGTAGTAGAGTATCCACCTAGGCCCCTTTGTCATGCTGCAGCTAAGAAAATATATCAGTGGTAATATCAGCAGATTATATTTTTGGTACCCACCAGAGGGTCTGCATGGTACACCAGAATCTTGCTCTAGGTGTAGCAAATATGTGTGTTGTGCTTGCCTTCTCCTGTGAAACTTCTTCCCGACACAATTCTGATGGATGCTCTACTGCACATATGAATTGTCACCTACAGCCTACTGACACTCACTCTGCACTTGTTGGTAACTCACACTTGTTCATGTCAGCCTGTGTGATGGATGGCAAGAGGACTTCTTCTGGTTCCCCTTCACTTCCTCTGTGAAAGACACTCCCAACCAAGCCTCCACACTTCTCTTGTAACCCACAGCTTGCTCTGAAATATAGTAGTTAGACTTGGTGGAGGCTGAACATTTTCGTTAGGCAGACATCTTGCAGAATGGTAGCACTCCTCTTCAGCCCCTACATCTATAACCATATGTTGCTTGAGCGTTCACATTTTCTATGCATCATCAACCTGTCATCTGTGTTTTGTTGTTCCATTTTGATGAGAGCCACTGCACAACCACTCTCAAAATGATTGTCATGGCTTGCAAGAGTTTATTCGCTCTAAGTGCCCAGTATTAAACTTTTCAGACATGGTGTGCTTTTGAAGTAGGAGGTTCCGCAATTTTACCAGTCAGCACACTTGGATTGCCTAAACCGTCTCATTCTTGCCCAGGTCAGTGAAAGTGCAGGTGTATGCAGTTCTTGAAGGACAGCATGAAAATGGTGAGCCAATGCCATTCCATCTGCTTTGCCTAACAAAGAATCAATCATCTATCAAACTTTATTTAAATAGCGCTGCTAATCACCCATTAGGGTATCCAGGCGCTTGCATGATCCCGGAGGCTCACTTGAACAGCCAAGTCTTGAGTGCTCTTCGGAAATCAGGGAGAGAGGAGTTAGTCCGGAGCTGTGTGGGGAGGCTGTTCCAGGTCTTTGCAGCGATGTAAGAGAAGAAGCGTCCTGAGCTTCTGCATCAGTGGATGTGAAGAGTGTGGGCAAGTTTAAGGGAGTCAGATCATAAATTTCTTGACAGCTGATGAAAGTTCAGATGATGGGTGATGTAGGCAGCTCCTTGATTGCGTAAAGCCTTGTGTGCGTTGGTCAGCATCTTCAATTGGCAACTCTTCTGTACAAGAAGCCAGTGAAGTTGCCTGAGATGGAATGTGAGGTGAGTTCATCGTGGGAGGTCGAGGACGAGTCTGGCTGCGGCGTTCTGCATGGTTTGAAGTCTATGTAAGAGGTATGTGGCGAATCCCACATAGAGGGGCGTTATTATAGTCCAGTCGGCTGGTGATGAGGGCCTGTGACAGCGTCTGGTGTGCAGGGTAGCCACTTGAAGATCTTACTTAGCATGTGCTGCTTGAGGAAGCAGGTGGAGGAGATGACGTTGATCTGTGATTTCATGATGAGCTTGTTATCTATGATGATTTCAGAGGTTTCCTGCGTGGTCTGTGGGTATGGGTGCGGGTACCAGGTCTGACCAGGCGTCACTCCGTTGGTTGTTGCCGAACTTCCCTCTTGTCCATGTTTAATTTCAGGCAGTTGTTCCTCATCCAATAGGCTACGTCTGTCATGCTTCTGTGGAAATTGGTCCTTTTGATGGTAGGGTTGTTGGTGAGTGGAAGGATGAGTGCGGTATCATCTGTGTAAGATATTATGTTGAGTTTGTGAGATCTGACAGTGTTGGTGAGTGGTGTCATATAGGTGCTGAAGAGTGTGAGGCTGAGGGATGAGTCCAGTAGGACACCACAGACAATATCTTTAAGTTTGGAGGTAAAGGGTGGTAGGTGGACCCTCTAAGTTCTTCCAGTATGTAAGGAGGCGATCCATCTGAGTGCGTCCCCTTGTATGTCTCTGTGGTGGAGTCTTTTGATAGGTGTGTAATATGATGTAGTTTTGAAGGCTGCTGAGAGGTCAAGGAGGATTAGGGCTGCTGTTTCTCCTTGGTTGAGGAAGGTTTGGATGTAGATGGTGGCTATGATCCGGGCAGTCTTGGTGCTGTGATTACTGGGGAAGCCGGATTAGGAGTAGTCATGTAGCTGGTTCTGCTCGAGGTGTGTCATGGGTTGCCTCTTGATGACTTTCTCCAGTACCTTGGCCGGGAATGGGAGCACAGATATGGGCCAGTAGTTTTTGAGTTTGCTTGGGTTGGCAGAGGGTTTTTTGAGAAGTGGTCTGACTTTGGCATGTTTCCAGGCACCCATTAATGTTGCAGTGGTGATTGAGGTGTTGAGCAGGGTGATGAGTTCCTGGCCGATACTTTGGTTTCCGAGAATGAAGATGTGGTGTGGGCGTGGATCTGTGGGAGTTCCCGAGTGGATGGACTTCATGATGGAGGTGGTGTTCTGGGTGGAGAGGCGGTTTCCGTGGTTAGTCTGTGGTTTGTGTTGGTTGCAGTGGGAGTGAAACTGTTGAGGAAGTCCATGGGTGAGGGCTGGGATTCCAAGTTTCTAAAAATGGTTGCAATCTTGTTGTGGAAGAAGTCTGCAAGGTTGTCACAGAGATCTTGTGAGGGTGTGATGCTGTGTTCACTGGCGGCCGGGTTGGAGAATTCCTTAATGAAGTTGAAGAGCTTTTTGCTGTTTTTGGTGCTCGTTTCTATGCGTGCAGCTAGGGCTGTTTTCTTTGTTGCCTTAAGCAGGTGGTGGTAGAGGTTGAGGGAGGTTTTGAAGGCTGCTCTATCGGATGTATCCTTGCTGGCACGCCATCTCCTATCCAGTTTTTGCTGCCACGCTTCGCTGGTCTGAGTTCTTGGGTGTACCAGTTGGCTGTTTTGGTGAATCTTCTTTGCTTGTTGCAGTTGATGGGGCGATGCTGTCAGCGCAGTTGGTAATCCAGGCATTGAAGTTATTAATTCCCTTTTCCAGATTGGTGGCAGTGGCGGCTTGGGGGTGTTGAGGGTCCCCGTCGACCTGGTCTCTGAAATATCTCCCCAGCCACGGTGCAGGACGCTTGCCATTTTGGGGATGGCAATGCAGTGGCTGAAGATGCAGAAGTGTACGATGTAGTGATCAGTCCATGAAGAATTAATCTCTCATAGTCCGTGTCAACATGGACACCAAAGCTCGCAATGAGGAACTCCACTGTTGCATCTCTCTCACCGTCAGAACTTGTGACAGAGATCAGCAACTACAGATTGTTTTGTTATATGGCTAGATCTGTCTCCCTAATGGAATTGATGTTTGTCAGTTTTTTCGTCCATGTCTTCCATCTTGGGGCAAGAGCAGATAGTGACACGTGGGGCAAAGGGGAAAAATTAAGAGTGGTGTTGGCGCCCCCAATGTCATGCCCAGCTGAACCTTGATTGTTTAAGCCGATAACATAATTGAGATAGTAGTTCACATTTGGACTAATTTGTCCCATGTCTTAGGTTGGTGCCAGTCAACCAACCTGAAGTACAGCACACACACACAACAGTCAGCATTAACAGATCTCATCAACCATGGTAACAAGAATCAAGTTTTCATCTGAGTGAGTGAATTCCACTTAGTCAGCTTGCTTATCTGGTCAAGAGTGACAATGTTACTTTGTTATGATTATTTTGTATTCTTACTCCACTTGTTTGCAGATCTTCTGAGCGCTTTCTTAGAGTAGCTTTTAGAGTTGGTGTCTTGGCTCGGCTTTAATGTTCTACGTCTATTTACATCCAAATGCTTTAGATTGGATCCTCTCTTTCCTAACCAATGGCAATTGAAAAATACAAATATGTTCTGCATCATCTTTTTTGGAAAGGGTCTTTTGGAGTACGACAAGCCTCAGCACTATCCCGTCCAGAAACACCTTGAGCAATATGGTGTGCAGTTTGAAATGTATGTAAATGACACGTAATAACATATGTTGTACAAGATATTGCAGGTTACGTTAGGCAGATTACCGTGGCATCACATCTGTGGGATTATTAGCTCTGGTATGAAACTTTCATGCAGGTTTGGTGGAGAGTAAGATGCAGAGGGCTAGAAGGAGAGGAACTAAGAAAAGATGTCTCTTGTATTGTACAAAGGGACATGAAAGTGGCAGTTATTGGTCTTTGAGACTCCACAGCCATTCACTCTTTGGGATGCATACAATATCTATCTCTGAATACCAAAAACCTTTTTCCTGTATATTCTGTGAATGTATTTTATAATCTCTACATCTAGGGTTATAACATATCTGTCTTAGAAATTGAACTGATCTGCTCATCATCTAGATCAGATGCAATTACTTTTGAAACACAGAGATTCTAAATAATAACATTAAATTAGAACAGAAGACGTCTCATAGTGATCATCAAACTAGGCAAAGTGGAAATAGAACCTATATGGAGAGGCAGTGGATTGCATTGTCTTCGTGCATACAGTGAGACGGCTTTCTCCTCATGTGGCATAGTTTGATGGAAATATCTAAAGTAAGTGATGATAAGGCATTTTGGTTAAACTTCTACCATTATAGGGAACAATGTAGACTTTGTTGCTGTGTTCATCATTGATTCAAAAGCCTACAGCCTACTAGGAGAACTCAGTTTCCAACTGGAGAACAAGAATGACCCCCAGCTCTATCACACTCCTCAAAATCCTTGCAAATGTCAGACTTAGCATGTCACCGGACAAACCCACTCCGCCAGACTCACCCTCAACCCCATCTTTGCCACCTCGGACAACATAAAAATCACAGCAACCTCAGCTTTTACCTGGACTGATCATGCCATCATCCACTTCCAAATCAACAACCCTCACCAAACAAAAGCCGCCACCACCAGCCAGGACAGACGCAGCTGAAGCAGCATCACAGAATCAAACTGGTTCTACACCTTATGCATAAACCAGCCCAGCCTCACCAGTAACTTAAACTGCAGCATCCAACAACTCAACAAATGCATCACAGAATATGCTGATTCCTTGGCACCCTGCAAACACAACAACCAAAAGAGAACCGGTACTCTGGTGAACTGTGATTAGCCAAACATTACTGCAAACAACTGGAGAGAAGACAGACAACGAATCACAAAGAAACAGACAAGGGCACCTTAAAAACTGCACTGTGAAGTTACAACCAGGAGACCAGAGAAACCAAGAGGAAGGCCCTAGCAGAGCCCATAGAAAACAAACAGCAAAAGCTGCAAAGAGATCTTTGTGATCATCACCAGAATCTAACACAAACATCATCACCCCCTCAAACGATTTATGCACAACACATCAGAATTCCTCAGCAATAAAATGAAAACCATGTAGAATCATTTTGACCATCAAATGGACCCCACCACCCTCGCCTCCAGCCTACCCACCCAAGACCATGGAAACACCCTGACTACATGGAAAACAGACACCAGAGAAGAGACAGACAACCTCTGAGAATCATCTACTCCATGGCCTGACAGACCCCTCACCTCATCGTATCTCTAAAATGGGCACCTCCCCAATTAGGGAAGCACTGGCCCGCATCCTGAACAACTCCATCTTCACGTCAGCATTCCCAGACACCTGGAAACACGTAGCAGTAAACGCACTACTAAAGAAGCTTTTAGCAGACCAGCCTAGCTATCTAACTACCATCCAACCTTCCTTCTTCTCTGCCCAGCCACGATAATGGAGAAAATTATCAAAAAGCAACACGCCCACCAGCTCAACACACACCAACTCCTACACCACTCAGGCAGGCTTCAGACCCAGCCACAACACTGAGACTGTCCTCACTGCAGCAAGGGATAGCAGGATGATCCTCGACAGAGGAGAAACAGCGTCCCGCAACCTATTCGACCTCTCCGGAGCCTTCGACACAGTCTCCCGCTCCACCCTGATCAGAAGACTACAAGAAGCAAGCATCCCAGGATTCGCCCTCAACTGGATCTGCTTCTTCCTTAGAGGAAGAACACAAAGAGTGAGCATGCCACCCATTATGTCAGATGCCAAGACCCTCATCTGTAAAGTCCCTCAAGGATAATATATCCGCCCAACTTTATTTAACACTTACATGAGCCCACTTGCAGAACTCATCAGAGTGCACAGCATCAACATTCTTTCCTACACAGGCGACACTCAGCTGATACTCTCCCTAATGAACAAGACTCCCACAACAAAAAAACAACTTCACTACCTGCATGACCGCAGTTACTACCTGGATGAGCGTCAGCTGCCTAAAGCTCAACAAAGACAAGATCTAGAGGTGATCTTCAGAAGGAAGACCTCTGCTTGGGACTCCACCTGGTGCTACCAGCTGGTTTAAGACCTCAGCCTTACACCAGCCCCCACCGCCCACGCCAGAAACGCAGGCATCATTCTCAATGACAAGCTCAGCGTGTCAGCCCAGGCAACCGCGGTGACCTCCACTTGCTTCCACATCCTGCGTATGCTGCAAAAAAGGTGCAGTACCTGTATAACCTTATGGATGATAATTGTGCTATACAAATAGGCATAACATAATAACAATCTTCATTTTAAACTGAAGTCAGAGGACATAAACTGGACCATGAAGTCAGTCATGCAAAATCCTACTCATGGAAATAAGACTGGTACACTTGGGCAGTAGATTTGAAACACAGTATTTTGATATATTTACTGGCTACCCATCACAGCCAGAGTTATGTTCAAACTTTGCCCTCCACAAAACTCTCTCCCATCATACCGATCTACTCATGATCTCAGGGGGCTCCAGGGGCTTTAGAAGTCCACAAAAATTGCCTAACGTCAGAAAAACCACAGAAACAATCCTTTTCTGAAGCAGCCACTGCAGCCTAGAATGCGTTGCCTCCCAAGCTCAGAACACTGACGCCCTTCCTCAATCATCCATCTTTTCTGACAATTTTGAACATAAATACCACATTGATTTAAAGAAATCGCATGAAAGAAATTAACTTGGACTAAATCTTTCTCTAAGTTTCCCTTTCCTCATCTCGATGTAATCCACAGTTATGTGTTAGAGCGTGGTTGTAAAATAAAGCACCCTTCTACTTTTCGGTCCAGCACACTATAAAAATGATCATATAAATCAAATCAAATAAAAGTTTTAAAAATCAGACATGTGGAAGATATTAGGCTGCTTTTAAATGTTGTTTCTTGTTAGACTGATCCAATGTATACAATACATAAGCAAAGTAAGGTGTTAAATTAATCAGTCCTCTACCACGGATATTGGTGCTTCTGAGGAATGGTAGATCAAAATTGACCCAGTGCCCTCACTAGAAACATAACCCTTGCATAAAAGAGCTGGGAATCTCTACGCCATGCCTAGGAAGAAATTTGAATTTGAACTCGAAAAGCTTGAAAGGGTGAGAGAATGCAATAAGTCCTTCGTGGGTTGTTCACAGAAAAGGTACATTCCTCCACCTTCTCATGGGGTGAGCCAACAGAACAGTCCTATTTGATATTGACACAGAGAGGAGAGAATGAAGAAAGGATCCTCCTCGATCAGGCTTCCCCTTTCTATTCTCAGGGACATCAGAATCATTTTGATGATGTTTGGCTCTGTTAGTGCATAAAATTTTCTGGTAGCAAGCGTAATTTACCGCAAGTTAATGAGTCTTGTGGATGTGGCATGTATTCTCTTCTAGAGAGCGTGCATGGTTTATAACTCAGAGATGGCAAGCCGTTCCGTGCAGCTTGTCTATGATGAGCTGGCTAAGACAACACTGGTTTGAGCCATCTTGTGGTGTGTTGGTGTGTGAGTGACAGGTGCCTTCATCAGTAAACTTAGTATTGCAGCCATCTACGCTTAGCATGCCTCTTTCATTACCATGAATCACTATCTAAGAAAAAATCTTACCAATGCAACATCAATTCTTATATTTAATTGAAGGAAGTGACCTTCCTTGCATAGAACAAATAGATACCTGTTTAGAGTGGCTATGTGCGTATAACAAATGAGGTCAGGGTTTATATTAAGAGGATGAGGGTCTCGGTGTTCTCAGAGTTAGGCCCTCATCATGACTTTGGCGGTCACGGTACTTCTCACGGTGGCGGTGATGGTCATACCGGCACCGGGCTGGCGGGGCATACCACCAAATAACGACCCTGGTGGTGATACTACCGCAATACAGCCAGTAGCCGAGCACTACCGCCAGTGCGGTATCACCGCAGACGACGGGGGTAGCCACCTCCATGCCAGCGGCAAGCACAGCAGTGCCCACCTTATAACGAGTCAGCAGACAGCCACGATTTCCAGGGCAGTACGAATGCCACAACAAGCTGGCAGAAATGAACTGAAGAAGGAGACACTCACCTCCAGGGATACAGACGAGTCAGCGAACGCCATGGAACGTGCACTACATGTCTTCCCAGCGCTATTCTGTGCCATCCTCCTACAGGACCAGCAATGCTGACGAAGGAGCCATCGGTAAGTACACCCGCCTAACACACAGTGGAGGGAAGGGGAGAGTGACACACGCACATGCCACACACACACACGGCATGGACTACAATGTCCACACGCACGAAACAACTCTTGTACCAGCGCGCACACACACACACACACACACACACATACACACAGAGACACACACCGCACATACGCACAACCAACACACACACCATGCCCAACACACGTCACACACACAGCCAGGTGACACACATCACAACGGAACCACACATACACCCACCTACAGCAATCCCTCGCAATAGTCCACAAAACGTAACGCAGGCACCCTAGTCCTGTAACAGACAGGGCCAGCAGGCAAAACAAAATGTCAACACAACCTGCATGGAATAGAAAACATTCAACACAACCAATCCTGAACGTACAGACATCTATGCAAAGGGCACATGCGCATATCATGGACACACAACACACTCATACCTCCACACATACATCCGAAAACTCAATCACACAAATACCACAACCAAGCATACACAAACATACCAATCCATATCCATACAAATACTTACACTGCCCAAGTCATGGATCCAGCTAATGCAGCCATATAGACACAATGCACAGATATGCTAAGTAAACAGCATCCAAATACATTTGTACATCAACCATGTACTGAGAAAGGCATGGCAAATGTTTTACATTGACACCAATGTGGTCTGTTGGACAGTTGTAATTGGAAAGGACACTGCTCGAACTATTTACAAAAGGGGCCCATGGGCCAGTCCAAATTGTCTATAGGCACACAGGGCCAGGCAGTTGCCCCAACTTGATTCCTGACAGCCTCATGGCCTCCACAGGCTAGGGACATCAGTGGAGCAGGCATGCACCTCAGGGGTTAATGGGTGGGGTGGTGGCAGAGGTTAAGGTTTGGGAGGGGGGTCCTTTGGCTTTGGTTTGGGAAGTTTCTCCTTGGACGATGTTTTGGGAGGGGGTTCCTTGGCCTTTTTCTTGGTAGAGAGGTCTTTGCCCTTGGTTTTGGGTGGAGATAGGCGGACACATTTTGTTTTAGACTGAGGAGGAGGCTGTTCGGACTTAGCCACAGGTCCAGGGGGAGGCTTTTTGGCAGGGTAGGGGCATGGGAAACAGAACGAGGGTCATGGGAGGGCTTGGAAACTGAGGGACTGGGTGTGGGGAGGAAACCATGATGGTGAGGGGCAACACAGGGTGTGACCAGAGCAGGGAACTGATTAAGGCGGGCAAGGAAAAGCTTTTTAGGAAAATTGGGGATGGTCTGGGATACAGCTCTGGGTGTGGAGGTAGAGGCATTGCTGGTAGGACATGTAGGTGTGCGGGATGTGGATGCAGGTGTATGCATAGTGTACATGTGTGAGGTGGAGGAATGTTGAGTGCCTGAGTGAGAGCAATTGTTTTTTAGGAGGAGGGAGGGAAGACAGGGTTGGAGAGGACAAACAGGTTGTGTGAATGTATGTTGAGGTGGTGTCTGCGAAGAAGGTGGGTGTGCTGCATGTGGTTGTGATGGTGGTTGGGGTGAGTGCAGATGTGGTGTATGGGGTGCATGTCTGACTGTCTGCTGTTGGGGTAACTGTAGGCTGGTGCTACCACCTCTCTCCCGGCGTTGTTCAGCCTGGCGGTGTGGGATTTGTGGCTGTATTCTGGCGTTTTTTTTTTTTTTGAGTCTTATTAGGGTGGGCAGATTACCACTGCAGTGGCGGTTTTGTGGCAGCCACCGGCACGGCGGTATTCGGTATATGTATATATCGCCAAAATCATCATGAGGACCTTAGTTTAGCCAGTGATCATATACATATATTTCAATATCGGGTTTAATGATCCTGTATAATTATATTTCCTTTGATTTTTGCCTGCAGTTCATTTTCTGTTTAACGAGACCCACTCGAATCATGAAAAATTGTTTTTGCTAGTGGAAATTTACTTTTTAATTGCCTCATCATTTGTTAACATTAAATGTAATATTTTCAAGGTATATATAGACACATTTATATATGGGCAATGTATTTGCTTTAAATCTATCGACGTTGACTTCCTACATATTAACCACAATAAAACTAAGGGGGTTATTACAACTTTGGAGGAGGTGTTAATCCATCCCAAAAGTGACGGTAAAGTGACGGATATACCACCAGCCGTATTACGAGTCCATTATATCCTATGGAACTCGTAATACGGCTGGTGGTATATCCGTCACTTTACCGTCACTTTTGGGCCGGATTAACACCTCCTCCAAAGTTGTAAAGCTAGTGAAAGTTCATGCATGTAGTTGCAAACTTAAAGAAGCATACATGCAGTGCACAAAGAAGAACGAAACAAAATGTCTTCAAGTCACCTCTTTCGGACGTCAGAATGTGGCATCATGGCCTTAGTGCTAAAGAAAACAGCTTCCCACTCCCAAATTTTTACTCTGAAATCGGCAATAAATGCTTCACGCACCAAAATACGCATGCCCTGGTAAATTATGGGCCTTTTACCTCTATTAAGTTTTGGCGGGTTTGCGATGCGAAATTTATTAGGGGATGCGGAATTTATCAGACCCAAAAATTATGAAACGTGATAAAGTACGCACAACTTCCTGACTCCTGCACAAACAGGGGTTTGTGGCAGGATCAGAATTTTATGGAGCCCTTTCATTCAAGTTTTAAACCTATACCACACTGCCATTAATCAAGGAATACACAATCACAAAACATGCAACCAGGGTTTACATTTGCTATTCAAATTAGCAGTAAAAGTAAACCCCACATTTTATTTATTTACTAGATGTTGCAGCAAATTCTGCTGCTTCTACTCAGCATCACTTTTTTCAAGCAGACAATATAGAAAGCTGGCTTCCTCGTTCTTTGAACTCTGTGGCAGGATGCAGTTGAGCACTGTGAAATTGACTGGCAAACAGCCAAAGGCTTGTATGCATTTTGTCCAGGATGTATTTTTTTCTGACAGGATGAAAAAGAACTGTTTACATTTACATAAAATTGACCCTATTCTTAGCTTTTTAGGTGCCCTACCATATTTTCCGTAAACCAATTATAAGAGAAAGTTGTTGCTCGTCACAAAAATATGATTGACAGAAGGAAAAACATAATGAAGTATGGAGAAAAAGTAAAGGACATTTCAAAATGTCCTTAAGGAGAGCAAACTCCTGGACGCTTGGCACGCTCACTTGCCTCAAATTGCTCATTGCTATTTGGGATAATGTTCAAAGTTATTTTTCTGGCTACTCCCCTCACTTCAAGATGCCTTCGAGAACAGGCTGCGCAATATTTGGCATCACCTAGTCATGCTGCTGCGTTTGATTTACCAAGAAGGAACGGGACAAGCCTTCTGTTTTATTAGTTAAATGCATGTTGTAATAGATAATCAGTGTCCCAAAATGCGCAAGGCCCAGGGAAAAAAGTTCTGGATGCCCTCGCTTTGTGACTGTGACATCAGCAACAGCACACCTAGCCACAGGTGAGATGAGACAGTCTGTGAGTGGTGCGTTGAATGTGGGGAGAGGAGGTGAGGACACAAAAGGCACTTGGCCTAGAAATTGAGTATGGCTAGCTAGTATTGGTTTGCCACTGACTGTATTGGCTTGGAAATTTGGAGCCAAACATAAATATCCATGTAGGGTAATGACCTCCATCCTCCTATCTGCACTGCTGCCAGAGAAAAACAACATAAATTATCTAGTTATCTAAGGCACTTTTATAGCATTAAAATGGCATGTGTATGCATAAATAAGCAAAATGATCACAGATGTGTGCAGGGCAAGCACTCTTTTTGTGGAAGCACACAGCGTCTGCCTAATCAAAACATGTACCCTTGGCTCCCAAGATGTGGGCGGAGCCAAAGCCCTTCTCTATTATTGTCACATAATTTTCTGGCGACAGCTGCGCTGCCAGCCAGACAATAAAAAGCTCCACATTTGCAAATCAGGGAAGCTCTGAACTTGTTAAGACGTGGTGTACAGGTGTTTTCCCAGGTATGCAAGACTGCGTGGTTTTGAGTTTGCTGCAGGCAAAGTTTGTTTCAATATCAGGGAAATCAGCACGACCCCAGCCCATAAAACAGGCCCAGAAACAGCCAATAACCGGCCCACACACTTCGTCTGTCACTTCGGGCACTGCCTGATTGCCCTAAAGGCCATTGCGACCCTGTTTGGTGATGTATTGTTTCTTTAAGTATTTTCTGTTGAACTGATCAGCTGACTACTTTACCTGGGAGGCAGAAGCACGGAAAAATAAACTAGTACCTTGTGACGACACTGAGTAAGAGTGCAAATCGCACTCCAGTGAGCTTCTTATGAGTAAACACGTTTATCCAGAACAAATACTCCAGAATCCAAAAATAACAGTGATTGCCCCAACACTTCCTCCATGGCTGCTTCAGTGAACTTTGAAAGTGCACACACATGCAGTACCTCAGGCATTGGCGGGCTCAGTGATGACGACAGCAAGGACAATATTGTGACGTGCGTTCACGCGGGGTCTGACAGTCGCCCGGATGTATGACTCACCTTCCAGGGCTCCGCTAGCGCGTGCACCTCCGCGCGCCCTCAGAGGGCCTGGAAACACGCGCGGCTGCCATCGCAGCAGGGCTCCAGAAGCGCCTAGAGGTGATGGCTCGACACCTAGGCGCTATACATTAAAGGCGCACTTCACTTACCATCTTCATGGAAACATGACTCGCAAGACACGTTCTTATGGAGAAAATATATGAACAGCTCCAGCAAATGACCGAGCCCTCAGTACGGGTACTTTTTATTTTGCACCAGGTGTACTAACTAAGGCACGGTGAGGAGAAAATCACTGCCCCTTTCTTTACCCCGGGGCACCGCATAACACTCTGTTTCCCTTCAACGTTTATATTTTATTGCTTCTACAAGGCAAAGCAAAACAGCAGGAAGGAACATACCTACACCAAAAATACTAGCGTCTTCATTTAGGGGGCGTCAAGAAGTGGGAACAAGTGTGTTACATATGCGGAAAGTGTTTTTTCATGCATTCAGCAAGATAGTTTGTTTTCAGAGAAAATGCAGAAATGCTTCACATCACCCATTCCACTGACAAGTCTTACCCGTTTGCCTAAACCTGGTGCAAATCCGCACTAATTCTAGATTTGTAGTAATTGCATGGTTACTGGTTGCAGCACTACAACCAGAAAACCCTACAGTATTTAAATAGGGACCTGCGTACCTTTGGGCACGAATCCCAACATCCCCTCCTCTATTTTCCTGTTTGCTTTATCCTTTTCTCTGCAGTGTTTACACCCTATAGCCCCAAACACAGGTCTAAGAAAATAAACATTAAGAAAGGAGGGGTGAACAGATGCATAGAACAGAAAGTTTTCTCACAAAATAGAATCTGATAATATTCAGAAATCAGCCAATGCATATAATGAATCCTTTAAACTCGTAGCGATTTGGAAAATCTAGTAGATAGCAGGAAGCAACAAATATTTGCAAAACCGGTAGGCCTCGCATTTAGGACATATTCTCTTTGCCAAAGGTTCTAGCCATTTGCTCATTGTTTACAATGCAAGGCTATAAAAGAAAAAGTAAAAACAAGCCTATGACGCGACTGGCTATCATATTGTAGTAGGCGCACACCCTCCGCATGCACATGCCTGCAAAATGATGTGGGCACTTTTTTAGGGTCGAGCCTGCGTTGCATGCGCTCACGCATGCATATCGCAGCGAGACGCTTTAGTTATTAGAAAAGGGCTCGGAGCCCTGTCAACGTCACGTCAGTGTGTTTCATTGGTTCGTGGGCTTGCCTAGTAAAATCTGCTTGCTTTCATTAGTGGAAGGCATGTACACGTCATGCCTTTTCCGGTGGTTAGCCCTCTTCGAGCGCTGCGACCAAGTACAGAAAACATGCGAGGCTCGCTGTTTTCTGTCAGATCGTGGACTACTTTTTTCTCTATTTTCCTAGCGTGATTTCGCTTAGCAGAAGTCAAGTGCTTTACACAGTTAATTTAACTTTTTCGGGTTACCTACATAAAAGCACTTTTGCCGATAGATGAAAAGTCGAGTTAGGAGTTTACAACGCGATCAGCTCTAACATGAGCAAATGCGAGACCCATTGCATTGCAAATGCTTGTTTTTTTTAAGTAGGGCGGATGGTGGAAGCAACGCAGAGGCAGGGTAGGCGTGGCGGGGAAGCATCAAGGACAGTGGGCTAAACAGCACAGACTGAGGGTGGGTGGGGGTGCACAGGGCAGATGGGGGAGGGAGGAAGCAAAGCAGTCCGGAGGGAGAAACATCACGAAGGATGGGCTGGGGTGGGGGCCCAAAACAGCCTGGAGGGTACAGGTTGGGCAAGAAACACAAAGGCAGAAGCACACAGGTGAGAGAAAAACAAATTAATGCGTGTATAGGACAAAACCATACGGGTAAGAAAGCAACACAGCGGGTGGGCACCTGAGGAAGACATCTCGCAAACACACGTACTTGCACAAAATGCTTCAACAAAAATAAAAAAAGTAACTTTCACAATACAAGCAGTAGAAATTTTATAGCCATGCTTCAGGAGAGGGTCAAACACAAGAAGGGGATGTGAAACCCGCAGGCGTAAACCAATCAGAAACAAACAAATTAGAGTGGCAGTGAAGTCAACCAATGATAAGCAATGGGTGGGGTCTGTCCTCACTGTAAGTGAACAAAATGTCTTGCAAGTGACAGCAAGTTTGTCCTCTCAGCCGAAACCTACAAATGGTGAATCTTTCCAGACTGATATTACTGATGGTTGATCTTGCGAGGAGTACAACATTTAGAACTGTGGCCAAAATGCATAGAATCTGTGGGAACCCCTTTCTTTTATTTTTATACTAGTGGAACATCCAAACTAAGAATAAACTGTAATTGTTGCAAAAATATTTGACTGCTTAAAATCGATTTTGAAGATTACACCCTTCCTCCTAGTGCCTAAGCAATTGTGGACACCTCCAAAGAGCATGAACCAACTTCCTGGCCTCACTAGAACGACATGCGCGGGTTTCTTCTGTTCTTGAGGTTTGAATTTATTTAACCCTGTATGCGTAAAATAATAACAAGGAACTGTTGACAAAATATGGTTGCGGTAAATAGGGATACAGTTGGTTTTTGATGCCACTACCAATTTATGTTTGCCAGATGTATCTCCGGTTTCAGCCGGGTGTGTAAATGTTTCTAGTCAATAATGTATCTTGAGATTAGGTGTGTTAACGACCCAAAGTTTTAGACTGAGAAGAGGGTTCTTCGAAAAATTATTACACCCAGTTCTTTCATTTTAAGGTGTTGTTACAGTGTTCATGAGAGACCATTTGATGGACATCTGTGCACGAATTGTTAGCAATTGGTCAGCGATGGGCTTACTGGTCTTGGTGAAATGCTCATGATTTCTATGCTGACGCCTTTATGGAATACTTGTTTATGGGAAGTGTTCTATGTTTTCAATTTGCAGCCTGGTGGGGGACGCTTGTGTAATTTAAAGTGTCAGTTAAATACCTCTTGACCATTATTAGTTTGCACAAATTCTTTACAGTCAGGTATATCGGAGCACCAAGCATCGGCAATGCCAATAGGTCTCGCCTATGCTTTGCCACTGTGTTTTAGCCATGTTTTACACCAGCATGGTGCTTTTCAACATGGCTAAAAGTTAGTGATGTAGAGGAATGTAGCACAGAGTAGAGTGGAGGGATGTAGAGTTGCGTAGAGTGTCGTGGACTGGCACAGAGTGGAGTAGAGAGTCACAGAGTTGAGTGTCTTTGAGTGGAGTCTTGTGGAGTTGAGTGAAGTGATGTAGAGTGCCACGGAGTTGCGTAGAGTAGAGGGGTAGAGAGAACAGGTGTAGAGTGAAAGGACATAGGGCCACATGTAGTAAGCTGTTTGCATGGTGCAAACTGCGAAAATCACAGTTTGCGCCATGCAAACAGCCTTCTGCGATACACATTTACAATTTGCGAGTCGGTTCCGACTCGCAAATTGTGAATGCAACTCGCAAATAGGAAGGGGTGTTCCCTTCCTATTTGCGACTCGCATCACAATGCAGAATTGCTTTGTGACCACCAATGGACCACTGCCTACTCTGAAAAAACAAAAACCAAATGGTTTCGTTATTTTTTTTTTATTTTGCAACGGGCTGCAAAATAAAATAAAAAACTGCTTTATTGAAAAAGCAGTCACAGACATGGAGGTCTGCTGACTTCAGCAGGCCACCATCCCTGAGTGCGCAGGGACTCGCTATGGGGTCGCAAAATGCGACCCACCTCATTAATATTTATGAGGTGTCTCTTTGCGACCCCATAGCGAGTCGCAGACGGTGTCTGAGACACCGTTCTGCATCAGGATTTGTGATTCTGAAATTGCGAGTCACACCGACTCGCAATTTCAGAATCGCAATCCTGACATTGCTACATCTGGCCCATAGAGTGGAGTAGAGTGTTGTGGAATAGTGTTGTAGAGAGGAGAGGCGTAGAGTGGAGCAGAGTGTTGTGGAGTGTTGCAGAGTAGAGAGGTGTCGAGTACAGTGACATAGAGTGGAGTATAGGGTGATAGAGCGGAGTGACAGAGGGGTTGGGTGTAGAGAAGCAAGGCATGGAGTGCAGTAACGTGTCATCGAGTGGAGTGCCATACAATTGAGTGAAGTGCCGTAGAGTGGAGTAGCATAGCATAGGCTCGAGTAAAGTGTCAGAGTTGAGTGGTATAGCGTAGAGTGGAGTAAAGTGGCTTAGAGTGTGGTTCAGTAGAGTAGTGCAGATTGGCACAGAGTGCCGTGGAGTGGCATGGGGTGGCTTAGAGTGGATTAGAGTAACCTTAAGTGTCACATAATGGAGTGTCATGAAGTATCGTAGAATGGAGTGTCATAGAGTGGAGTGGCGTAGAGTGACACAGAGTGGAGTAGATTGTCATAGAGTGGAATGGTGTGGATTGTCATAGGGTGGAGTACAGTGGCCTAGAGAGTGGCATGCTGTGGTGTGAAGTGGAGTTGCGTAGCAAGGGGTGACATAGAGTGCAGTGGCATAGGGTTGAGTGGAGTGACGTGGAGTAGAGTGTCATGGAGTGGCATTCAGTGGAGTGGCGTAGCGCAGATGAGAGTAGAGTGTCGTAGAGTAGAGTGGAGTTACGTAAGGTTGCGTATGCGTGGTGTGGTAGTGTACTGCCATTAAAGACAATACATTCTCAAATGAAATTAGCATTACATTTTTGGGAACATACTGTTTTACTGATAAAACTATACAGCGCACAATCGATAATGTGTGGAAATAGCATCACCGAGTGTATTGATTTGGCCCTGTGGCATTTCAGTCCCTTTTTCATGCAATGCTTATTGTTGGGAGGAGCTATATTTAAAGTTTCCCTCTTGTTGTGAGATTCTGGAGTTGAGACTGCATCCCCTCTCTCACTTTTCACTGTGCACTGTTGTGTCCTTCGCTCACAAAAGCACATTATACAAACTCCAAATAGAATAAAGAAATGAAACATCCCCGCTAGGCTCCTTCCTGATCAGCCCAGGGCGCCAAAAGTTGGTCACAGTTACAATCCAGGTCTCTTCCACAGAGCAGAGAGTAGCACTGGAAATACCCGAGTATCACCTGATGATGTCCAGAGATAGACGCACACCTGTACTATGGAGATCGAACGGGTGTGGCACTGGGGGTGGCACACCTCTGCCCATTCATGGATTGGCCTTGCCCCTTGCTTCCACAGTGGGCATCACAACTTGAAGTAACACCTCAGAAGTGGAAAACAGCGCAGAGAAGCGAGAACAGAAGTCCTGGGTTGGATAGGGGATTGAAGCCCAGTAAGAGTGCACGTTTGCCATATTAACTATCCCCCCCTTCGTGAGTAGAGATCTCTGGCCTCAAGCCGGTTGCCATCAGCCCCCTTGCTGCTGGGAGCTCAGGTCACCTGCACCCACCTCATGAGCACTTTGTGAGAGGTCTTATGTCTGGACGAACGTCCTGTTTCCGCACACACAAAAATATCATGCTTTACAAACAGAAAAAAAAGAAGACATTTCTGGAACTAAAATAAATGAAA
Organism: Pleurodeles waltl; assembly: GCF_031143425.1. Taxonomy (NCBI): domain Eukaryota; kingdom Metazoa; phylum Chordata; class Amphibia; order Caudata; family Salamandridae; genus Pleurodeles; species Pleurodeles waltl. The sequence continues at coordinate 1,775,472,557 of NC_090444.1, read as the reverse complement.
CTTGAGAGAAGATATAAAAAGAGAAATAAAACAAGTGCAAAGTAGAGTGGAAAAAGTCAATAAAAATGAGAAAGGCGTCTATAAAAGCAAAATTAAAAGAAAGAATGAATGTACAATAAATTGAGAGACGCAGAAGGCCTGGCCATAGATTCCTATCACGAGGATCCTCAACACAGTGGATCTTTATGCTATGATGACATATCACCCACTCATCAAAAGATTTTAGCGCTCAGTTGAATGGCACCTGCCTTATTGACCTTGGAAGCACGAAAAAGCCGAAACAGCTTCCTGAGTTTTGAACCGGATACCCTCGGTTTGTGCACAGTTCTCTGCAGTGGCGGCTCAACCCACGGAGCTGCAATACTTATATAATTCAATACACACTACCGGTACTGTATAGCATCCCGAGCCAGGCCCAAGAGGCCTGCAGAACGGATACAGAGAGTCTGCTGTATAATGAACACTACATCTTGCAGTAATGTCAATTTCTCTACACATTTCAAGGATCAGATAAAATACAAATTCATTAATAAATGTTCTGCGGCTTAGATGACCGGATGACGGAGGGAACTCTCGCTTTCATGAGGCATAATAGTTCATCATTGTCAGGACACTAGTGATTATTTGTAATCTTGTTGGATGCAAATATCGAACTGGCTTACGCAGACATTGTACCTACCTGTTCACAAAAGGGAAGGCAGCGAAAAAAAAAGATCTATTCAGAAGGAGAGGAATGGAGTGAATCGGGGAAGGTGAAAAGTTGGCGAATGGGACACTGTACTAGAAATGGGAAAACAAAAATTATGTGCAATGCAGGAGTCTGAAGGAAATGAGAGTTTTGTTGAAAGTGGGCAGAGAGAGTTCATGACTGACTGCCACGCACTGCTTAATATTTACTACTGATATTTACAGTGCTTGGAAACGGTCGAAGCGCATTAGGTAGCTCTTTGTAAGACAGATTGTTATTTGTGATGTATAGTGCTTAGATTGCATTAGTAATCACCTTCCACTGGATGAAGATGAAGCCGGCCAGCAGCAGGAGCCCGGCCAGCACCCCTACAGTGCACCATCATGTGGGGATGGCCTTCTCCCAGTCCAGGTTCACCCACAGGATATGGGTGTCGCCTGCAATGAAAAATCATAAAAAAATACTTGGGAGAGCCTGCGACAAATGGTCAGGGGGTGGGAGGAGGGGATGGAAAGCCAACAAGCAGGGAAGGCGCTGCTGCAACATTCTGTGATTCTGGGAAAGTCACTTATCTCTCTGTGCCTAAAAAAATAAAATCCGTCATCTGCATATTACATGATTGTCCTAATTTAGGGTTATTTAAGAGCCTCGAAAATGGAGCATTGGAGGGGCACAAGTGGGCTCTGCATTCCTCTTTGTCACAAACGCTCTCACTCTGAAGACACGGTTTGGAAGACACGGCTTGACATTTGACCTCTCCCTTTGAATGCACTGCAAATGTGAGGAGATAAGAACAGGATTTACAGGCCTGTTTACAGAAAGGGCGCTCTCGGAAGGATACTGTAAATAAGGTTTTGGCACGGTAGGGAGGATGTGCAGCTGGAGACCCCTCAGCCAGCAAGTGAAAAGCAAGAAAACTTGAGTTACAAACCACAAAGCCAGTGGCAAGGAGTGGGCAGCTTTTTGAAACTCCCCAAAATGTCTTTCGGATATCTAGACAGCTGCACTGTCTGGTGGCCGGCAACCTAAAAGGACCCTCTGTATAATGTAATAGCCATTAAGACTAAGGGCTTTCAATCTGTGAGCAATCGATTGCATAGCAACTGGGATGAACAGTTAGAGTGTGAATTTGGTGAAGGGCTATGGTCAGGCATCTGTCTCATTCAAAAAAAGAACTGGAATAATAGTGGGGCATCAATGTCCCATGGGAAACGTTTAAAGGATGACCCTGAGGTGCATCGGCTACGTATCTCGAAAATGTACTTATTATTCCTCTAACAGAACCACAGTACTTACTGATAAAAAAAAAACTCTACCTTTCGACTGAGCATCTCTTGTTCTGTCGACTGAGCACCTCTTGTTCTATCGAGTGAGCACCTCAACCTCATATCTCATGTACATCACATGTAATGTTCAGTGTCTCAGATTGCGCAGTACAATCTACTTTATGATATAGGATAATTTTACTAGGCAATACTTGATGATAGATACTAGGCCAGTAAGCCCCACAAGTTAATTTAAAGTCTAGGCCCTACTACTGAACAATATTTACAGTCATGTGCAAGTATATATTCAGCGTGGAAAATGAACACTAGGTTCATGAATCCTACAATCCACAAATTTCTATCTAATACTATCAGGTGAGCCAGTGGTTCTACATTTCTGATTGCAATTACCTCCTGCTGTTTATTGTAGCTTAAAGATCCTGGATTGAAGTAACTGAAGACATTGAAGCGCTGTACTTGCTTCTGGGCTGTGTCTTCCTCTTTGGGAAACACATGGCCTGTTTGAGATTAAAACCTGAACTGAATGAGTTTGTGTAACGTAAGCAGTGGCGTAAGGGCCAGAGATGCCGCCTTTGGAGCTGAGGAGACAGGTTCTAGCGTCGGCGTCTGCTCAACATCCTCTGATTCTGGGCAAATCACTTAACCTCCTTTGCCTACCGAAAAATAAATGTGTCCTTGTGTAAGGTAACTGGTGCTCATGTAAAGCGCTCCAATACCTTAGGGTCGAGTTTACGCTACATAAAACTGCAAAGAAAAAACAAAAAAAAAGCAAAATGAGGCATCCTGCAGAATGTGATGAGGGGCCCCTGAGTCACCCCTATCTCACAGATATTCTCTGACTTTGGTCTGAATGAGCCCCCCTTGAAGGGCTGGGGACACCTGGAAGGTTGGGGCCCCCCTGCACCTCAGGGGCTTGCGTCACACCCAGGCGTGTAAGTAGAGAAATCTTATCAAACCCAGAGCTGACAAGAGGTTCAACCATTTTAGAACCTAAAAGTGAGCTCACATTGTGTGGACAGTTCACACAAGCTTTAAACAAAGGTACGTTCTGCAGCAACAGTGGTGTGCGACAATGTTTGCAGGTGAAAAGGGTGCCAGGAACCCGACAATGAGCAGTACTTATGCAAAAAGAAAGGTTTAAAGTCCTTGTTTACCCTTCTCCCCTGCGGACACTCCCACTCTCTTTGCTCTCAAAAAGAGAGAAAAACACAGAGTAATTACTGTAATCTGCACTTTGTTTCTTTCAAGGAGATAAGCGCCTGCAGTTAGAAAATGCTGCAGCAACAGGTGACATCACAGAAAGCAAACAGAGGAACAGCAAAACGAGGCCATGTTGAAACCAGGGCTGGTGAGACACATTACAACAGTAACAAGCATTTGCAGTGCTCGTGTTTTGTCGAGTTAGAGCTACTAGCTTAGTAAATTCCTAACAGGACTTTTCTTGCCACTTAAATTGAAAATGAAAGTAAAACAGTTGACATAAGTGAGCCGATTCAAAGCGCCATGGCCACCACGAGCGTGAAGGAGAGGCACAAGAGGAAAAAGAAGTTTGCCCGCAGTCAAACATATCAGCAATCGTACAATTATCCATGTAACAGGGTCGATGGCCAAGGCGGTAACAAAACTGCCCCAAGGAGGGACAAACATGAAGCATTTACCAATGATAACAAAGGATTTTTGAAAGGCAAGCCCACGAACGAGTGAAAGTGAAGGGCATGCGGTGTGCGTGGTTAAAAGCCCACAATACAGATCAAAGCGCTTGCACGCTCGACCTAATAAAAAATGGAAAAATAAACTTCATTCGGCCCCTGGTGCCATAATAATGATTTCTGATATAGGCGGGGTGCTCTGAACCTCTTCTGCAGGTGCTCAGATGGTGGCCGCGAGCCATCCAGCTCCTTTATCCGTGGACAGCATTTCCGCAGTGAGGGAATAGTAACGTCCATAAAGGTCACATGACATTCCCAGTAGTACTCCTGGAAATCTGCCACTGCTGCAGCTTCACATTCACATTACCACCTAAGTTAGTGAATTTCCAACGGCAGTGACTCTGTACATGGTCATGCGCGTTCTATGCTTACACAGATTTACGAGTTTGTGAGTAGGGCCCAGCATGTTTGAGCAAAAAGAAATCTAGTAACCAGAGGAGGGAAGGAACAAGCAGTGGCAGAAAACAGAAGAGGGGAGGAACAGAGCTAACATAGAAGACAGGGTCAGAAAAATAGAGAAGGGGGAATTGATCACAAAGATAAAAGACAACCAAACGCAGAGGTGAACAGGTGATAGGGGATCGAGAATGCGTGCACAAAAGGAAAAGACAATAATATAGAAACGAAACTAATGAAAAGAGAGAATGCAGCAAAATAACGGACCTTGATGATGGAAGGAGACGTTTCACACAAAAGGGAACCAGAGCTTGAAAAGAGGAACAGAGGAGGGGGAATAGAAAAGAAACAAACTGGCTGTGTATCCACCACTGCAAAACCGGCCCCCACCACTGCAAAACCGGCCCCCACCACTGCAAAACCAGCCCCCACCACTGCAAAACTGGCCTTCATCCTTCCAGGCTCCTGGGGAAACGCCCGATGCCTCCTAGGGCCAGTCCGGCCCTGTCTGTATGTCACTGTAAATTATGAGTGAGAAGCCATATGGGCTTATTGTTCGCATTGCAGAAATATACATGCGATCTCCAGGTCATCGGCCCCAATGCTCTGTGGGTTAATGCGCCTCCTGCAGAGATCCGTGGGTTGCCGGGAGGTGGCAGGTTTTAATCACAGCTCCTTGTGAATGCGCCAACTGCACACATTTGTCTTTCACTAGAATCATATTGTTGCATAAAAGAAACAATTATTTTTGGTGAACATAATTCACTACAACACCGTGGAAACTATAAAATATGTGGTACTGTCTATTGTGAAAAGTAGGTAACAATGTCCATTGCCCCCAGCATAGTAGACATGAAAAAAAAAAGAGTTTTACTGCAAAATTACAGATTGTTCGCAACTTGGAACAGTGTAAAACACGGAGAGCATGAAATCGAAATGGCGGTGTGTCTGTTCGCTGTGTGCTTCTATTTCAGTCACATCAATTCATTGACCAATAATTCCTTTGAATTTCCCATTTCTTAGAAACATTTTTGGCCTCGTGACAGCCTTAAATTCTTTAAATCCTCTGCAGACGTGATCAATGTTACTGATACACCGCGCCCCAGGCCACGACCTTTCCGAAAACAAGCCCTAGGGGTGAACCCCCAAACCTCCCCGTTAAACTCTTTGTGGTATTTAACAGTCTGAATGGCCCACGCACCATCATTTTATATTAACAGATTGTTTATATTTTTTGTAACGCTACGTTTATAAAGAGGACCGGTACGAATCTTGAAACCAAGAACATGCTTCGACAACCACTCATTCGGGGATGGCTGGTGGGTTTCGAGACGTCCTGTGAAAAGAGAAATGAGTTTGCGATAGAGTCCAGTGTCACCTTGCTGAGTCCTTAGATAGCCATGTTTGTAGGCGCTATGGCATCAATGCGCTCTGCGGTGCTGCCTGTGCCACGTGTCTGCCCCTCTCCCTGCTCGTCGGGCACCTCGGGTCGCACCGGGTCTGCAGTTGGAGTGGATTGCGGGTAAGAGCCCATTAAAGAGTGAGTTCTGACTGGGGGCCCCTGTAGTCGGGCCAAGCTGCTAATCCTTAGGTGCGCAAAGTCATTTCACTGTTCACCATCGAGCGCTCAAGTTTAGGTTACAGTGGATAATTGGATGGGAGGGCTGCCTGCGATTTTCAGAAGCTGTGATTTTACAACACCACATAGTCTTGTATTTATTTATGGAAGTTTAGATTCCCTCGGCTGGTGTCCCCGGCTCCCCGAGGCTTCGGTGCGCCTTAGAGAGGACCAGGGGGGTGTATGACAGGGCGAGGGAGGTGTACTGAGCCGCGCAGTGTTTCAGAGATAAGAGCCTGCGGAATGTACCAAGAGTTGTGGGGTCATGGAGAAAAGTGAGATATACCAAGCGGCGGGGGGTTTCCAAGACAGGTGCACGCGCTGCCGTGGCTGGAGATGCAGAGACAGGAGTGTGGGGTTACAGGCACGCGAGTGACGCATCCATACAGGCGAAGAGCAGCTACAGAAGCCAGAGAGATGGACTCAGTACTCCAGGGTTAAAGAGGCAAGAAACAGGTGCCAGCGAGGAAGGGTTACAGGAGCAAAGGAGCTGCACTGAGTGGTGAATGGTATAGACGCAGGAGGGATATATCCAGTGATGAGGGGTTACAGGCCCAAGAGATTTACCGACCAGTGATTACTACCAGTGAAGGGTTACAGACACAAGAGAGATATACCAAGTGGTGAAGTATCACAGAGGCAAGAACCATACCATCTGGTGAAGTGTTACACAGGCAAGACAGATGCACCAAGCTGCACTATTTCGCAGACACCAGAGATGCACCAAGCTGCACTATTTTACAGACACAGGAGAGATGCACCAAGCTGCACTATTTTACAGACACAGGAGAGATGCACCAAGCTGCACTATTTTACAGACACAGGAGAGGTGCACCAAGCTGTACTATTTTACAGACACAGGAGAGGTGCACCAAGCTGTACTGTTTCACAGACACAGGAGAGGTGCACCAAGCTGTACTGTTTTACAGACACAGGAGAGATGCACCGAGCTGTACTGTTTCACAGACACAGGAGAGGTGCACCAAGCTGTACTGTTTTACGGACACAGGAGAGGTGCACCAAGCTGCACTGTTTTACGGACACAGGAGAGGTGCACCAAGCTGTACTGTTTCACAGACACAGGAGAGATGCACCAAGCTGTACTGTTTCACAGACACAGGAGAGGTGCACCAAGCTGCACTGTTTTACAGACACAGGAGAGGTGCACCAAGCTGCACTGTTTTACAGACACAGGAGAGGTGCACCAAGCTGCACTGTTTTACAGACACAGGAGAGGTGCACCAAGCTGCACTGTTTTACAGACACAGGAGAAGTGCACCAAGCTGCACTGTTTTACAGACACAGGAGAGGTGCAACAAGCTGTACTGTTTTACAGACACAGAAGAGGTGCACCAAGCTGCACTGTTTTACAGACACAGGAGAGATGCACCAAGCTGTACTGTTTTACAGACACAGGAGAGGTGCACCAAGCTGTACTGTTTTACAGACACAGAAGAGACGCACCAAGCTGTACTGTTTTACAGACACAGGAGAGACGCACCAAGCTGAGGTGCACCAAGGTGCACTATTTTACAGACACAGGAGAGATGCACCAAGCTGTACTATTTTACAGACACAGGAGAGGTGCACCAAGCCGTACTATTTTACAGACACAGGAGAGGTGCACCAAGCTGTACTGTTTCACAGACACAGGAGAGGTGCACCAAGCTGCACTATTTTACAGACACAGGAGAGGTGCACCAAGCTGTACTGTTTCACAGACACAGGAGAGATGCACTAAGCTGTACTGTTTCACAGACACAGGAGAGATGCACCAAGCTGTACTGTTTCACAGACACAGGAGAGGTGCACCAAGCTGCACTGTTTTACAGACACAGGAGAGGTGCACCAAGCTGCACTGTTTTACAGACACAGGAGAGGTGCACCAAGCTGTACTGTTTTACAGACACAGAAGAGACGCACCAAGCTGTACTGTTTTACAGACACAGGAGAGATGCACCAAGCTGAGGTGCACCAAGGTGTACTATTTTACAGACACAGGAGAGGTGCACCAAGCTGTACTATTTTACAGACACAGGAGAGGTGCACCAAGCCGTACTATTTTACAGACACAGGAGAGGTGCACCAAGCTGTACTGTTTCACAGACACAGGAGAGGTGCAACAAGCTGCACTGTTTTACAGACACAGGAGAGACGCACCAAGCTGCACTATTTTACAGACACAGGAGAGGTGCACCAAGCTGCACTGTTTTACAGACACAGGAGAGGTGCACCAAGCTGTACTATTTCACAGACACAGGAGAGGTGCACCAAGCTGTACTGTTTTACAAACACAGGAGAGGTGCACCAAGCTGTACTATTTTACAGACACAGGAGAGGTGCACCAAGCTGTGCTATTTTACAGACACCAGAGAGGTGCACCAAGCTGCACTATTTTACAGACACAGGAGGGGTGCACCAAGCTGCACTATTTTACAGACACAGGAGAGATGTACCAAGCTGTACTATTTGACAGACACAGGAGAGGTGCACCAAGCTGCACTATTTTACAGACACAGGAGAGGTGCACCAAGCTGCACTATTTTACAGACACAGGAGAGATGCACCAAGCTGTACTGTTTTACAGACACCAGAGAGGTGCACCAAGCTGTACTATTTCACAGACACAGGAGAGATGCACCAAGCTGTACTATTTCACAGACACAGGAGAGGTGCACCAAGCTGTACTGTTTTACAAACACAGGAGAGATGCACCAAGCTGTACTTTTTTACGGACACAGGAGAGATTCACCAAGCTGTGCTATTTTACAGACACCAGAGAGGTGCACCAAGCTGCACTATTTTACAGACACAGGAGAGGTGCACCAAGCTGCACTATTTTACAGACACAGGAGAGATGTACCAAGCTGTACTATTTGACAGACACAGGAGAGACGCACCAAGCTGCACTATTTTACAGACACAGGAGAGGTGCACCAAGCTGTACTGTTTTACAGACACAGGAGAGATGCACCAAGCTGTACTGTTTAACAGACACAGGAGAGGTGCACCAAGCTGCACTGTTTCACAGACACAGGAGAGGTGCACCAAGCTGCACTGTTTTACAGACACAGGAGAGGTGCACCAAGCTCCACTGTTTTACAGACACAAGAGAGGTGCACCAAGCTGTACTGTTTTACAGACACAGGAGAGATGCACCAAGCTGTACTATTTTACAGACACAGGAGAGATGCACCAAGCTGTACTATTTTACAGACACAGGAGAGATGCACAAAGCAGTACTGTTTTACAGACACAGGAGAGGTGCACCAAGGTCTACTGTTTTACAAACACAGGAGAGGTGCACCAAGCTGTACTATTTTACAGACACAGAAGAGGTGCACCAAGATGCACTATTTTACAGACACAGGAGAGACGCACCAAGCTGCACTATTTTACAGACACAGGAGAGGTGCACCAGGCTGCACTATTTTACAGCCACCAGAGAGGTGCACCAAGCTGTACTATTTTACAGACGCAGGAGAGATGCACCAAGCTGTACTATTTCACAGACACAGGAGAGGTGCACCAAGCTGTACTGTTTTACAAACACAGGAGAGATGCACCAAGCTGTACTATTTTACGGACACAGGAGAGATGCACCAAGCTGTGCTATTTTACAGACACCAGAGAGGTGCTTCAAGCTGCACTATTTTACAGACACAGGAGAGGTGCACCAAGCTGCACTATTTGACAGACACAGGAGAGATGTACTGAGCTGTACTATTTGACAGACACAGGAGAGGTGCACCGAGCTGCACTATTTTACAGACACAGTAGAGGTGCACCAAGCTGTACTGTTTTACAGACACAGGAGAGGTGCACCAAGCTGCACTATTTTACAGACGCAGGAGAGATGCACCAAGCTGTACTATTTTACAAACACAGGAGAGGTGCACCAAGCTGCACTGTTTTACAGACACAGGAGAGGTAAACCAAGCTGTACTATTTTACAGACACAGGAGAGATACACCAAGCTGTACTATTTTACAGACACAGGAGAGATACACCAAGCTGTACTATTTTACAGACACAGGAGAGGTGGACTAAGCTGGACCAAGCTGTACTATTTTACAGACACAGGAGAAGTGGACCAAGCTGTACTATTTTACAGACACGGGAGAATTGCACCAAGCTGTACTATTTGACAGACACAGGAGAGGTGCACCAAGCTGTACTATTTTACAGACACAGGAGAGGTGCACCAAGCTGCACTATTTTACAGACACAGGAGAGGTTCACCAAGCTGCACTATTTTACAGACACAGGAGAGGTGCACCAAGCTGCACTATTTTACAGACACAGGAGAGGTGCACCAAGCTGTACTATTTTACAGACACAGGAGAGATGCACCAAGCTGTACTATTTCACAAACACCAGAGGTGCATCAAGTGGCAAAGGGTTTCAGTTGTAAAAGAGATGTAGAAAAAGGTCTGAGTTTACAGCAGCGACTTCTGCATCGCTGAGGGTGCCAGAGAGGCTAACTACTCAGTTGTATTTGATGATGGGGAGTGAGTTGCTTGGAGCCAGGAGTAGAATCAGTTTGCTAATTGCAAGTACTAAAATGCAGAGTAGGTTTTGAGTGTCCTCAGGAAATAGGAGGGAATTGACAATATGACACGTGTGCAGGTTGATCATTATTTTTGGGCTTTTTGAATTTTTCAGGCTTGGAAGGACAGTGCTGTATGTAGTGGGTGGGTGACTGTAAGAAAAGGGGTTATTACTTGGGGAGGTAAGTACCAACCTCAAGTAGTACTCACAGTTCTTGTCAGAGTGAACCACTAAAGTCACTAAATATACCTGAACTCAAGCCCCTGGTAGAAGTGGCACAGAGCAGACATCCTTCATTTAGAGGCAATGTGTAAAGTACGTATGCAGTATCAAGGAAATAATAAAGTTGAAATGCAAAACAATAAAAGTCCCCAGCCACATTAGAAAAATAGAGTTAAATCTAACATACAAAATTACATTCAAATGACAAATAACCAATAGGAGTAACTGGAGATATGATTTGTTTAAATGTTAACTAGAAATAGCACCACGAAGCAGAAAGTGCCAATGATAGTCAATGGTTGAGGTAAAGCAGGGCCTAGATGCAATTTTACACTGATCACAATGGAGCAGAGGGTGGGTGCACCAACTAGCTTGCCTTGGGCAAAATATTTTACCTTCTGACTTTAGTCATTTAACACCCAATCCACCACAGAGGTACAGTTTTCAGAAGCCCTCTGGACCTCAGGAGAGCCACTGAGAGACTCAAAGGGTGTCAGGCAGAGGCGACAATAAGGTCCAGACCAGGTCCAGTTGCCACTGGGTAGCCGGGCACTTACAGGAAAGGCCTCTTTTGTCTTGTATCCCTGTAGCTTCAACAGGAGGTCAGTATTAAGATTCTTGGAGTTCAGTTCTTTGTCCTGGGTACAAGAAAGAGTGGGTTCAGTCCTCATCGGCTCTTCTAAGGTTGCAGACACCAGGGTCATTCCTTTTCTGATCTTCTGTAGGTGCAGGAGTATTCAGAACTGGGTACCTAAGTGCCTGGCACAAACTGGTGGTTGGGATTGACCCATGGGCATGCCCTAACCAGTGAGGTGAAGGTTCCAGGGGCTAACCCCACCCACTTTGGGCATTTTCAAAATGGTGAAAGTCTTGGACTCTGCGGGCTGGAGGAGTACCTGGGGATTATACTATAGTAATTCTAATGTCCTCCCTTAGCGAATGATAAAATCCAGTTTAAAACATGTCCTGTACCCACAACACACTTAGAGACAGAAGTCCCAATCAGTAGATCTGTAGAGCGCTACTTGTCACAGATGAGGGTATCCAGATGCTGGCAGGGTCCAGTTAATTTGCTGAATAGCCAGGTCTTCAGGGACTTTTGGAACTGTGGAAGAGAAGGGAATTTCCTTAGAAGAAAGGGTAGCTCGTTCTATGTCTTTGCTGCTAGGTAGAAGAAGGAGCGACCTCCACTTCTGTAACTTTGGCTGTGTGAATTGAGGGATAGAGATAATGAAGCAGAGGTGTCTGGTGGCCTGATGGAGGTTCAGGCAATGGTTCCAGTAGGCAGGTCCGCAGTTGTGTGGGGCCTTGTGTGCATGTGTCGGGAGCTTGAACTGGCATCTTTTATGTACAGGGAGCCAGTGGAGTTCCCTGAATAGCGGGTGATGGGGATTATTCTACAGAGATCCAGGACGACTCTGGCTGCAACATTCTGTATGGTCTGTAGTTGTTGGAGGAGGTGAGCTGCGATACCTGCATAGAGAGCGTTGCCATAGTTCAGTCGGTTGGAGATGAGGGCCTGGGTGGTGGTGCGTCTCGAGCTTTTTGTAGCCATTTTGAATATCTGATGAAGCATGCAGAGGAGCAAGAAGCAGGGAGAGGAGACAGAGTTAACCTGAGATGCCATGGCTAGCTTGTTGTCCAGAATGATGCCTAGGTTCCTAGCTTGGTCAGTGGGGGTAGGAGTAGGTCTGAGTTCTGACTGCCACAAGGATGCGTCCCATTGAGGAGCTTTTGTTTCTGAAAATCAGTACCTTTGTCTTGTCCGTGTTGAGCTTCAGGCCGTTGTCCTTCAGTTGGTGATGTCTGTCATGCAGCGTCTTCGGAGAGGAAGAGGAAAAGTTGTGTGTCGTTGGCATAGGATATGATGTTGAGTCCAGGGGTTTTGGCGATGATGGCCAGAGGTGTCATATAAGTGTTGAAGAAGTTGGGTCTGAGTGAGAATCCTTGGGCTACTCCACAGATGATTTCCTTGTAATCGGAGGTGACGGGGGGAAGGAGGATTCTGTTTGTTTTTCCGGTGAGGAAAGAGGCAATACATATGAGGGCGGCTCCTTGGATGCCTATGTTGTGCGTTGTGCAGCCTTGTCATGAGTGTGTACTGGGAGACCATATTGAAGGCTGTTGAGAGGTCTAGGAGGATCAGAACCACAGTCTTACCTTGGTCATGTAGGGCTCGGATGTCATCGGTAGCTGCAATTAGGACTGTCTCAGTGCTGTGGTTGCGGCAGAATCCAGGTTGGGGGGAGTTGAGTAGGAGGTTCCATTCCAAATGTGAACAGAGTTGTTAGTTGATGGCTTTTTCTAATACTTTGGCCAAGAACAGGAGCGGGGAGATTGATTGGTCGTTGTTGAGTTCGCTAGGGTCTGCCAATGGTTTCTTTAATCTGTTAGAACAAAGCTGTCTTCCAGCAACCAGGCAGTGGATGTACAAGAATTGTTTCGCTGTTCTCGTCCTTTGAAGTGAACTCCATGTGCTATATGTAAAACCCCAGCAGACCTGTCAAGCAAGTTTTGATGCTACAGCAGGCTTTGACACTAATGTGAAGAAAAGTGCCCAGTGTGATTGGAACCTGCTTGACTGGGGGTGGAGGGATGGCAAAAGAAGGGGGCAGTCCTGGTTGTTAGCTACATCTGCTTGTCACACGGTGAATTTAATCACATGTCTGGGCTCGACCCACAACCCATCCTGTCAAGGGAGCACAACACCTCCCCACACCCAAGGCCTTTTCCCCAGTCCTGTGAGCTACTTCACATCTCACCAAAGGGGGCTGTTCAGTTTCCAGGTAAGAGTTGGAGCTTGTGCAAATAGGCCTTCAGACGTTTTAGGTAGGAAAAAGGTAATTTTCTCGAAGCACCTTTTCCTTAATAGCTATAATAAATTTAGGTTTACCACCACATTGTATTTTGAATAACTATTAGAAAGAGTTTTGAAATATGTTTCTTGCTGCTTCCAAACCAAAATTAGCATTGTTAAATGTAACAATGTCACCCTTTGCTTTCTTATGATACAGCCAGCCTTCCTGCAGGGAAAATATCCTTTCAGGGCTTTTTCATGTAAGTTACGTTTAACATTAAATTAATAAATTTCCTACTTTTAAATGCCATGCACTCTGCCTTATGGGCAATAAGCCATTCTCAGGGGTGACTTGTAAATATTTATAAAGACGGTTTTGGCCTGTCAAAGGGGTCGTTTTGACAGGTCAAATAGCAGTTTTAGAACTGCAATAGGTAGGCCTGCAGTCATATTTGCATTGTCACTAGAGTGGATTTTTTGGAGTTCATAACCATGAGCATTATTTAATAGACCTTAAAGGTGACATGGTCTCTGATGGACAACCAGTGCAATTGTGGCAGGATGGGGATGACGTGGCTGTAGTTATGTGTTTGTACTTATAGTGGTCACCAGGTGGATACCTGAATGCAGTACTGCCTTGTTTGTCAGACATTTGCGTGTACTTGGATATGCATGTACTTCGCCCTTGGATATTAAGCAAACATCTGCATTTACCTCGGGTTTGCTTATCAGGATGTACTACAGCCTTAGTTATTAGGCAGACATTTGCATGTACAATAGCCTTAGTTTTTGGCAAATATCTGCATGTACCTTGGACTATTATGTGGACATTGTTTTAACTACAGCCTTGGTTATTAGGCAGATATCTGCATACACAACAGGTTTGTTTATTAGACTATGTCATGCCAGTACTTCAACCCTGGGTGTTAGGGAAGGCATCTGCATGTAGCATGGCCTTGGTTATTACCATGGACAATGACCTTGGTTATTTGGCAGACATCTGTGTGTAACATGGTTATTAGAGAGTCATGTGCATTTACTATGGCCTTTTAGGCAGACATCTGTGTTTATTACAGTCTTGGTTATTAGGCAGATACCTGCTTGGTTATTGGGATAACACATACATGTCCTGCAACCTTGGTTATTAGGGAAACATCTGTGTGTACTATAGCCATAGTTATTTGGCAGACATGTGCATGTTCCACGCCTTGGTTATTGGGCTGCCATCTACGTATACTGGGTCTTGGTTATTAGATAGGCAGTTACGTGTTCTAAGGCTTTTATTTGACAAACATTTGTGTGTACCATTGTATTGTTTATTAGGCAGACATATGCATGCACTGTGGTCTTGGTTATTGGGCACACGCTCTTTGTACCTTAGCAGTGGTTATTCAGCAGATACCTGCATGTACTGCTTCCTTGGTTGTTAGGCAGACATCACCATGCACTACAGCAGTGGTTCCCAACCTGTGGGCCGGGGACCCTTGGGGGTCCGCGAAACCTCCTCAGGGGGTCCGCGACTGCTTAAAAAATTTAATAATATTAGGTCCCAGCTATCAGTAATGACTCAGTGGAGGTTCCCGGGTTCCAATAATGATTCAATGGTGGTCCCCGGGTTCCGGTATTGATAAAATGGGGGTCCACAGAAGTCAAAAGGTTGGGAACCACTGCACTACAGCACTGGCTATTCAAAAAACATATGCATGTTCCATGGCCTTGGTTATTAGGCACACATCTGCTTCCACCACAGCGTTGGATATTAGGAGAAACTCTGCACATAGGAAAGCTTAGATCATCAAGCAGACGACTGCACATTCAGCAACCTTTTTTGTTGCCAGGGTTAGGTTAGGCAGACCATTGAGCAGACCTTTGCCCATCCCCGTTGGAGAATACAAGGACTTGAGCTATGGAGCAGATGTTATTGGTGGTCAGGAAGAAGTTTATTTGACTGGTGTAGCACCAAGCTGATCGTGATTTCTTTCCACACATTCTCCTAGTTTAGAGTTTTTGTAGTGACTTCGCTCATATGATGAGTGTGGTGCAAAAGCTGTTGAGGTCAAAGTTGAAAAACCAGACCAAAATCCGGGGCTAGTATCTGCCACTACAAATGTTTATGAACACTGTTTGGGTTGAGCTTCTGGTAGAGAGCAGATATCTAAGTTTACACAATGCTTAGGTAGGCTTTAATGTATTGGATGTCAGGTTCTGAAGGTCACATTGAAGTTGAGCAGTGAGAGAAGGAATTCAAGGGGGTTCCATTAGTAGAATGAATATTAGAAGTGCAAGGATAAGGCCAGGCACACATGTGGGGGTTGAACTACAGAAGTCCTTTTTAGGTCAAGCCTACTAGACAGCACATGTGCTAACTGTTGCAAAGGATATTGGTGGCTTACCAAGAACATGAAGGGGCTTGGAGCCCACCTATTGCTAATTGTTGGTTGGCTTTCCTGTCATTATCATTTGCTTGCCTCTTATTGGTGCCGATCTTTGTGTTTGTCCCTCCCATGGAACATTGTCTCTTTACCATCTGTTTGATTGACTGCTTGTTTTTCAAACACTATTTTTTTTCTTTTGTGTTAGTCCACTCCATGAGCGTGTATATGTTTTCTAGCTGTGCCCTTCATGTACTTCTCTCCTTCTGCACTCCATATTGCTCTGTCGCCCAAGTGCTTCTCCCTGCATCTCCCCATGTTGCATTCTGCCATGTGCTTTCCCCCTTTGCGTCCCTGCAACCTCCCTGTATTTTGCCCCACCTGCTCCCTCTTCTCTCTCCCTACTGTTACCTCCTCTGTGTTGCATCCACATGCCACCCTCCTTCATTCATGTCACTTTTGCATCCCTCCAACCCTCTACTGCGTTCCTTTCGCATTCCCCCCATCCTCCCCTGTTTTGCTTACACACTCCCTAGCTTACATTCCCCCACTTTAAAAAACAAAGATTTTGTGCATTTGATTTTTTTAGTTACAGTTTTATCTCGGGTCAGTATCTAAAAAAAGGTGCTCACAACATTTTGTAGGTATATGCTTCGTGGTACACATGCCAACAAACGATGTGGGCGGTCACATCAATGTATTTTTTTGTGGATGCGTGTTTTTATTGGGGCAAAGGAAAGGCTGTACGCTAACCAAGTTAGCGCCTGATTTAGATTTCCGCTGACCGGTTACTTAATAGCAGAACAAAAGTTAATGGGGACCACCCACCTCCCCCTGCAAAGTACATGGAGCCCCCTCACCCCTCTCTGAACTCATTCAGGAGCTCACAGAACATGGTACTGTGCCGACGGGGCCCTCGCCCCCCACACCCCGCTGGGGCCTTTGTTACGTCACTGGGGCTACTCCGTCACAATGGTGTCTGATATCCTGTCTGCCGGAATATAACTCCCATTATTTCTTATTGGATTTATATTTCGGCTGACAGGATACCTGTCACCCTTGTGACACAGTAATTTGTCCACCGAAATCTAAACCAGGCCCTCAGTGTTGCTGACAAAGCACGTGCTTGTGAGAGGTTGAAAGAACTCCATTTGGGCGGCTGATTGGAGTTATCTGCGTGTAAATTGCATACAAGAGTTTTTTGTGGTCAGTTTTGACTCGGAAAGTATTGATTTTTTAAGTTTTTAAAATTCTTCAGGACACCTCTCAATAGCAGTTGTTGGCTGGCCGCCAGTCATCGACCTTTTCCTGGAAAGTGAGAGAAGCCTTGCTCTGCCCCGGTGACAGTCAGTCCACTGTCCCTCCAGGGAGAGCCCTTGCAGAGTGCAGCGGAGCGGCGCGCGCTAGGCTTCCTCCCGCCCTCCCCGGCGCGCGCGGAGGTCTGTCCCTGCTCAGCCCCGGGGCGCGGCACGCCTCGCCCCGCCCCGGCTGGGGCACACAGCAAACCTTGGCAGCGGCAGCCGAAGGCACGGTGTGAGATAATGCCTGCTTCTGACTGGAACCGAGTCAGAAGAGTGGCGCAACACGGGCCTCAGCCTCTCTGTGTGAACCACCGTGGCCTCTTGTGGGTGTAACTCACCAGGCTGTTCCCTTGGAGGGGCAGGGCGGGAGCCACCTGCGGGCCCGGCCCTGGCAAGGGCTGCACGGGGGCATGAGACGCGCAGCCCGGCCTTGGATTCGGGCCTGTGTCGAGGCTGTGAACGTGCGCCCCATCAGCCTGGTTTAGTGACGCTTGCGCACTTAAAGTTGCACCTGCATCCGTTAGTCTTACCAGGAACAGACACTGTTTTACTGCGAGTTTATATTTCCCCCTCCCTCTGTTTTTGGTAGCTGTTTATTGTACAGCAATACTCAATGGACCCGCCTGTCTATTCACTAACACTCCCATTGTAACTTGTTTGTTCACGGTTGCGTTTCCCATCTTCTCTCCTCCCAGCCTCCTCTTATGCTCCACGGTTAGTTTGTATTTCCATTTTTAGGGTCGAGCCTGCGTTGCTTGTGCATGCGTATCGCAGCGAGACGCTTTTGTATTTAGAAAAGGGCTCGGAGCCCTGTCAACTTCACGTCAGTGTTTTTTATTGGTTCGTGGGCTTGCCTAATAAAATCTGCTTGCTTTCATTAGTCGAAGGCACGCATACCTCATGCCTTTTCCGGTGGCTAGCCCTCCTCGAGCGCAGCGACCAAGTACAGAAAACATGCGAGGCTTGCTGTTTCCCATTGGGCTCGTGGACTTCTTTTTCTCTAATTTACGAGCGCGACCTCGCTTGGCAGAAGTCGAGCGCTATACATAGTGAATTTCACTTTTTTGGGTTGTGTACACAAATGCACTTTTGCCCATAGGTGAAAAGTCGGGTTAGGATTTTACAACGCGATCAGCTCTAACATGAGCAAACGCGAGACCCGTTGCATTGTAAATGCTTGTTTAAATCTTTGCTTGAGCATTCTTGAAACTAGATTCTCAGCAAACTACATTCTCTGCAACGGGAGCATTTTATAAACAAACACAAATGCACCTTAGATATGTCACCACCACTGCCCTTTCAGCCAGTAGCTGGCCTATGGGAAGTAAGAACCTTATAGGGTATACTGATTTCTTACATGCACTATTCTAAATAGTAGGCCACACAGTGAGCTCCTAATGGTTGATATGATGTCACGTCGTTTTACTGTAGTAGACGGTCATCCTACCTTTCTACAGGAACTCTTATCAGAATCCCATTGCACTCAGAAGTCCAGAGCACGTCTCTGCTCATCTAAAGATTTTACATCCTTCCTGCAGGAAGAACGAGGATGTTAGTTTCGAAAAGATTGACTTCCTTCCATAGAGTCTTCACGTGGAATCATGTGACCTGTAGGAAACAAACACATAGGGCAGTTGTACAGCTCTGAAGTGCTGTGTTCATAATTCTTTTCTCTTAAGCGCACGTGCCAAGCTCAGGAGGAAGTGGGAATCAGCCCGAAGGAACCACTTGTGGAGGCAACACGACCAGAGCGAAGATTGAGTAAAGCAATTTGTTGCATGAGGTAGTGCTTCCCTATTGAAGTGCAAAGGCAGTCTGTATGTCGCTTGTTCAGGCATGTTTTGTTACCCTACGCAAGCTTACATATTTCCACTTCTCTCTCGGCAAGTGATTGCAGCTTGAAAGGGAAATTTGGCATCCCCTTAATGGTAAGCTCCCATAGGCCTTATAGTCCATGGTCCACAGCCTCGAGCAGCGTGCACAGCAAACACCTGGATCATTTTTTCTGATTCTGTTTGTTTTTATAGTTTAACTCTGTTTTATTGAGTTGTTTTAGAACAAAATAAACATACATCCACCTACAACCTGCAGCCGGTGGGGAGCAATTAAAGAAGTGCATAGCAGAGACAAGAAAGAGGTATAGCAACAAAAACCAAGCGAACGCCCCGCCTAACCCCCCCGGGTACTCATGCTGCCTATAAACCATAACATAAAGTGTGACTTATAACTGTTAGCGTTGTCTAGGTAGCTGTGTCGGTGGAGTCCTAAGTCTCTCCTCCAGAAGACAAAGCAATCACAGGTATTTGGGGCCAGTCAGTTCCAGAAATCTTTAGGTGAGAGCGTAATGTAAGGTTTCCACAGATCTCTGTTAAGTGTCCCCTCGAGATGTTTATCCTAAAGTTAGCTTCTCCATCCTCAGAACATGCCAAAGGCGCTGGAGCCATGATGTGTAAGTTTAAATTCTGTCTATCCCCCAATGAGCCAGGATCGTTTGGTGGGCCGCCCCCAAGGCGATTCTAATGTGTCGACCCCTGCGGGATTTAAGTGGATACGTAAGAATGTTTGGAAGGAGCAGGACCATGTACCCCGGAAAACGAGGCAAGCTGGTGTGTAGGCAGTCATCTGTGTCATTCAGTACACCTTCCCAGAATGGAGCTATTCTAGGACAATCCCAGAGGATGTGAAGTAAGGTGCCCGTCTGGACGCATTGCAGCCAACAGTCAAGGCTACGTGTGGCATTGCTCCTATTGAGTCGAACACGTGTGAGATACCAATAAGAGATTACTTTCGTAGCAGTCTATATGGTCACCATGTTGCTAGCCATGTGACGCGCCCTGTAATATATCTCTGAACGTTCCTTGGGAGAGAGCTGCCTGCCCATTTCTTTTTCCCATTGGGTTTGATTAGGGGTTTGGGGGCCTGGTGTGGAGTGTAGAAGATTGTGTTCGTTTTTACACCATCCTAAAGTTACAAAGAGGTGCACCTGAAAGCTCTACAAATAATTAGAGACAACATTTAGGGTCTCTGATCATGACTCCAGCTTTGCTTGAACCTTTGTGAAATTGTTACAGTTGTAATTGAAAGGGCCCCCCTCTCCTTCGTTTTCTCAGACATTTATCCTGAAGAAACCCATGAATTCCTTCAGCTCAAAACGTTGACTATTTCCCCAGCCAAGGTGTCCCTTAAAGACATTTTGTTCCTTCGACCTGGGCTGTCAGCACTTTACCGCTCATACTTTGATTTTCACTCATTTTACAACGGGCTTCTCCAACGAGTAGCCCTCCAGCTACTTGGAAGTAGCTCTCCTGAGTGTAGCACAAAGTATTCAATTAAAAGCCTTTGTTCGGTTGAATTAATATATGCATCCCAAAATTGAAATGCACGTGTTCGTGATGAAAATATGTGCGTTTTCAGAACTCATAAGCTGATGTTTGGAAAAAAAATGGATTTCCAAAATATATTTAAAAACTGATATTTGATTGTTAAATCATTCAAAATTACTATTACCCTGGAGCCTGGAGCATTGCAACTACGGCTGCCATGTATTACCTTGTAGCGGCATTCCAAATTGAAAAACACTTTTGATGTGGCCACCACCACACCACTAATAATATCAGTAGCTTGGATCACGTTTATTGAACATAGGTAGCTACATAAACGTTTGGAGAACCCTGTCTTACAGAATGTACTGAGTTATATGCACTTTTTTAATTGTATTTTTCCAAAATAATATGTAACCTTATTTGTTTGATTTGATCCCTCATTTGTATAGTGAATCCATCCAATATACGTGTAATGGACCCACCACTGGGGGCCCTTATTCAGTAACAGGCAGATTCGATCTTTAAACAATACCGACGGAACCACTGTGTTTGCTACTGAGGGGAAACCTGGTGCACCCCCTTAGTGGCGAGTTCCCAAGGTGCCCACATCGACCTGTCATTCCCTAGGACGTTCAGCCATACCAGCATAGTTTGGTAGCTTTCATCATCATCGTCTTTACAGTAAAAGGTTTTGACCAGGAAGTGTGTGCCAGGCCTGTGGACAGTAGGCACATTCTTGGCCTTACTCTCTAGAATGTTTTTCACTTTGCACTCTGTGGTGTTCATTAGCATAGCTTCGGACGAGCCTGGCGCTGTGCTGCCTCAGCCAATCACGATGCTGCCCTCAGTTTTTGACTCCCACGAGTCGCTCTGTCATCATGAGCTGTCAGAATACTAACTTGTTTTCATACATTACTACACACTGCAGTTTGTAAGTGTTGTAAATAACAGATGTTATTAGTATCCCTTAAGTGGCATGTGTGCTTGTGAAGTGCAAGCCTAGCTGGTGAGCAGTAGAGCGCTTTAAAGCAACAGAGCGCTGAACATGACAGGAATGCAAAGAGTGATACAGTTTTATATTGGAGAAAGGTGAGAGGAAGGCGCTAGTATGTGTTTTTTGAAAGTCATTTTCTTTAGGTGTCTTCTCTTTCTTCTTAAATTGTATGAGTGTTGGTCTGTGTTGATGTCAGCGGGGGATGCTGTCCCCTCAGCTAGATGTAGTATTGGACAAGAGCTTCTTCCATTTATTTTTTCCATCCTGCATATATTGGGCTACAGCCAGGGAAGAGAGAATTGGTACCATGCCATCTTCGTGCCTGTGTGTTTTTTAAATGTAAGCTGTGTTGAGGCTGAATCCGAGGGGTTTTTGCATGGTCCATTAGCTGGTGCCTGGGTGCGTAGCCTACTGGCTTCATGTTGGAAAGCAAAGTTTGAGTCGGTGATTATGTGGTGCTGTTGGCAAGCCCCGGAGGAAATCAATCCTTGTCGGGGTGATGCCACAGAAAGGTAGCTGGCAGCCATGTCTGCATTAGTTTGAGGCAGGATTTGATTGGCTATATGTCGATGATGCAGTAACAAAATTGATAAGCCCCGTAAGGATGTCACACCGGGTTGGCCTGGGTGGCATCAGGTATGAGCGGCAAACGTTTAGAGTAGGAAGTTCTCTTGCCAACAAATTGATCATTTTCATATACAATTAGAATTAGTTCCTCATATTATTTCTTTAAAAAATGCATTCAAAATCACCGGAACCTACAGCACTATGATATCTGAGCTTTCACTCTTTACCTATTAAATTATGCTTATCTAGTGTACATCATTTCACACAGTCCCACCTTGGGCATGCAGGTTTACTGCACTGCAGAATAAAGTAAGCTTATTTGCTTAGGATCACACAGTGCGGCCAGATGGAGAGACTGATTAGAATCAGTTTCCTTGGGACAGAAGCAACGTCCGGCTGCTCCCACTTGCCATGCTTGCTTGGTCCCTCTTTCACTGTCAGACTTGTCAACCTCTATTATTGCTAGGGCAGGAGTTCCAACTAGGCCTGTGTTGATAGTTGCCTGGTGGCACAATCACTGGAGGCCACAGGTGGGCGCCAGATTGTAACACATGCCCTAAAAATGAACTTGTTGCTTAGGGCGGAGCGCACAAATGGCAGGTGACATTTTGTTCCGGGTTCTAACAGTCCGTGCGATGGGGATTCTTATTGGACTGTCCAAGATAACCGTCTTGTTTCATCATTTCCTGCGCTTTTTCCCCTGCTACTCTTAAACTATGACAGTCATTTAAAAAAAAAAAAACTACTTTTTCCCAGTCTGATGTGTTTATTGTTTCTGAAGATGATTCTATTTAACACACATGGAAAAGTGGATATTTATACTTACCCTTAAAGTATTTTAATAGCATGTCAAAGTTGTATATTGATTTTAGCAGTTTCTCCTCTTCCATTTCTGTGTTTCTGTGGCCAGTAAGGCGAAGGTTAGAGCGTAGCCACAGAATGCTAGTGTTCAATTTGTTCGTACAGTGCTTAGCATCAAAACGTTTTTAGGCGCTTCATATTTTGGTCCATAAATGAATCGAAGTGTAGCAAAGTTTTGCAATTTGCTCAAGAGTTGAGAAGCTGGTTTGTTCCCATAGCCAGCATTAGAGGCCAGGTCAGGTCAAAGACACCGACTTACCCGGTGGACCGTCCTTCACACCTGTCATGCGCGCTGAGAAGCTGTTCGGGCTGGAGCTCAGTAATTCACATTTGTTTGCGTGACATGTGCGGGGAAAAATAACAGTTCCCTTCCGCTCTCAGAACCCAGATGCCCCTCCCATCTGTTGTTGTTTCCCTGTTCGCCTAAGGCACTCCACACTACGCCACTGCCTTCTGGCTAGGTTCACTCTGTAGAAATAACACATACATGCATACAATTTTAGGGCGCAATCTAGCCTAGACGTATTAACTTTATAAAAACGGTATAATAAAGTTAAAAGGGCATTCAGACAGCCGTCTTCATCCATTGGTCTGTTGTAGTGTAACTCAAATAGTTCTTCCACGCACTAGCAGCATGGGGCTGTGTGCCAGCTCATTTCAGTTCTCTGCTAATCTCATTATGAGTGACAGCAATTCACACTTTCTCAAGGAGCACATGTGCACAGAAAGTCTATCCCTTCAGTACCAGGGAGTACTAAGGTTATGTGTGCTTTTGGAGACTAAAAAAGTATTTTTGATTTTAACCAATTTTCTTTAAATATACTGGCAAAGACCATGCAGCTTCCCAACAATAACACTTTTTGAAAAATCATGACAAACAAAGCAAATGTTAGCAAAGTCAAACTGCTGGCAGCCAATGACAAACCAGTTGTGTGTGTGTAGATATATACATGGGTGTGTGTGCTTATGTGTTTGTGTGTATATGTATATATATATATATATATATATATATATATATATATATATATATATATATATATGTGTGTGTGTGAGTACATACAGTCCCTTAAACAGTGCTTAATTTGTAAATAAAGAGGTGCTGGTGCTCAAAGCCCTTCTCTTAAACACGAGGCTGCTGTAATTAAATCTGCCAGCACTGAATACTGAGGCAGCGTAATCCTGAAGCCATCTCGGGCCTCTTCAATCCATTTACAGCCACCCCTGCCCCTTCAGCTCATCCTGCAACTTTCTACTTTCTCCCTTTACTACGCTTTTAAGTTTTCCCTTCTTTCGTCTTTCCCATATGTGTCTTTTGCTCGCAGCAAATGCTTGAGGCATAAGAATAAGCCCCGGCCCTCACAAATAAGTGCCGGTGCTCAGCACCAGAAACAACAAGCACAAATTAAGCACTGCACTTAAAAAAACAAAGGTTACAGGGATGTTGTAGTTAGTTCTGAACTTACTCACACAAAACCCGAGAAATTCAGCAGTTATTGTAACAGTTATTTCAAGTAACTATAACTTGCGGCCTAAGGTAACTATAACTCACACTTGCTGTGCACAGGTTTTTCTTCAATAATTTTACTTCTAATGTTTCAGTGATATTTTTTTGTATTTTTAAAAAAATTATTTTTATTATTATAAAAGTTGTCATGAG
This sequence comes from Pleurodeles waltl, assembly GCF_031143425.1. NCBI lineage: Eukaryota > Metazoa > Chordata > Amphibia > Caudata > Salamandridae > Pleurodeles > Pleurodeles waltl. The sequence goes on along the minus strand of NC_090444.1, from coordinate 1,775,448,215 downwards.
TGCTGCAATATCTGTGGTAATTAGCAGTGCATGGCAAGGCCGCGAGTTATGATTACCTTAGACCGTGAGTTATAGTTACAGTGGGACCGCGGGAGAGCCTGAATGCCCCCACGGTCCCAGCCGGTTCCCCGCCGTCTGCTGGAGCCAGCATTACTGTCACAGAGAGGGAGCTGCTAAAGATGCAGCTCCCTCTCTGTGCAAGCAATAGTTTCCTCTGTTTCCCTGTCTGCATATCTACAGGCAGGGAAACAGAGGAAACCTCAGCCTCCAGAAAGCTGTTTGACGGTTCCCATTTGCTGGAACTGGAGTGTCTGCTCTGACTTGACAGGAGCTGTCATAGCTCCTGCCAAGTCGGAGCAAACAGCTATGTCCTGGGGGTGGACATTCCAGGACCTAGCAGGAGCCGACCCTTGGGGTGCCGGTTCTCAGGGCCATTACTGGCTCCACGAAGGGGGCAGCATGGCTCCCCCTCAAACATTAGAATTTGTCCCGGAGAGGCAGTGGTTCCTGGGACTGGGAGTCCACAACGGAATCCCATATCTTCTTAAAATTCAGCCCTGAGGAGGTGGCGGCCCCTGGGGCTGTGGGGGACTGCGCTGCCCCGCTTTTCATTGTCTGTTTCCCTCGGGAGGTGGTGGTCCCCGGGGCTGCGGGGGGACATTCAGTCCCCTGCATTTAATTCAAAGATAGCCTCGGGGAGGTGGGAGTCCCTAGGGCAGTGAGGGGGGGCAACACTGCCCCCCACGTGAAATTTGATATAATTCCTTCCAGTGGTTTGGGCACTATTTCTGTTCAAAATCTGTATGGGAATTAACATGGAGAAAACACGTTTTGGGACCCCTCCCTTTTTCTCAACTCCCGTTTGAGGGATCACCCTGAAATTTTCCAGACAGCAGCTGACGTGAGCGTCTCATTTTCTTGGGAACATTTCATGAAGATTGGTCAACTGGCGCCAAAGATATAGGCATGTAAGTTAAAAAAAGCTTTCTCTATAGAAACCAGGTCAGAACTATAACTACCTAGTGGCCACTAGGTTATATATATATATATATATATATATATATATATATATATATTTGTGTGTGTGTGTGTGCATATATATATTTTCACTGAAAAGGGACATTATTGTTAGGAAATAGAATTAAAAAAAACTAGAAATTCACTTAAAAATAAAAAGTTTACAGGGACATTATAGTTAGGTTCTGGATTTACTCGCACAAAACCTTAGAAATTCAGCAATTATAATAACAATTGTTTCAAGTAACTATAACTTGCGCCCCTGCAATGCACACTGTTTTCTTCAATAATTTGACTGCTAATGTTTCATTGATATTTTTATTGACGTTATAAAAGCTGTCATGAGTGCTGTACTATCTGGGGTAATTAGCAGTGCATGGCGAGTTATATTTACCTAGGGCGAGAACTCACCACCAAAATCTGAGGGGAAATGCACTGGGTGGGCCCATTGGTAAGCTGTCCATCATCCTGGGAAAAGGACGGGAAGACATATGCATACTACTAAGGTAGACAGTGTGGGGTCAAGCAGGTGCAGCTTCCAGGTGATTTGCACATTTGCATACTTGTAGCAATTTGAAGGGACAACCATGGACTCTAGGAGAGGGGGGCTGTGCTGTCCCCCTCCCTGGGCTAATTTTGCCCCTGTGGGGCCCGGCATTGCTGTTGCACACAGGGAGCAACTAAACATGCCACTCCCTGTGTGCAAGAGCAATAGTTTCATTTCTTTCCCTGCCTGCATGTCTGAAACATCCGCTTCCAGCAGGCGCGAGTACTTTGATAGCTTTCACCCACTGGAAGCAGAGTGTTTGCTCTAATTTGGCAGGAGCTGTCAAAGCAGAACAAACATCTATGTCCCGGGGGTGGGCACCCCGTGACATAACAGGAGCCAGCCTCGGGATGTGACGGTTTCCAGGGCCATTATTGGTTCCACGAGGGGGGCGCGTGTCCCCCATCTAATGTTTACCTTAGCCCCCGGGAGGTGGTGGTCCTTAGGGCACTGCAACCGACTCCCTATCTTATTCTATTTCAGCCCCGGGTGGTGGTGGTCTGCTGGGGGCGGGGTTGGGAGGGGGCCCCGCGCGAACCCCCCACATTAATTGCATATTTAGCCTTGGGGAGGTTGCGGGCCCCGGGGCTGCCGGGAGGCCGCATGGGTCTCTCCCGTTAAAAATATATGTTTTACCCCCAAAGAGGTGGTGGTTCCAGGGGCGCATGGGTGTACGGTCCCCCACATATTTTTGCATCACCGTCCCAGGGAGGAGGTGGTCTGTGGTTCTCAGGGCCCATATAAGCCCTAAGAGGGGGGGAGGCCCTGTGTGCTCCCCCTCCATTTTTAGGCTCCCCAGGATCCTTTGACCTGGCCCACCCCAGGGGAAAAAAAAGAAAAGGGTGGGAAACTGCCCTTTTTTTTCCTTCAAAATTCTCAGAAAAATCAGCAGCTCCATCTGTGGATTTTTCTGGTATTTGTTTTAAAAAAAAAAATGCTTTTTAGCCCTGGCGGGGTTCCTTGGGGACCCCTGCACCAAAGCTAGGGGCTCCATATGTACCTACCCTGGCCCCTTTTCTTTTTTTTAAATCTTTTTTTGTAGGACTCAGCAGAAGCGGAGTCTCAAGATTGCTGCCAGCAGTTCCTTGTTGAAGTGTTGGCAGCCAATCTGATATCAGCATGGGGACAGTTGGATCCGCGAAGGATCTGCGTCCCTGGATAGCTCTATATTTTTAAACTCTGATGTCTCCAAAACTACTGAACAGATTTACACCAAATTTTAAAAAAGCACAATATGCGAAACAGGATCTTGCTTTCTGTCAAATTTGGTGTAATTGCATTTAGTGGTTTGGGCTATATGGGTGTCTAAAACCCCATGGAAAAATAATGGCGAAAGTGTGTTTTGGGACCCCCCTTTTTCCCTTTTGCTTGGCCTCCGCTTGATGGATAACCCCGAAACTTTCAAGACAGCAGCTGAACCGACTAAAGTGTAAGTTTTGAAAATTTTGTGAAGATTCATCTAGCGGCGCCAGTTATTGGCAAAACAAAAACGCTTTTCCTATGGAAACTAGGTCCTGACTATAACTACCGTGACTGCTTTTTGCATAATTTATGTGTCACTCTAACCCTGAAAGGGTTTTGTTTTCACTTATACTGGGTGCTCCCTTGTGTCTGGACAAAGCTAAACCTCTCTAATGAGTGATAACGATAGCAAAACACATCTCAGGGGTTGCTTTTGCTCATTCCAGGTTGGCTTGGATGTTATTTTACCTATCCAAAGCTGTAATAAAGTGCCTTAAAAACTTTGCTAGAAAAAGAGACATTTGAGGTGAGCAAGTCTTGAGTGTCCCTGATGTTGCAGGGTTCTCCTTAATGAGCTGCTCTTTACCTAAACTTGGCAATTACCCAGAGTTTCCTCTTCTTTCTTGCATAATGTATGCATCACTCTAACCCTGAAAGGGTTTTGTGTGTGTATATATATATATATATATATATATATATATATATATATATATATATATAGATATGTGTGCGCATACATGCACCCATACATGTTTTTTACATATATTCATAACTTTTAGTGGTGGTCAACTCCGTGTAGGTATAGTTAGGACCGGGTTTCTATATAAAATGGATTTTTGTGTTTGCTAATAATTTTTATGTCCTTTCCACAAAAAAATTTAAGCCAACTCTGCGCCTTCCTGGAAAGTTTTAGGGTGATCCTTCAAGCGTGCGCTGAGAAAAAGGGGGATCCAAACATGTTTTCCCTCTGCAATTTTCCATAGGAAAAACGAACAGCGATACATCTAAAACAGCTGAGCAGAATATCGTCAAATTTGGCAAACAGCTAGATCTTGATCCAGAAAGTGTGCTTTTGGTAATTTGGTGTAAATCTGTTCAGTAGTTTTTGAGAAGTTAAGGTTCAAAATGTATGTATATATAGTGACGCGGTACCTTCACAGTATTTCTGCAGAGCACTGCGAGCTCAAAAAATGCGATCTGATTGACTGATGCGGTACCGCCGCAATACTGTGAGGTCCAAACAAGCAATATGATTGGCTGGCCACAACATTAAGAGAAAGTTGCAACTAGCATTTTATGACTCGGACATGGTCCCTATGTCCTAAGAAACAAATAGAAATAAGGAATAAGGGTGCAGGTTAGGGGTATCCTGACCATTGGTACTGTAGTAGTGTCAAGACGCTCAGTGCGGCTCCTATGTAATTTCGTGGTAGTACTGTGAGGGGAGAATGGGCTGGTCCTTGGGGTGCTGCAAGAACGTGGGGGTTGGCCAGCAACAGGATCTTAACTTTAAAAATAATATATATATATATAATGATATATTTGTATCCCTATGTTTATATGCCTACCTCCTCGCTTCAGATTCCCCTCCTTCCCCTGTTTCACTTGGTACATTCTTTCTAGCACTTTCCACTTAGAATCCACAGGATCTCCTCAACCACGTTCTAATTTGACAGCTGGAGCTCTTCTGACAGGAGTGGCTTTGAGATGGAGTTTTTCCCTCACCAGTGAACTGTCCACATTTTCTTTTATGATAAAATATTGGCTTTTGCCAATGCTTGTTCTTTGTTTCCATTCATGCCCTTAGGTAGCGCTAGGCTATAAACCCTTGAATGCTGCTGTGGCTCTCCTGCTGTTAATATACCTACATATACCCTGGTTCCTGTGCCGAAGCACCCGCGGCTGTGCGAGGGAAGTGAAACGAGGCACGTCCACAGCCCGGGGCCACACTCCGTGGTTAAGGGTGTGATCCGGGACCGGCAGCCGGGTCACCTGAGGCCAGTCATCACACCAGCCGCCGCACCACATCCCCGAGTAGAGTCCCACGGCCTTCGCGGAGCAGGAGGTCTCCCACCTGGCTGGTGCGTCCCTAAGAACTGGGACAGAGCTGGCACCCGACCTGACTGAATGTGCCCAGGATCAACCCACCTTGTCACACAGGCCGGTCACCAGCTGCTGCCAGAACTGCCAGTGAGATGCTGCTGAGTTCTGCACTTGGATATTACTCAGGTGACCGGGGCTTTACATAATGCAGACCTGGAGAGAGATTGTTTCACGTGGATATAAACTGAGCCTCGGTGACAGGCATTTGCTGCTGAAGCCTGTGTGGACTTCAGTTCACAGCCTCGGCAGGTATAATTAAGCTCAGACTCCCGCTCCATGGCGCAAAGCGTCTGCACTCAAGTAGGGGTTCGAAGCGCTGTATATAAATACTGCAATACTGTACAATAAGCCGTACGATGGTCTAGTAAATCGCTATTGCGCAAGGACTGGTTCACCGCGATGGATCTTGGCACGGAAGAGGTCTGGACCACCTCGAATTTTCTTTCTCAGCCCTGCTTTCCTTCCCCTTATGGACTGCTGGGATTGGAGTGCCGAAGGAGGGAGGCTGGGGCTCGGGGCTCCGCTGTCTGCAACCGGACGCAGAGAAGAGTCTGCCATGGCGCAGACCAGGACACTGTGTCCAACCAGGAGCGTCGGCCCACCGGATTGTGGGGAAAGGAAGAATAAAATGAAAAGAACGCAATATTATTACCATTATATTTTTCCTGGGAGTAAGGGGTAGGGCGGGTCTGGGCTGGAGGGAGGAGGCCTTTTGCTGCACAAAGTGCGCATGTCTGTTTTGCCAGCCGTGTTGGACTCAACAAAAATGGCAAAATAACGCCCGATTTTGCTTCTCCTTTTTCCCGGCAAAATTGACACTGAAGTTAATACTTTTCTGGAGAATTATCAGCTATTAGAACATTGGAATGTTGGCAGCTCCATTGAAAACAATGGAGTGCTGCGGCTTTTACTGGCCGGTAAAAGCCCGCAGCGCCAACATTCCAATGTTCGCTTTGTTCACAGCACCAGCTGTGAACAAAGCCTCACGGAAATCCCCTCGGGCTCCGTGAGCAATTTGTTTTTTTTAATAGAACATTCTGCCCTGAGTGGCAGAATGTTCTGAAAGCCTTAGAACCCGCCGTAGCGGGCTCTACCGGCTATTAAAGGCCCTTTCCCTTGTTAAATGCCCTCGCCTTCGGCTCGGGCATTTAACGCAGGAGCGGGCCTTTAATAGCCGGTAGAGCCCGCTACGGCGGGTTCTAAGGCTATATTGGATCCTGCTCAGGCTGTCTTTTCCATGGCTCATGAGACTTAAGCTGTCCTATTATCAGTCCTTAATGACATCAGGTTTGGGCTGGATGCAGGAGGGTTGGCGGTGTTAGTCCTCTTGGATCTGTTGAGGGCTTTGACACGTCTCACAAGCCATCCTTTTAATCCTGTAAAGGGTGGGGGTGGCATCGGAGTCATGCCCTTGACTGGTTTAAGTGTTTTCTAACAGATTTGTCACAGGTCAATTTATACTGCACCATCTGCACTTCATTTGTATTTTAGTTATCATATATCTAAAAGAATATGTAGCCTTAGTTGTTTGATTTGGTCACTTTTTCTGCTTGATAATATAATGCTCATCTGTGAACACGGTTCAGTACTAAGGGCCTCATTACGAGTTTGGCGGTCTGACCATCGGACCGCCATGGTAGCAGTCCTTTGAAAGGCTCCTGGCCGATGGTCCCAGGTCCGTTGTATTATGAGTTCTACAGGGGGCTGGAGTGACTGCCTTTAGGAGCAATGGGGCAGTAAAATGGAGCTACTGCTGGCTGTGCTCTTTCACCTGTCAGCACGATGGGCAGCCTGTTTCCATTGCACCCCTGAACCCCAAATTCTTTTGGTGGCCCACATGGGCCCCCGCCCCCTCCTCCATGCAGCCATACACCCTGGGGCCCCTGTTTTGGGCCTGTTACATGTCGGACCGGCAAACCTTCCATGGCGGTGGAATTTTCAATGTAAACTTGGTGGCCCGGCAGGTCGTAATAGCCATGGCGGTCCCAATGCCGGAATCTCTAACATTGACCGCCATGGTGAAGGACCGCCGCTGTCACTGCCATACTGACTGAAAGTCAGTATTGTGGGACTGGTGGTCACCACCAACATGGCGGTCCATGGACTGTCAAACTTGTAATGAGGCCCTAAGTCCAACTATTTCTAAACTTTATGTAACCCACTTGGTATGTTTGATCAGATCCTTGGAATTATTTTCTCCACAACACTGAGCATGTCATTAGGATTACAGGTGTTGTTAGGATCACTCAGACAGAGTTTAGTGACTGCTTAAGAACAATTGCGGGGTGGATGGACTCCACTGGCTCCAATTGAATTCCTGTTAAACAGAGCGATCTTAATGTTCCGCAATAAGCCATCACTCCTGTCTGACTTTTGGTAGTCCTGTGAACTTGGGGACTCTTTATCTCATGTGCCAAATGTTAGGAATTTGGGTGGAATGTTAGCTACCTGTTTGCCATTTCAAAAATATATAAATAAGATGATTATCGGTGGTTTTCATATGAAAACCCTGAGGAAAACCCTTCTTTACTTCCTTTGTCATTTAGTAACAGTTTGGTCAAATCTACCATTATGTCTAGAATAGACCTCTGTAATTCCATTGTATTAGAGAGGTCTCTTCAATGGCTCCAAGCCATCTATATCACAGCTGTTTGTCTGGTCTTGGGCAAGAATAGGAGATCTCTTCTTAAGAATCAGATCACCTTTAAACATTTTATAGAGTGCATTTTGCGGGAAAGTCCTAGTTTTTAATTTGTGCCCTTTACAAGCGATATTCATGGGCTATACATCTTAGATCCTCTAAGGCGAACTACTTGCTGTCACTTTTATATGTAGAGTGAGAAAAGGTGAACAGTCTTTATGTTATTGGCGAAGGACTGGAACAAGTTACTGCTTGACTTAAAGAGCGGTAGAATTCATTTATTCTTTTGCTGAAAACCTGCCTATTTTCCAATTAACTTACTGCTGCTGGGATAGATTATTGTGCTAGTGTCTTTTCAGCACCAAGACACTTTGTATCTCGATAGCACTGCACTTTTAAAATAAATAAAATATTCTTTATTTAACACATTTTTACACTTTTGAGAGCAATTTTAGAAATGAGTAGAAATGAAAAAAATTGCTCAGTGGACACAATTATTCACTGTTCATTCAGTTCCATCTTACACTTTTAAAAATGTGATTTATTTTCTGATGTGTGATTGACAGTTATTTTGTATAGGTTTATCTGGCTGAATTTGTGACTAAAGATAAACATCTGATAGAGACTTCTAGCCGCAAATACCTTACCTTAGTATTCAATCCCAGGCGGCAGATTGGATCCGGAAAGTTTTCCCAGCAGTACCTCTGTATGTCGAAAGGGGCATCATGCAACTCCGTTGCAGCTTCTTCCAATGGATGTTGTGTCGACGGAGACCATATAATCCTCTTTCAGACACGCTGATGTCAGTTCCTTCTTTTCCATGCAACACCACAGATCTGGAGTTTACCTCAAGCATTGGTCTATCTTGACAAAAAATGTCTTTTACAGAGGGAACAGTGTGTCCTTTTCTATATGTCCTCGGAGTTCAAACCTTATGGGTCCTTTGGCAGGCAGATGTCAGCCACAGACCCTCATACTGTTTGCTCGTGGTGCCTCAGTGAACACCACAACACAGAGGATTGTGGTTCCTATAATCGCCTTCATCTGAAGGTGTTGCAGGAATGCCATAAGAAGATCTTGGTGGCATGTCTGGCGGAGGCCCTGCGCCGTCATCGGTCTCGCTTCAAGTTCAGGAAGTGGTTGCAAGTTTATTCCAGGAGCCAGGATCGTTGCAAGTTCATTTGAGGAGCTGTTCCTGCCATCGTCCCTCGACATCGAAGGAGCAGACCAAGAAGCGCTGGCACTCGAAGTTGCGTCATGTGCCTGCGACAGGTAAGGCCGACCTTTCTAATGCTGGCTCCAAATCCCCAGTTGAGGAGTCGGTGCATGAATCCACCCTGCGCCTCCCTGCTTTCCCTGGAGTCGGGGCGACTCTGGCCCAGATGTGGGACTATTACAACTCCCTTCACACAATCCTCAGGCCTCTACCTCCCGCTTGCATGCTTCCTAGCCACAAAAAAGTGAGAGGCGTCAACGTTTCCACGCTGGCGGGTTCACGCTCAGCATCAACTAGACCCTCTTCATCCATACTCAGATGCATTCTGGCTCCGATGCACAGCCCCTCGGGGTTAACACCTATCGCGCCAGAGTTCCATCAGCCAGTATCAGCAGCGCCGGTTGACGCTGAACCGATTACCCTATCCGATGCCAAATCAACGCCCTGAGGTCAGACGGCATCGGGCGCAGCGTCAGTGGCTCTGTAGACTTTGACATCTTCCCTCCCCCTTCTCATCAATCCCTCACTGTTTTTCCTTCAGGAGAACAGGCTTTTGGAGGTGAAGAAAAAGAGCTAGGTTTCACAACCCTGTGGATGAGACTGTCCAGCCTCTTCTAGAGGGTAGTTAGCTGATGAAGTTGGGCGAGGCTACTGACCTTGAGTACTCACCAGCTTCGGACCTCCTTCCCCACCCGAGTCTTACGATAGAGGCAAGCTTCTCCTTCGCAGAAGTACTAAAGAAAGTAGCTACGGTCCTAGAATTGCAGTTTCCCTCTGCGGTGGTCACCACTGACCCCCTTGTTATCAGTGCTCCACCAGGGTAAGACAAGAATAGAGCCTGTGCTCCCGTATAGTGAGACACTTTATGACATCTTAGTGGGGACCCAGGCTAAACCTGCTCCGAGGGTCCCTCTGGGCAGTTCCATAGCCCATAGACACCGTCCCGTCCCTGGAGTCCCGGCTTGTCTTGGCTGGCACCCGACTCCGAAACGTTTTGTGGCACAGGCTGCTACCGCCTCTACTGACCTCAGCGCCCTCCCTAACGTTCCTCCAGGCATGGGGTCCAGGTGGCTGGAGTTTTGTAGAAGGAGCATTTTCTCCTCAACCAGCTCATCCATGCAGCCGACCAACACCTCTTGTATTTTGGGACCCCTTTTCCATGCATTGTGGGATTTGGTGGCTGCCTACTTCCTTCGCTTCTGAAGGAGAACCAAAGGGAACTCACCCAGACACTTCAGGATTGGCGAGAGGCAACTAGGTTTGTGGTAAGCAGACTCAGTTGGCCATGCCATGCTCACACTGTAGCACTGCGCTGGCACACCTGGCCACATCTCTCTGGTTTTTCAGGCTCTGCCCGCTCTGCGTTAGAGGGTATGCCTTTCAATGGCACTCGTCTGTTTGGTACTCATGCCGATTCTGCGTTGCAACCCTTTTGGGACAGTCGTAGTAGCAAATATTCATAAACATGTAATTATGTTAACAGATGGACCCATCCCAGAGTGGAGTCCTGTTGAGCCTAGCTTCGGCTCTCTTTTTTCGTTGCTGCCTGAGCCCTTCTACATTCTGGTGGCACCTGGTACAGTGTTACTGCCTTTGCAGGTATTCCTAGTTTTTCTTGTGGCTGCTGCTGACAGCATTTTGTTGTTGCTATCTGGGTGGTGTATATTCTTGTGATCCTAAGTGGGGTTAGCACCTGTTTCAACAGGTTTTTTTTTCTTTTTCTCTGAAGATGGGCTTCATGCTCAAGAGATAGTTACCTTTATGGTATGTAACCTGCTCTGTGTGGCGTATCCTCGGTTTGCCTCATAGGCGTTATTCGTTGTCTTGTAGTACTCTTTATATCCCTTATGGGGAGCTGGTCATTACTTTTCTTTGAGATCTTTTGTCTTTTGCTTGCACGAGTCTCTCTTTTATGGTGTATTAGTCTTCCAGCTTTAATATTGAAGCATTTGTTATACCTCTCTTTCTAGGGTTGCTTTTCTCACAAGCAATTCTTCCTTTCCTGTTGGAACAATAGGGCAAGCGATTCTACTGTTCTCCACAACACTCTGGGCACCTCAGGTACCGGTGGTGCAGGAGGACCTATTCTTTCTTGTGCCTGTGCGAGTCATGCTACACGGCATTCTTCCCTGGTGCTGTCGATCTGGCTGCCTTTGCACTGCTCCTTCATCGCAAGGAGATGTGTACTACTTTCTGCTCGCTTAGAGGTCAGGTCCTGTACCCTGGCTGCTGTACAGCACTTTTGGACAAGGGCCACACACTTTTTACAGCCTCCAGATTTCTTCATGTTTATTCTTCAGACGCCACAATGAGGGCTTCCTCTGTGTCAGTGGCTACCTTCCACCTTATGGCGGTATGGCTGTCAAGCATGTTCCTTGAACCTCATGGTTCAGTCTCTGTGGTCGGTTCCTTTCATTCTGTTCTTCAGGATGTTTTCATATTTCTACCCCTCTGGGGAAGGTTAAATCCTTTTTTGTTTTCATTAAGATTCCTTAATTCATAAGGGAATATCCCCTTTTGCTGTGTACCTCTCTTCTGGAAGATTACGATATACATTGATCATATGGAGGCGTTTCACCTGCTTTGTCTTTTACTTCTGGTGATTTTGGTGTCTCCTCTTTCCTGTAGGGACATTATTTTGTGTGATAAGCAATTGTTGTTCTTTCTAAGATGCAACTCCTTTGTTGTTTCAGCTTTTATTACTTTGTTTTATGTTGGGATGTTCACTTTGTGGAGTTTGTCCCTGAACTACTCTGTCTCTTACCTTTCATACCCCTCTTCAGACAGGTTTCATACCTGTTGTCTTCTTTTCAGCTTTTGCAATCAGCAACCTGATGAGGTCTACTCAGTCGGCTGGCATTAGCTGCATGCTTCGATGGTCTTTGTTTTTCTAAAGTGTGTTCTGTCCGCCACATTTTCCATTCTCTTATGTTAGTTATATCTTGAAGTTACTAAATGCGATACTCATCCATTTTATGACATCATCGTCGTGCTGCTTCTGTCTTGATACCAAGGAAAGAAACCACTGCACTCTGTTTCTCCTGACAAATCACAGTATTTAATCCATGCCAACAAGCATGGCATGGATTAAATACTGTTATTTTTCAGGAGAAACTGAGTGCAGTGGTTCCTTTCCTTGGAATTATAATTTGAGGAGGATTGGTCTAGCTCCCATCACTAGCACCGGAATTCTGTGTGCACCGTGTCTGATTTATGACCGGTTGTTTTGATATATATATATATATATATTCTTCTATTATTACATTGACAATTCTTTTCTCTTTCTTCCTCTGTGTTTATCTTTTCTAGGCGATTCCAGAGGCAATTACTTTATTTCTCGCAGTTTTATCTTAGGACAACGGTTGTTCTATGCCAGTAGTTGCTGTTGTGGTCTTTGCCATATATATCTTCTAGCATTGTTCAATGCTTCTTCTACACAAATGGGTTCTTTAAGTTTTTTCACCCTTTTAGAGCAGCTGTTGCTGAATTAATGGGTTTTTACGGAAGAGAGATGTAGCTCAGTGGCATTGCTTGTTGTCTCTGGAACTCCGTGTTCTGGCTGTACATGAATTTAATCCCACAGCAGGGAGCAGGTGTTTTTTATGTTGTCTTCTGCCACATTTTTGTCCCACTGCGTGGTAACGCTATTCCAGTGTTCATCAATGCCTTTAATGCTTTACTTGCCTGTGATCCCTTCCACAGTTCTTATGGTGAGGAGTCTGTTCTTTTTCACCTAATTCCTAAGAGTGTTTTTTTTTCTGTGACTTTTCACAGAATGAGTTGCATTTGCATTACAATCTGCAACGCATTGGCCAAGTCGCAACTCCCTCAGGCTTGCATGCTCATTCTACCAGAGTAAGGCCAGCAGCCACTGCATTAGAATGGGGAGTTCCGGTCCTGGATTTCTGCCAGGCAGCAATATGTTTCCTTTCACACATTTTCGAAACATTAACGTCTGAATACTCAGGTCTGTTGTGCTGGACATTTTGCCCATTCAACCCTTCAAGTTTTCATTGTTTTTAAAATTAGTCCGCAGACCCTCATCGGGGGATTGGTATTGCTTTGGTATCTATTCTAAGGTAAGGAATCCACGGCTAGATATCTCTTATCTGGTGAACAAGTTGCTTACCTTCAGTAACGCCTTATCTGGTAGAGACAGGACCTAGCTGCAGATTCCTTACTGACTTTCCCATTCTTCCCACTCTGCGGACAGATTTCTAGTAATGGAATGCTTCCCCTAGGGCCCTAGTTTGGGCACCTGGCGTGGGAAGTTCGTCCATGCAATGAAGTGGCGCTTTCGGTAGGTGACTGCAGCATCACTTCAGGCGCGGTTGACGACGAACTCGTCATGCAGCTCCCTTTTTTGGCATTTCAATTCCTTCTTTGGAATTTTTAATTAATTGACAAAGGGATGTCTCTTTTTTGGCACACTTTTCTCTTAGAAAGTTTCTATAGTGGCTCTTCATTTTGGAGCAGAAAACAATCACCGAAGAAACTGACAGTGCGTCGGAGAGGGGATTATATGGACTTGTCATCATATCCAGTGGACGACGTCACTACAGAGTCTCACGATCCCTCTTCCGACAACGCACATAGGTACTGCTGGGAAAAAATTCCAGATCCAGTCTGGTGCCTGGGAGAGAATTCTAAGGTAAGGAGTCTTCAACTAGATCATGTCTCTACCAGGTAAGGTGCTACCGAAGGTAAGAAACTTGTTCTTTAATTTGAAGTAATGCATTCATAAGTGTAGATAGGTTGTTCACTTTTGTATTATTTGTGAAAATGGCAGCTTATGCAGTTGGTCCTTTTTCTCACAGAATTTTTATACTACAAGTATTATTGAAAAAAACATTTCTGTTTTTGGGATGCACCATTTTACAAGAAAGAAAAAAAAGAAAAAACAGGACCATTGTGCCAAAACTTATATAAATACTCATTGCAGCATTCTCTACAGCAATGAACACACTCCTTTTGCCGATGCAGAAAAAAAAAGCCTTGTGTAACTTTTCTCCCCGTTCTCTACTTTTATGTGACCAATTCAGTAGTTTCAGCTTTGTAGTGGTAAAGCTCTATTACACCAAAACAAACAAGCATTGGCAAAGCCAATAGGTCTTGCTTCTTTGAAGAGCTAGAACTATTGCTGTTGTAAATGACAATGCATTTTACCTATGTGTTATGGAGTGGATTGAATGTATGTGGTGTGGAGTGGAATTATGTGGGTTGTATTGCAATTGTTGTAAAATTGTTTGGCATGGAAATGTGTAATGTTGAGTGGATGTGTGTAGTGGAGTTATGTGACATGGTGTGCAGTCCAATTATGTGGACTGTAATTATGTGGTTTTGAGTGTCGTGGAATTCTGTGGAGTGAGATTGTGTGTCATGGAGTGTAATTATGTGGAATGGTATTTTGTGTTGTGGAATGGTATGTAGTGGAGTTTAATTATGTGGTGCGTTGTTGAATTTTGTGGCATGATGTGGAATTCTGTGGTGTAGATTTTGTATGTGGTGTGCTGCGTAATTGTGAGGATCATAGTTCTGCACAGAATAAGGTAACATACAGAATACATCTGGTTTCCTTTCAAAGCTGTTAGATTCTAGCATTCCATTGTGTACAAGAAGCTCTTCTGCCATCTCCAGTAGGTCTTAACAAGGAAAGCTGTTTGGAACAAAACATATCACTTACCTGCTGTACATAAATGTCAAAGCTGTCTTTTTCTATCAAGACTGGAGAACTAAGTTTGCAGTTCCATCATACATACTTTTGCGAGTTCCGGTTTCTTTTTAACTCCATTCCCGTTATGTTTATAAATTGATGCAGCGTCTCGGCATTCAAGCTCCCAATATGTTGAGTACAGTTTATTGTCTGTGTGATACTGAGGAGTATGCGTGCCAAGAATTACTTTCCAATAGTTACAAAGAAAATATAAAGACATATTTTCTTGTTCCTAATAGCCATCAGGAAACATGTTCACGAACATCTGGTCAGAACCAATTTCGCTCTCAGCGTCACAGAAAAAGGAGAATATTTTGGTAAAAAATGACAATAGCACATTAAATGATCAAGAAAAACAGCTTTTATTTGAAACAAGTTCTGTGTTCAGTGGCCAAACAGCAGAATGTGCAAAGGGTGCTATTTTAAAACGCATGCATGAAATTCGTCATTTCAAGATGGCAGGCTTGGTTACAATTTCCGGTACCTCTGCCCTTTTTTTCATGCCCTTTTCCTGTGACTCAGTACCAGCTACTGAACTTGTTTTCTGCTTGATGGACTTAGGGATTGCGTCCTTTAACTTTGCTTAGGTCGTTTTCGAAACGTGTTTGAAATTCATTGAAGCACGGGGATACGCTAGTTTAGTAAAATATGTTACGGCGATACTTTTGATTCTGTTTTGTGAAGTTTATAGGACAATATTTCTACCAAACTGTATCAAAAACAGTATCAGTAATCGATAGTGGATGTTCTGACACAAGTGACAATCTATATGTATATGCTTTCTAAGAAAAACGCTGTAACCTGGGGTGGTGTTAAAGTATCCTTCCAAACTTGACGCATTTTGAAAAGTCAGCCAGTACATTTTCTAAAAATATAAGTTGATGGTGTTGGATGTGTGCAGCTGTGTTGGGTCTTTAAATAAGCACATTCTGTGTTCTTTCCAATCAGAATCAGCCGGGGTCCCTTTGTTTCGCGGCACCGTTAGTGCTGTAATAGTGCAGCTTCGATAGAGAGAAATGACACGAAGGAAAACTTATTTACCAGACTATGCTTAATGTCAGCATCACAAATCTGCAAACATCATAAACAATGGGTGACATGACCGTCCAGCAAACGCGAACCTGATGGGACCAGAAAGTCCTCCTCAGCCTCACTTTGCAGAGCTGCCCCTTACATTGTTTTTACTGAAGAGCAGTGCCCAGTTATATGTACAGTGCGGTATATAGCACTGTTCAGCACATTTTAAACACTTCATATGTTTATGCCCTATTGTTTTAGAGGCACAGGCAGATAACATATCCCCAAGGTCACATAATGTGGAGAAGCTGCAGCTACATGCCCAAATTCATAGATTAATAGTGCATTTGATGTCCATCTTAGGAATGAGTGCACCTGTCGCAGGCTGAAAGAAAGATCGCACGGAGAGAACACCAAATAATAGGGTGTAAGCTGAAATAAAAAGTGGTTCTTTCCCCTTGCGTGCAACTAAATTCATCTGTGCAGTGTGTGTAAGTGAATGTGAATGAGGGCTGCTTTAGTGAGAAATGGCAGTGCACTTACCATTATCACCATTGTGTCATGGGCTGAACAAAGCAAGCACTAGTGCGGCTAGCTGGTGACTTCACCACGGAAGCGAGTCAGTGCTGGGCACGATGGGTCATCTGTTCCCTGCAGTACTGGTGCAGCGAAAGAAGCGCGTTGATAACACGCGAGGAACTGCATGTCCCAGCCAGCAGCGCGCACAGCTGTTAACAGGGTGGCATGGGCAGCTCAGGTGCTTGAAAGCAGTGGGGGGGGGTAGAAACTGGCGTCCTCGGAAAACCGCCTCTAATATTTGACCTCTTTCTTTGAATGCACAGCAAATGTAATTAGATTAGAACATGATTTACAATCCTGTTTACAGAAATGTACCTGGAGTGACTGAAAACATCTAGCGCCTGTGTCAGATGCTCTTCGAGAAAAGAAAAGTAGTCCCTAAGCAGATGCTACAATGGGACAAGTGGGAGGGTACAAGTACTGGAATGCTGCTCTGTGGGAGTGAACAACTGATGAAAAGGAGGGACAAATAGGAAAGTTTAACCACTTAGCAGCAAGGATTTTTAAAGGTCACTGAAACAAACAACTGAAAAGCAGTGGAAAGGCAGTAAGCCCACAAAGAAGTATATACAAAGTATATATAACAGGTCTCGAAAGCTCAACCAAAAAACAGGACATATAGATTTGTTATTTTGGATTGTTGCTTTTGACTTTAACAATAGATCTTACATTCTCATCAGGACCGGCTTTAGGGTGGTGCGACTGGTGCAGCTGCACTTTGCGCTGAGCTGGGGAGGTGCTGTCTTGAGAAATAACTTACAGGTGTAAAAACACCTGCTGCAGAGTTCCCAGTACGTCTAGCAGATTTCAAGCAACAATAAAAATGTCACGATAACTCTGGTGATTAATGTTCCTGCTGGAGAGAGATTAGAGTTTTCTGTAGTGGCAGTTCTGACTCATTATAAAGTAGGTCAGAGGGTTAATATGCCTGCTGCAAAGAATATGTGCCATGCAGATCACCAAACTGTATTTTATGTGGAATACTCAGTGGTTACTGCTTTTGTCATGGAGATCCTTTTGTTACATAAATTACGATCCCCATATAGCACAGTGACCTATGATGAACTATCATGAAAAATCTGCATGCAAACTGCATGGCATAGGTTTGAATGTTATGTTCTTTCTCTAGTCTTTCATTATCCTAATGTAGCTAAAAAAAGTATTATTTGGGCATATATAAATTCCTTTTATTAACGGTATCACCAACCACTGTGTTACGTTTTAAAGCCTGTTGGAGCTTCTCCATATCTTAAAATATACTGCCTACTAGTTTGGATGACATGTGATTCATACACTGTGTAATTCTTGTTGCCTTATGTAACATTTCCTATAGACTGATTCACACACGTGTGATTAATTGTCTCTGTGTAATGTGTATGTGATGTAAAATGCTGTGACACCCTACACTAGTATGTGTAGCACTATAAAACAAATGAAATGTATGCGAGAGAAGGGCTATGGACAGTTAAAGGGGCACTTTAGGAGGGTGATAGAGAGGGAATCTGTGTAGGAGAAGGTCATGGGAGGGGTCACCAAATTATATTGCTGCACTGTGCACCACCAGCGCTAAAGCCATCCCTGATCCTCATCTCAGAATAGCGTTCTTTCTCCACTTACATACAAGCAACTTCTAGATGCTCTGTGCGTTAAGATCTCTCTGGAGAGGTCACTTTTTAGCCTCGAGGTCACATGTTCATAGGCCGCTCAGACAGAAGGCTTTCATCCTTCTGATGTTGATAAAAATGTTGTAAAAAGAATGCCTTGAAGCGGTAGAACACAACATAACCCTGGTCGAAACACGCTACTTTGTTTCCACCAGACCTAGTTGTTATCGTGTGGTATATTCAACACCATTGCTCACTACAGTTGTTTTTTGCAGCTGACTTTTGGTAGCCAGTAATGTCTATTGTTTTTATTTTTTTCTGTGGTGTTTAATTTAGTGTCCTTGTTTCACACTGAGACGCTGTCCTGTCTTCCAATTAAAGTTAGTGGATGGATCCAAAGCAACAAGAACAGAATGCTTCAATCCTGAGCTTTTCTTTTACAATTCACTGTTTTCAGTTTTGTGGTTTTAATTGGATCAGCTGACGTATCCCAGGTCTATCACCCCAGAGAGGATTCGTTTGTTAAAGAAAAACCCAAGGCTGGGGCACTGCATCTTTACTGACATGGTGCCATCTCACAACTTTTTCAGTCCTTAGCCAGAGACAGCTTTACCTGTTTCCTGAAAATAATTATGAATAAAAATACGTATATCTACAAATACATGTGTATTGGGTCAACCCTCTTCACTCACTGGTCTCTTCTACTGTCGTTCACTTTTGCTTCTGCCCAACCACAGCATACCTCCTAGGGCAATGCGTCAGCTCATTTCCACTACTGGATACCTTTACCATGAGTGATGGCATTTTCTGTGCATATGTGCACATCCACCTAAAAGGAGTCCATTTCACCGCCAAGACTTGTGGGCCAACATTTGATTTCATTTTTTTTTTTTTTTTTGTGATGGTTCATCCTTTTTTAAAACTATTTTTTATGCAAACAGATGCACATTACCTGTACACAGCAGCATTTTTACGTTTTATTGCTTTTAAATATTGCAGTGTATTTTAAAAATGCTTGCAGGAAATACATAAAGAGACCTACTGGCTTTGCCTTGCCTTTGATCCAGTTTGTGTTATCCTGATCAAAATGAGTGCACCTCCCTGTGCCCCAATCTCCATATCTACCAACATTGGGAACTCTAGCAAACTGGCAAATCCACGGTGCAGAGAATTAAAAAAGAAAACACTAACAAATAAACATGAGTGGGGAGCGAGGTGCAGGCCCAGTCATGGTGACGAGGTTTGCGCTAGGAAGTGAGAGTACACCTAATCTTCGCTCACACAAAGAGCCCCGGGGCAGCAGAAAGAAACGGACGTCACATAGTTCCTCAGACCTTCAAAGAGCCCGATGAAAGCGCCGACGATGCAGGGTCAAGGCCGCGGGCTGCCCACCGACGGGTTTAAAAATAGCCTCTTATTAATTGCATGTGTAGGCCGTGGGGTCGGGTTCTGAGTGGGGGAGGATGCGGGTTTCAAACGGATGATGACAGGGCCGGGGCGGCAGGCCGCAGACACCCACCGGGGGTGTGTTCCACTAACGCGCCAGATAAGATGCAGGTTTGTTGGTGTCGCCTGTGTTTTGTTTCACAGTCAGGGTGTTTTGTTACTACATTTTGTAGAGCTCGAGTTACTTACTATAAGCAACCAATGAATCACCTACCACGCTCTAAATTGGTACGTTTTTGAGAACTACAAGATTGAACCACAAGATGTATTTTTAAAGTAGAAAATTAACTCATCATTTCTTAACTCCTACATTTGATTAGTTTTCTGTCTTTTTTAATGTTTTTTAAAAATCTCCCAAAAGTTGTACAGTATGTAGGCAAGTTCTGGTTTCCATGAACATTCTCCTACTACTAAAGTTACTGACATATCCTGTTAAGGAAAAGCCATTTCTTTAAAGTTACATGAAATGTCCTATCCTAATAGAGAAATACCTTTAGGAAAAATCATTTTCTTACAAGTTACTTGAAATGTCCAATTAGTGAAATAACTTCGCCGCCATCAGTGGTTTCCTTACATTTTGGTATTCACAGTGCCTGATGTGTGAGATTTTGAAAAACCTTTTTTGAAGAGATTAGATCTGTGTTCCTGTATAGAGTATATTTACTTAGGCTGATGCTGGACTGCTTCAGAATGAGCTCACAAATTCACTCCCCCATTCACCTCAGTGGCTTAAGCATCTGCTCCAGAGAATAGGTCTGCCTGTAACCTACATGTGTTAAATGTACATGTTCTGTGAGCAATGAAAGCCTGTACTAGTAGGCCCTGCTGGATCTGCCCTCTAGTGAAGGGCAGATTGCACTTGCTGCCCTCACATTGCGACTCCTGCCACCCTAGCTGTACCTGTTCTATGGAGGAGGAAAGCTTGCACTTTTTCTGCACAAATTCTACTTGTTCTATGAAGGAGGAATGTTTCCACTGCTGTTGCACCATCTTATAAAAAAAACACACCAAAGGATATATTTAATGCACTTACATAACATACCCTATGAAACGGGGAATATTTCTCAATAGTTGATGTGAGAAAACTATAGTACCAAGGGAGCTATCTGGACCTTGTAGGTGCAACATTCAAGCACAGAAACACGTCCGTGGAAGAGAGAAGTCGGATGCTCTGCTTGACTCTCCAGTTTTTAATTTGGTGGTAGGAAGACAACAGTAAAAAACATTTTTAGCTCACCTACATACAATCTTAATGTACATCTGACAGTCTCACCAAAACTTGGGAACCCAACTAGTGAACAGTACAACCAGTGGACAAAATTGCTCATGAGTGCTTCCCAGGGCTAAATGTGCAACCTGTTGATGACGCGAACCACACTGAGTTCACATCCAAGCACATGAATGTGCTGAAATCCTTTAAGAGCTTTGTCTGATTATTCTGGGAGTGTTTTTGTATGCTGCTGTTCATGGTATACAATCATTGCATTGTAAAGCTCAGTACTTTTCACTGCACAAAAGAAATTATGATTTACGTTGCCAGTGGTTGTTTTAATGCACAACGTGAATAAAAGAACAAACCCACACAAAATATGGGAGCGGAGTTTACAGTTGGTTTTACTTGTGCGACAGACTGCTTTTGAAGGGGATTTAAGAACTTTGGCAGGTTTAAGGCATAGCTGACAAGTGGCTTCATATCAGGTGTAAGTGCATTGGGCCAGGAGCACTGCATGCTGAGGTTGTCAGCCCATAATGAATGTGTTACACGCTAAGTTTCAAGTCCCTCAATATATCCTGCTGTTGCTGAAAGCCGGAAGTGCCTTAAGCATCCTGTGTCATAGTGCCACTTGGAAGTCTTGTGAAACGCAATATAAGATTTAGTTTCCGACTTTCAGCTTTTTTGTTGTAGGTAGGTAGGGGTAAAATGGCCCAGTATGTGAGAGGGCAGAGATAGACTTACAAATGCAAGTGCCAGCATCTCACTTCTAGTAGGCCAACATTAACAGTCCTTGAAACCAAAAACACCTGAATATGTCTGAAGAGACACTGAGAAATGAAAAGTAATGTACCAGTGCCTCTCTTCATGAGCCCAGCCTCAACCTTGAGGTTGGTGTGATTTAGGTGGAGCTCCTGCAGCCCCACTGCGATGCGCCTTTCCTTGAGCTGTCGCTCGAGGGCCTAAAGTGCCTACCAGTGACCAATGCTGTACTGTGAAAGATGAGTGGCTACCAGAGGTCATTGCCGCTCTCAGCAACAGGAGCTGCCTCTGTTGGATAAGTCACTCTTAAGCTGCTCCTTGGTGAGGGTTGCATAATTCCTCAGTCTTTCTCCTTGTTACTGCAAACGTGAGGTTCTGGTTACAAGATCACAGGCTTGGAGCCTGGAACAGCGACAGCAGAATCTGGCATCCTGCTCCTGTGGTTGCCTCGTTTTGTTTCATGTGGCCTCGCTCGGCCTCCTGTGCCAGAACATTTAATGTGTAGAAAGGCATGAGGTTGCAGAAAGTTAATAGAGGGCAGAACTGCTCCTTAACAAACAAAAGAGAAAGCAGAGAAGCTGGAAAGCAGGACTGAGCCTGTCTAAGGAAGAGAATGATCGAGTCAGGCAAGACCATGGACATGGAACAGCAAAAATACAGAGAAATCTGCAAAATCATGGCAGATCTTTAAAAGACAAACAACAATCAAAGAAGCAGCACCTAGATTTCAAAGACAAGAGTGACTCAGTACATTCTTTATGACTTTTGCTGTGGCAGAGAAGCCATGTAGGAGCTGACTGAGCTCATCCACGTGACCTGGGGTCCAAGCACTTAACATCACAGCAAGAAAGCCAGAGCCATGAGTGGAGAGTAAGGCAACTTGGAGAGGCAGTAGCTTTGTCGACCATCAATCTCTGGAACTGCTGTTTCTTTTGTGATTAGAGAAGTTAGCTTAATTATCTTTGCCTGAGGAGTAACTTTGACTTATGTGGATCCCCACTTTATCATTATTGGAATCCTGGGACCTCCCACTTAGTCATTACTGAAAGCTGGGGACCTAATCTGTTAATATTATTTAATTTTCTGAGCAGTCGTGGACGCCTGAGGAGGCTTCGCGGACACCCAGAGGTCCCCGGACCACAGGTTGGGAACCACTGGTCTATACGATTGATGTTACGGGGGGCATGGGATGGCCATATGGAACATTGGACTGATTCTACACCACCAGCAAGGTTGTGCTGTAAATGAAGATAATAGGGCGGCCATCTTGAAAGCAAGAATGGTTGCAACTTTACACTGTCATCAAAGGTTATTAACAATCATAAAATGCCTGTACCTATGTAGAAAAAAGAGTATAAATACACACGAGTGGGATCCTTGTAGTGCTAACTACACAAGAAAAGAGGCTTTTGAAAAATATTGCAGAATCACCAAGAGGAGTTGACGAATCTTTCAAGTCAGTAGTTGAAAGGCTGTGGTGGTGCCTCAAGGTGCACCTAGTCCTCTTGAACACTCCAGACACCTCAGGGCCGGGTATGAGGTGGCCGAGCCACGGGCTGCTCCTAAGGGCAGGAGAAGAGACGCCCACAAGGAGGCTTGGAGAAGGCTACGACACATACCAGGGAAGAAGGTTAAAAGGCACCGCACGCTCTGCAGACAGCTTTTGCCTACGTGGGACTGTGTGATAACGAGTAACTGGGTTAATTGCAGGCCCTCTTAGTTTCTTTTCACCAGAATTATTACCATGACGAGTAAACACAGGAGGCAGCTAAGTCGAGGGTGGCATACAGTGGGAAATAATATATTTTTGGAGCCCGGAGAAAGTTGTAAAACTTGTGAAATTCATGCAAACCCGAGAAGGGAAACCGCAGTGCAGATGGCTCTTTATGAGTGGGAAATTGTGCCTTGCAATCTTCTATTTTAAGCCTATTCTAGTGGAACTAGTCCTCAAAGTGCACCAAACGTTTTGTCATGATTGCACCGACTGCTCTGTTGGAGGCCTAGTTGTTATTGCTCGCTGAAGAGTAGAAACTTACTGAAGTCTATGTTGAATTCCTCTCTCTCTCTCTGGCTCTTTAGTTGACAAAGTTTATGACTTTTTAATTTCATAACGCCGAAGTCTTCAGGAAGTCCTACCAGGAAGTCCTGCAAAATCAGTACGCTTCGGTCCGACTTTTACTTTAATGAACAAGTTGTGTTGCCCATTCTCTTTCTGAAGTGTGGACTCGGTGCAGAGTAACCTGCAATACCTTGACTTGAAGAGCGTGCATTGTGTCAGAATTCAGCATACTAAGATTCCCCACATTCCAATTCTTATCCCTAGTTCTTATCTGGCGACATTGCTTTTCATCTCTTTATTGCCCACTTATATGTATTGCTGGAAAGGTCTTTAAAAGATATGTATACATAGAGATCGCACTGTTTACAAGGCAGTCTGCTCTAGCACCCCACCATACCCAGAGACCAGGATTACGTCCTCAGAGGCGTATGTACGCCATACAACAGATGCATCGCCGGACAGGAAATCAGAAAAAGCGAGAAGGCGAAAATAAGATGCAAGGTGTCTCCTCAATGTGCTGCTTGGATCTGGAACTGTAGCCCAACCCAGACCCTCCAGGCTCCATTCATATACACTTCTAGCAGAATAATATTTTACAAGAAATTATATACAAATAATTGCATTGAAGATCGTTCTCCATTCTGCATTTCTGTAAGGATGCGAAAACCCATGTCTTCAAACACCAAAGTGTAATATGGTGATCACCTGGAAACCTGTTATTTATGGAGTTGGTACAGGGACTGTTCTGTAGAATATAATTACATTTTTATGTTTGAAAATTCAACTTATATTACACATATCATCAATTCCTAGTACCACTTCGGAATAATTTTGATAACATAAAAAATATGCATGTTATAGTTTTCCTTCTGTGATTTGTTCAGATATCTGACTTTTAAGCTACTCAAAAAAATCTCTAGAAATCTGCCTGGAAATCTATGCATAATATGGATTTTTATGTGTTCCATTAGCGCCCTAAGCTTCGGTGGATTTTGCCTTGTCTGGACAATCCACAGGTGGCAATATTGTGGACATGTCTATTAGCACTTTCTACTTTTTAGATCGAGCCTACCAGACAGCACGGCTATCTGGTTGCAAAAGATATATTGTGGGCTTTTCAAGAACATACAGATGCTTGGAGCCCGCCTGGTGCTGGCCATTAGTTAACGTTCTTCTCACTCCCATTTCCCTCATTCTTATTCATGTCCCATATTGTCAGTCTTGTGTTTGTTCCTCCCATGGAGCATAGCCTCTTTACCATCTCTTTTGGTTGACTGGCTTCTATGCTTACATTGCTTGTTTTTCAAGCCCTGCTTTTTGTTTTGGGTTAAGCAGTCCATGGGAGTGCAAGTATTTTCCAACTGACTCCCTCCTGTACTTCTTTCCCCCCGCACTCTGTCCTGCTCTGTTGAACTTGCGCTTCTCACCGCCCTCTCCATGTTGCACTGTGACTCGCGTACTCCCCTGTTGCATTCTCACCCACCTTTCTGCTCCTCTTGCTCTCTTTTTCACCCCACCAGTGCTCCACATTCCTATCCCTCCTCACCCCTGTGTTGCTTCTGCTTCCCCACCGGTGCTGTCTGTGTTGCTCCTGCATGCCACTGTTGCTTCCCCACTTTAAAAAATAGAAAATCCTTTTGCAATTTATTTTGCTTTTCAGTTATTGATCCAAATCAGATCAGTAATTATAAAATAAAATGGCTGCATGATTTTCTTGGAGTGGTGGTGTGTGCCTACAAAATAATACGGCCGACCAAGTCAAAGGCATTTTTTAAAAGAGATGGTGAAGAGGCTCTACTCCATGGGAAGAAGAAACACAAGATTGACAAGATGTAACATGAATAAGAAGAAGGCAAACAAGTGCACATCATCCCCAAATCCATCAGGATGGCTCCAACACCGCTCCAATTCAGGAAAGAGTAAAAGATTCACAGCTTTAAAGAACACTACATCACAATGGATTAACTGTCCACAACTCAGCTTCCTCTCCTATTACTCACTGACTATAATCTTGCCTTGGACCATGTACAGAGCTCCATTGCCTTTTGGCTGGGTTTGCGCTGCAGAAGTACCATATACACACCTGCAGTTCATGGAAGTTGGATGGAGGATGAAACCCTAACAGAAGCTATCAGGCTCTGGTGGAGCCTAATGGACTAACATAAAATAGCAAGACCATCTGTCCTACCGCGGCAGCTCCAGACTCTTATGTGAAGACCCTGTTCTCAGACTACATTACCCTGTCACGAGAGGAAATGTGTGGAAGTGTAGTACCCTTTAGCAGTGTGGCCTGAAATCACTTGTTCCTCCTGTACATGCTGTGGGACAAGTCATCACTGTATACAGATAAGAACTTTCAACAGGAGTGAAGAGCATTGGTGTGAAGTGTTGAATTTGTGTTGTTTCTCCCTGTGCCGTGGGAAGAGTTGTAACTATACAAATGTGAGATCAGATTCTGTCCCTGTACTCGGGCTAAACTCTGTATTTGCCTGCTCTTGGTTCTATTGTAGTTCAGGCTGTAATTGGGTGGGTGCAGGACGCGCTCCTATCCTTATTGCACGGGTCCTTTCTTCACAGGTGCCCCAGTGGCTGTTTTGTTTGAGTGAGGGTTCACAGAGTGGACTCTCGGGGAAGGTCTGCGCAGTCACAGCAATTTTTGCAAACAGCTCCCCTAGTGGCTGGCTGCAGACCAGTAATCGAATGTGTCATTTGCGGCGTCTCATTGGAATTTCTTCATGATGATGTGGCTGTGGCGGCCTCAAACATGTTCCTGACTTCCCGCATCGATGGTAGCAGTTCCAGTATCTTGAGCCCGCAGCAGACTGCCAGGCAGGACAGGAACCTTTGCTCTGCTGCAGTTGTAACACAGTTCACTTTGGAAATAGGCAGCGACACCAGGGGACTCTTTTGCAGGACAGACCACTCCTACCTTGCTTTTTGTTCTTCAGCCTCCTCTGGGTTCCCACAAGTTGGGAACACACTTGGTATCTCCTCCTGCAGGGCTAGGCTCGCTCCTTCCCTATTCAGCAGGTAGGCAGGCTCCTAGGCTCTTTAGGCTGAGCCTCAACTCATCCCTCAAAATGTGCCGACTTCTTGGAAGACTGATTGTCAGGTATACACCAGCCATGGTTATATAGTAGTTCTTGGAGTATGCTGAGGAGCACTCCCTTACATGGTCAAGAAGAACCTGGACTGGAACAATGTAGGATGGTGTGGATCCCACTTTTATACAGATTTTCCAGACAGGATGGGGATCTACTGTCTAAGGTTTCAGAACACTTTGGGTTGGGTCTCTTCCAAATGTACTCAAACACAACACACAGAGTCCTACTACCATACATGTGCTACACAGGTGCTGCACACATGCATTTAACATGTAGACAGGATAGTAGCAAAAGGTTTTGGGTCTCACATTAGAGCAGAAATGTACACGAGTGAGGTCAGTCGACTGCTGTCACTGACAAAGAGAAAAATGGCTGGTCACACTACAAATTCACAAACACAGTACGTTGACCACAACTCTTTATGTGATGTACCCAAGGCAGGGAGATTAGTCCACTGCCAAGCATGAGGGTGCGGTTCATCAATCAATCAGTCAGGATTTATATAGCGCAGCTAACCACTCAACAGGGTATCCAGGCGCTTGCAGGCCCCAGAGGCTTAGTCGAACAGCCAGGTCTTGAGTGCCCTTCGGAATTCCAGAAGTGAGGAGATGGTCTGGAGCTGCTTGGGGAGGTTGTTCCAGGTTTGTTCTGCAACATAAGAAAAGAAGCATCCTCCATGTTTGCTTCAGTAGATGTGAGGAGTGTGGATGAGGAAAAGGGAGGCAGAGTGGCACCTTCTCAACGGTTGGTGGAATGTCAGGTGGTGGTTAATATAGGGAGGTCCTGGGTTGTGTAGAGCCTTGGGTACGCGGGTCAGCAGCTTAATTAGCATCTCTTCTGTAGGGCTGTTCTGTAGCCAGTGGAGTTGCCTGAGGTGGGGTGTGATGTGGGTTCGTTGGGGGAGGTTGAGGATGAGTCTGAAAGCAGCATTTTTTTATGGTTTGAAATCTCTGTTGGAGGTGTGCAGCGATTCCTACATAGAGAGCATTCCTGTAGTCCAGCCGGCTGGGGATAAGGGCCTGTATCACCATGCACATTTTTTGCAGGGGGAGCCATTTGAAGATCTTTCATAGCATGCGCAGGATGAAAAATCAGGCGGAGGAGACAGCATTGAACTGTGATTTCATGGTGAGCTTGTTATCAATGATGATTCCAAGGTTTCTGGTGTGGTCGGTGGGTGTGAGTGCGGGTCCAAGGTCTGATAACCATCAGGAGTCACTCCATCAATCAATTTCAGCCTCTCCAGGTCACAGAATAGGTTCCTCTGTGCGCGAATAGGGGATGATGTAGAGCTGTGTCTGTGAGTGAGCATGTTGTAGAGTGTCCAATACGGGGATGTGAAAATGTAATGATACATGAAATGCTCTGGTCTTTGTTCTGGGTTAAGGCTGACTGTTAAGGATTGTTGGATGGAGGATGAAACCTTAACAGGAGCGCTCAGGTCGTGGCTTAACCTAATGGGCTAGCATGGAACAAAGAACAACCCTCCTACCACAGTAGTTCCAGACATTTATGTGCAGACCTTGCCATACCACTAAAATAGCATTCCAGACACTTTGCGTCGCCCACCGTCAATCTCCCCCTAGCTCTTAATATATATGTGTGGAAGGTTCACCAGACATATGTATATTATCAAATAATAATTTGGGTTTGTGGTCAGATGTTCAGGATTTGGAATTTCTCACTGCAGATGTAATGGTGCACACCCATGTGAAACTCAGGGACGCTATTAAGGATCAGGCGCAGTTTTCCTGTCTGCATCAAGGCACTTTCTCAGTTATGTGATTTCAGAGCAAACAGGTGCAGTGCTCTCAATAATGGAAGAAAATAAGGTCTCCTATCCCTGCTGCTTAATGTGACATTTTGGGTCTGCGCTGTAGACCATGCATCAGTGAAAGACAGAAGTGCGACTTGAAACTTGTTCTCCAGCTTTCACTGGAAGCGGAACCAGTCACATTTAGAAGAGGAGGCCGGCATATCCCCAGTGGTAGATGCAGGGTGTGAACCCAACTTCCTGCAGGCAATGACCTGGGATCCACGTTTCCACCTCTGAAAGGTGCTATCAAGGGACACACTGATTGTGGGCCACCTTTTATGTGGAGCGCAAACAATGCACATCCCAACAGCTTCTCTCATGTGTGCCAACATTTGTAATACAGCACCAGCGCAAAGACATAACCCCATTTACAAGGAACTACATCCCCATGCAAAGGAGGAAGCTGCTTAGTTGAGATCGTGCTGGCAAATAGTTTGCGGTGGCACGATCCACGTTAAAGAAGGCGACGTGCAAGCATTTGCAGCTAATTATGTATTACCAAAGTGAGCTGGAGGTACAAAAGCATTGGCAACAACCAGTTTCACCCCCTTGGTGCTTTGTGCAGCCCTTACCTGGGCCAAGTATTTCATTGCACCGAGCTTACTGTTCCTTTTTGTGATGGTGAAGGTTGGTTCATTGTTTCACTCGATCCTTCTGTGTTATAATTATATTTTCTCATTTCAATTCTTTAAATTGGTTAGAAATCATAAAAACATAAAACATGTTTACTACACAACAGGCTCATAAGGAAACCATTCCAGATACAATTTCAAATTTAAGGTCATCACTAATTTCTCAGAATATCACAGATAAAATGACAGGGGCATCAAAATGTATTTGTAATGGTCTTTGTGATCAATGTGACCTCATAAAAGAACCACAATTTCTGCTTGTTTCACAGCTGGAACGACCAGGCAATGGAGCCTCCAAGGTCAATCGTGCATTGTCTAGAGGTTGATTTGAGGCTTTTCTCCAACTTAACATAATTTTTTCAGCTTATGGACTTTAAGGGCAAATAATTGGGCCATTGGTTTGGTATCGTTTTTTTTTTAACCTGTTTTGCACTTTCACTCAGTGAGTTATACCTTCAGAGGGGCGGGATGGACCTGAAGAAGACCTAAACATCTTGTGGTTAAGGGTACAATCAAGGCAGAAACATGTTGAACTCCCGTCAAGTGATGAACAAATCACAGTTCCTTTCATTTAGCCCTTGCCCACTGGGCAGAGGAATAACCAGGGTCCACTCAGTGGTAGTGTTAGCCTTTTCCCCTAGACAGATTCCACTTAACTTTACCCTATACCTCATCTTACAATCTTTTTTTAAACCTCAGCATCTCTTCTCTATGAGGGTCAGACCTACACTGGCACCCCTACATGGTGTCTGTGTGTAGAGCACCCTAGAATGAACGATACCACCTTCTGTGGGCGAGGACTTTCGTCCTTTATACAGATTAAGTCCTTACTTTTGTGATTAATGTTTGGGTTTTAAACAGATAACATGGAGTGTTCTTTATAGTGCGATGGTGAAGGTGGGCTCATTGTTGCATTCACTGTTATTGTGTTATAATTACCTTTTCTCAATTGTTTTTTATTTCGGTTAGAATCCATTAAAGCATACAAAAATGTTTACTGAACAAGACAAGACGCCTGTTAGAAAGCCACTATAAATGAAATATTTTAAATGTATTATCTTAACAAAATTCTCATTAAACTATCACAGATGAAATGGCAGGTGCCTCAAAATATATTTTAATGGTCTTATTTCAAAACACAGCCCGACCCTGCACTCCCTGTAAGACACCCCAAAGGGAGTGCATTCGGTGTTCAGTGCCTTTCCAAGAAGGAGAGGAGTTGGCTGACTCTGACTGTCATTCCATAAACCACAAGTAGGGTTGCCACCTAAAAGATGATGTTTTAGCGGCATGTGGTGCATTTTTGGCATTCTCTGAAGAAGAAAAACAATCTTCCAAAAAACACAGGCGTTCATAGTAAACAATGAACTAGGGGTAAGGTTCCAGCAGTGTAAGTAAACTGAAAGAGGGCTGTTGTTCCGGGGCAAACCAGGACAGGTCCTAAGACCTCATTTCCAAAGCCCTGCGTTCAGGCATTCGGGTGGCGGCAGACTGTAAGACCGGAAAAACAGGTGCGCCTCCCCTGTGCTTTGATTGCGTTGGCATGAAACTAGCACTATGAGGAGCATATTTACGACAGCCCTAGCGTTTCTCAACCATTTCTATGAGGCCACGCAAAGCCACTTTTCATGGCCTCATAGATATGGAGGAAGGCAAAGCAGCGCAAGTCACCGAGTTGCCTTATTCTGTGCCTGGGTGGGGCGTTCCATGGGCATTAGCGTCGGGTTTTCCACGCAACACCCATGGATTTTGACGCTGCCCCAGATGTACAAAACCACGTAAACCTGGGGCAGCGCCACCATCTTATGCCTCTCGAGAGGTGGCGTAACAAGAAGAAATATCATTATCTCTCCTTGTTTTTCCTCTTTCCATGTATGATGTATTCCTCGGCACACACGGAAAGAGGAGAATACCTCTTGGGAATGTTTTTGTGCAGGAAAGTGTGCCTTCCTGCACAGAATGAATCCTGCATGCAACGCAGACACCCTTGCACCATGGTGCAAGTGTACCTGCTTTGGCGCTAGGCAGCAAATTGTGCGCCTGCATAGAGGGAAAGGACAGGAATGCACCGTATTACATGAATAGAGCCATTCTTCCCCTTTCACATTGTCGTAGGATAGCACAGAAAGATGACTTTGCAGCGCTGCCCTACGCCAATTGCCCATAAATATGGGCCTTAGTCTTTTACTTTGGCCAAAAGCCTGTGCTAAGTCAAGAAAAAAGCAGGTGCAGTAAAACAAGGAGGTACATAGAACAGAGTTGCAGGCCAGGTACGGGCATCTGCGCAGACTGGTCCTTCCCTCAGGCCTTTCATACATTCTAATCAGAACCCGATGACATGACATCTGGCGGGAAGTGGCTGTGTTGGACTTCCAGCAGACTATCCCGGGGGCAGATGAATGCAAATATACTGAGCTCCCATGCTATCCTAGGGAATCTGGTACCAATTATGGGTGTCTGTCTCCGGTACAACAACCTCCAGTCTTTTTCCTTTTCATTTGAATTAAATGGATTAGTTGTGTAGTATCGTGGCACATTAAACGGTGTTCACAGATGTCTCAGGTAATCATTTACCCATTCGTGGGCCGGCCTCCTACAGCTGGTGTAGCGACACCAGGGCCCATCTTCCGCTGACCTGCCACATTTAAAGAATAGTGCTAGGCCAGTGGGCTTCTCTTTCTGCTGAAGAGCCTCCTGCATCAATGGTGAAGCTAAATTTGACATGTGAGGACTTTAGAGCACTTTCCTTATCCTTAACCACCGGGGATGTGTGTCAGCTAAGAAAACAAAAAAGCACCATCCTAGCGTTGGAGGGACGCTCCCTCAAACAGCCTTTCCAACAACCACAACATTACTACAAGTGTTTTCTCAACTGGGAAACCACAACGCATAATCTCTGAAGGAGGCAAGGAATGCAGTAGGGGGGTGGATGGGAAAGCTACCAGTTTTCCACAGATGCCTATTATTGTTCAAAACGTCAGCTGCGGCCCACAGAATGGATTGGAGGCAAGTGAAATCACAACCTCTGGGAAAGAGACTCCCATTGGTCATACCCTAACTCCTCTACCAGTTCCTGCCTGCCGTTGGACCAAACCTTGTAAAAAACTTGGGCCATCTGATATCAGTCTCCAACCCACTCACAAAGGCTATGACTGTCCTGTGGAGAAAAAAATTAAACAGCTCAATAAAGGTGCAATTGCACTTAGATGAAGCCGTTTTCGTGTGGGGTACTGCACAACATGTACATGAAGAAATGGCTTTGCGCGAGTCTGTGGATTCTCGAAATTTGGACATCTCTACTGATATGTAGATGTGTAAACGTAGATGTGTGGATTTCCAAATTTCTTTGAGAATCAGGGACTAGGACTAGTCATATTTTCAGGAGCGGCTTGCAGCAAGGTAAAGGGGCAGGGCTGCGCGCGGGGGAGGGGGCAGGGGAATAATGAAAAACAAACACTTAACTCGTCCACTGCACGCCGCTCCTCTGGCCCTCGTCGACTGCAGGCACAGGCTCCCAGCCTGCCCTGCGGCCAGTCCTGATGCTGCTCAAAGCAGCGTCAGGATTGACTGAGAGCAGCCTGGCTGGGTGCTCCCAGGCAGACTGGGAGCCTGTGCAGGCTGTCTCCAGCCCAACTGTGTTACTGGGCTGGAGAGAGCCTACAGTGCCGGCCAAACACGCATGCGCTTTGAGGGGGACTGCTGAGCACTCCCCCTCACACTCGTCACCCCCATGGCCCCACCCTTTTACCAAACAACTATAATAAACACAGTTTATCATCGTTGTTTGGTAAAAGTTTTGCAGCTGTCGCTGATGTTGGGGTTGGAAACGCTCCTCCACCCGCATGGAGGGAGCCCCCCTGGATATTTTACCAAAAACCTGAATCACCTGGAGTTACCTCTCAAGAAGCCTTTTGTTTAACCTTGTATTCCCATGTTTTGTGGGCATTTTAATTGACAGAGCTTCGTCCTTGATTGGAAAAATCTCATGTAGGCTCAGGATGGAATTTGACCAGAGTGCATGTGACTTGTAATCAGGAATGGCCAAGATGTTGGATTTAGTGTAAAACACTTACAGTAGATGTTCAATCAATCGATTAGTCAGTATTTGTAAAGCGCAGCACTATCACCCATGGGGATGTCTGGGCTCTGGGGTGCGGAGTCACTGTCGACGAGCCAGGTCTTGAGTCTCTTCCTGAAGTCTGTGAGGATGGGTGCTGCGTAGAGGGGGAGGGGCAGGTCATAGAGGCTTTGGTGGTGATGAAGGAGAAGGAGTGTGCTGCACTGCGACCGATATGAGGTAAGTGTGTCAGAGACTGCAAGGAGGAGTGTGGGTGTCTAGTGGTCAGTGGTTGATGTGTCCCAGTTCTAGGTTGCTTAAGGCTTTGTAGTCATCTTCTCGACGGGGGAGCCAATGGAAGTTTCTGAGGTGGGGGGTGATATTGGTTTGTTTCGGGAAGTCAGGACAAGTCTGGCTGCTGAGTTGTGTATTGTTTGAAGTCTTTTGAGGAGCTGAGAGGAGATGCCGGCGTAGAGTGAGTTGCCTTAGCTGAGTCGGCTGGTAACACGGGCCTGGGTGACAGCCTTCATGGTGCTGATTGGGATCCATCTGAAGATTCTATGCAGCATGCGGAAGGTGTGGAAGCATGAGGAAGTGACTACGTTGATCTGCCACTTCATGGTCAGAACGCTGTTCAGGATGATGCCAAGTTTTGTGCGTGGTCTGTCAGTGTGGGTCCGAGTTTGGCAGGCCACTAGCTATGGTCCCAAATGGAAGTGCCTCTTCCGAAGATCAGCTCAGATTGAGTTTGAGGCAGTTTGATTTTATCCAGTCGGAGACGTTGGTCATGGTGTTGTGGAGGTTTGTTCTGGAGGAGGAGATGTTTTCGGTGAGCGACAGAATGAGCTGAGTATCATCTGCATAGGAGATGATGTTGAGTCTGTGCGCTCTGAAGATGTTGGCCACTGGGGTCATGTATGTGTTGAACAATGTGGGGCAGAGGGATGATCCTTGGGGTACTCTGCATATGATGTTCGGAGGTGAAGGGAGGCAGCTGGAGGCTCTGAGTGAGTCCACTCAAGAAGGGGGTGATTGATTTTAGGGGGTCCTCTTGTATGCCAATGCTGTGGAGCCTGTTGATGAGGGTGTGGTGGAAGATGGTGTCAAAAGCCGCTGATAGGTCAAGGAGGATGAGCATAACGGTTTTCCTTCAATCAAGGAGTGCTCGGATGTCATCTATGGCAGCAATGTGGGTGGTTTTGGTGCTGTGGGTGGTACTGAATCCTGATTGGGAGATGTCCCAGAAGTTGTTTTCTTCCAGGTAGTTGGTGAGCTGTTGCTTGGCCTCCTCAAGTACTCTGGTGGTGTAAGGGAGCTGGGACTGTAGTTTTTGAGTTCTCTGGGGTCGATGAGCACTTCTTTAGGTGGGGTCTGATTTCCATGTGTTTCCATTTGTCCGGAAAGGCTGCTGAGGTTATAGAGGTGTTGATTATGCTGGTGAGTTCTCTGCTTATGTGATTGGTTTCGAGGTATAAGAGGTGGCGTGGCATGGGTCGGTGGGTGCCCCAGAGTGTAAGGATGACATGATGGCTTCAGTGGAGTCAGTCGTCAGCGGTGTCAATGTGGATTGCTCTGTTCATATGTGCTGGGGGGGTCGACCGTGCTGAGGTTAGTGATTGTGGGTTGGGGTCGAAGTTGTTGTACATGGTGGCGATCTTGCTGTGGAAGTAGTCTGAGAGGGTGTTACAGAGTTCCTAAGAAGGGTGGATGTTGTTCTCTGTGGCTGTTGTGTTGGAGTATTCCTTGACTATTCTGAACAGTTCTTTGGTGTGATTGGCTGCTGTGTTGATGCAGGATATGATGACCACTCTCTTGGCTTCCTTGATTTACTGGTGGTAGTTGCTAACAGCTGCTTTGTAGATGGTCTGTCAGAAGTGTTCCTGGTGGCACGCAATTGTTTCTCGAGTCGGTAACAGCTGCGCGTGGTGGCTTTTTGCTTTGGGATGTACCAGTTGATTGGTCCTGAGGTTTAATTGGTTCTGGCTGTTTTCAGCAAGGCGACTCTGTCCACGCATTCAGTGCAGTGATCCAGGTGGAGAACTTCATGATGGCCTGGTTAAGGTTAGAGGAGATTTTAGCTTCAGATGTGCTGAGGGCCTGCGTCCATTGGGTTTCTGTAACTTTGTTCCAGGTGCAGGATTCAGGTTTTTGGATCTTGGTGGTGGTGTGTTGGGTGCTGGTGATGCTGTGGTCAGACAAGGTGAGTTCTGTGATGTGGCTGAATCTGATGCTGTCGTTGGGGGTGAAGATGGGGTTGAGTGTGTGTCCGGCTTTGTGCATGGGTGGGGTGACCAGTTGTGCGTGGCTTAAATTGCTCAGGTTCTCGAGGAGAGTAGTGGGGATGGTGTCATTGTGGTTGTCGATGTGGAAGTTGGGATCTCCGAGTAGGATGTAGTGGTTTGAGTCGATTGCTAGCGGTGTGATGATGTTGGAGATGGTGTCGCAGGTCAGCGAGGCACTGAGGGTCTGTATACGAGGGTTCCTCTAACAGTTGTCTTTGCATCGGTTTGCAGCTGAAAATGTAGGTGTTCCATGACAGGGTGGAGGGTTATCATTGTGGCTATGCATTGGATGGTGTTTTTGAAGATGATTGTGATGCCCCCACTGTTTGTTGATGGTGTCTCCTTTTGTAGCCATCGGGTTTTGTGGTGGCAAGGAGGGGTTTAGCCAGGTTTCGGTGATGAAGGCTACGTCGGGCGAGACGGAGGTGATGGTATCCCAGTTAGTCTTTCTCTGTCAAAATGTATCTGCCCAAGTGGCTCTGCACCTTATCACAATCAGAGATTGTCTGTATTTAGAATACTTTTAGGATACCAAATACAGGGAATGGCCGTGATTGAAGTCTCCAGACGAAACGGGAGTCCAAATAAGTTCAGAGGGACAAAACATGTACAGTCCTGGTTAGAGAAAGATGGTGGGTAATGTTAATATCGCCACCAGAGCATGGTACCACACAAACCCAGCAGGTGCAATGCTGTGTCTCCTTTATTCAGAAATCATGACTGAAATTATTGAAAAAAATCTAGAAAGAGAATTTATGAATGAGAACTGATGCTGACGTTCAGACATATTTCAGTGTTGGGGTAAAAATGATTGTGTAGCGCCACACTACAGACTGAATCATCTCTCGATGTTGCCTTTTGGAAGTGCTCCTTTTTCTGAAAGACTGATGATGTGCTTCAGAATGGATGTTGGATGTGACAGGATTGTTCAGATGCAGCAGGCTTTGGTTGGTGGAGAGGTCAGCCCCACATTGAGCTCTATGCATGTTGCTGCCTGTGCTTCTTTTTATGTGCGTTTTTCAATCGTGAACATTTTCAAAGTAATTCTGGAAGCTTAGTCTCACCCTTCAGTTTTCTGTAGAGGTGTGGTGATAGCTTCTTGTTTGCAACCCGTATTTTCTGTTCACCATCTTCTCGGCATTGTTAGCTCTCCCTCTGAAGATGGTCACAGAATAACTAGGTTGATCATTTTAAGTCCACATTGCTGCTCTGTTTTAATAGGAGATTTTGATGTCCCTTTACCTAATTACTGTGACATTGCCCTTGGTACACGTTTTGTGAATAAAGGCATGAATTTTTAAGGGTAGTCTGGAAGGCACTACATAAGACACTTGTTCGCCTCAGCTAAGTGTGACTTCTCCATCTCACTGTTGTGATTTACATATTCCACTGTATGTTTGCCAGTTCAGCAGAGAAGATCTTCGCAAGTAAAATGTTCATGAACTTTAGAGATAGAAGGTAATTAGGCCAAGACCAGAGTTTTCTAGTGAAGACGCTGATGGCATGAGCCTCCATGAGAAACCGTCAGAACTCTCACAGTTTTTAACAGTGAATCAAGAATTACGCCAAAATAAGATGTGGGACCTTTCAAATCTTTGATAACTTAGACAAAACTGGAAAGGTTAGTGACTGACTAAGGTCTCCCGGGCTGTGTTCAGAGGAGTTCTCAGAATCTGCCAGAAGTGAGACTTGACTGGTACTGATGTTAGGAGATTTTCAGAATGGTTGGCCAAAGATGTATCCTGGCACTATAACTGTTCCATTTATGTCCTTTGGATTTTGAAGATGGGACTAATGAGGTCCTGTTTATCTGTTTTTCTTCAAGACTGTACTGTTGGCTGCGTAAATTACCCCAAACGGGTGCATGCATATGATTCTGTTACACTAGATATTACACCAGTGAGTTTCAGAAGCTGGTTGAAGGTTGTGTGATAATAAGTTTCTAGATCCAAGGTTGTGATCTGTGGCCCCAAGAGAATTCAATTTTGAATTGGGAGAGATTCAAAATAGAAAGGTTTTAGAATATATAATTGTTTCAATAACACATTTGCCCAAAACATAGTGTGACTGCCACACAAATACTATACATGCCATGTGTTGTATGCACAAAGAGATTACTGAATGAAACACTTGGCTGAGGTGTCAAAAAAATCATTAAATCGTTCTTTACAGACAAGCTACACAGTTTTCTGTACTAGATAAGTTTTGTTAAAATGGTATTGCCAAAATTGTGACAAGAGTAAAGAGTTTGAGCCTCTCTTTGTTGGAGGCTCAATATTAGTATTTTTTGGGTCAATTACCAATGAAGCAACATACTCACCTTTCCTTTCTGGACCATGGAGGATGGAGTACTGTGTAAAAAAACGCTCTGATCCATCACACAAAGATATAAGATTTCTAGATCTTGAGGAAAACAAAAAACTCGCAAGAAGTATATCTAAGATATAAAATAGGGTGCTATCTTGAGCCTGTAGGCAGAATTAAAAGACTCCACTTAAGAGAATTGGATATAGTCTTAATGACAAGTACAATTGCATTAGGATTTTGTGCCTGTCCCCCAAAGGAACACACTGGAGACTACAGGTCAGTAGCTAATTTTGAATGTTTAGAAGGATATGTCCAATGTCCAGTGCTTAATTTGAGCTGGTGGTTTCTGGTGCTCGGCACTGGCACTTATGACAGCCTGCCACATGGTGGCACTGTTTGTCTAATTTTGTGATGAGTACAACAACAGTTAGTTAATAATTCATCATACATTAAAATGACTAATGCATGCCACCCAAGCTATTGGAATAGCTTGGGGTGTCATGTATTAGTCACTTCTCATATAAATTAAAAGCCTGATTTATCACACTTGTAGAAGTGTGGTGGTCAGTTCAGTTGGTGCTGTGATTGGCACGCTGGCAGGAGCGATGGGAGGTGCAAGCTGCAGTGGCCTCCTGAGAAGGATGCTGGCACTGTTTTGTTTTTTTACTTTTACAAATTAAGCACTGTCAATCTCCTTTATTACTGCAAATATGTATATTTTGCTGAGGAAAAAAAGAGCTGTGAGAGAGCGGTAGAAATATAGTGAAGACCGCAAGATTATTTCTCTGTTGGAAGCCACGTCGCAAATATAGCGCTGAAAATATACATAGGAAGACATACATTCTGAGTTGTCGGTATTCAATTTGAGAGCTCGTATATGTTTCATCACAGGAATGTGCAGAGAACAAGAGGTCGCTTCCATACCTGTTTGGTATTTGCAGATACATGTATTGGATCTACTTGTAGGGTTAGAAATGACTCTATAATTTTAGTAGTAATTAAATCTCAGCTCATTGTGATTGGTACAAGCTGCGAGACACCCAGTTGAAGCGCGCGTGTGCAGTATTTACCTCTCTGCAGCGGTGTGTGGGTCAAGAGTCATCGAAGATCTCTTACTGCATTAGATTTCACCTCAATGAGCTTCAACTCTTAAGCCAATCTGAAAACCACGCTGTTTACTAAATCCTCCAAATAAAGTGCCCTTGTCCATATAAACCGCCTATTTCTACACCTCGCTGGGACATCATTATCCCCCTCAGCCATAACGTGGCAACAGTGGTGTGGAAACGACACTGAGGGAACGAGTTGACTTTGCTTCACAATAGTTGCTAGGGTTATTTTTTAGTTTTTTCCTTTGTGTTAAAAACATTCATTTTAGGCTTCTGTCTAGTGGACTTTTCTAGCTTCATATGTTTTGGTGCTTTTTTGCCTCCTGGCGAGGAGATTGGTTCGAGCAGAGGGTGCACACTAAGGACCATTCATGAGACACGAACTCTTGCAGAGCTGTCAGTTTCCTTCCCTCGCCCCACGTTCAGCCTCATGTGATGGGTGATTGTAAGTCCTCTTAATGGTCTGTGCCCACTCAGCTCTGAATTAGCCCAGGAGCAACTGCACATTTTCAGCTCCAGCAATTCTGATGGATTCAAACATGAATTACCTATGAAACAGCCACACAGATTTGGTTCCTAAAACTGACAATTTGATGAAGGAAACTAAAGTATCATGGCAAGTCTTATGATTATTTGTGTAAAGAATTCACTAAAAAAGCATGGTCGCATATGATGGAAAGTGCTTTATTTATGGTTTGTGGTTCATAGTTCACCCATGCTTAGATCTGTTTCACTAAAAAAGCATGGTCGCATATGATGGAAAGTGCTTTATTTATGGTTTGTGGTTCATAGTTCACCCATGCTTAGATCTGTTTTCAGAATCATAGACTTATTATATGGGTGTACCAGGACAGTACTTGAGTGTAGAAGGGGGGACATTCCACACACAACAGGCAGCGCCGGGGAATGGATTAGAATGTAAAATCAGTGGTCAGATTAGGCAAACAGGCACTGACGCTCTTCATATGAACCTATAAACATCAAGACCCGGTGTCCTGTAGAAACTTTTATACTGGAACCTATACAGGAAGCCAACACAGATAAATTGGAAAGAGTTGCGGTGATATTTCTGAAGTGAGCGGATTTGTTCCCTCATGATGTTCAACTTCAACATGAACTACTCTGGTTCCTCTTGCCCATCCCCAGATTCAAGAGTCATCAATACAATCATAAAACAAGACAGGGAAGGTGTCCACTGTTAAAAACATCAGTCTACTCAAAGACTGCCCTTCATTCGAGTCTAGATGTCAAGCAACTACTTTAAGCTTAAACCAGCTCAGGTAGGGAAAGGAAGCAGTGTCTGTTGTGATGATTAATGTACTTCTTTTCAGAAACTCACTCCAACTTTGATTACTTGTGGGCAAAAAACAGAAAAACCTCCGCTGTCCAAAGAAAAACATGGCACCCTCACAGTATTCTGCTCCGCCAAAAGTCCGTCTGCTGCACCAACGGCTGAAGTTTAAGTATAAAGATCCCACAAGTCAGGCAGAGAACTCTAAACAAGGTGCGGGGTCCTTGACTGGCGGTGTGGAGGTCTCCACTGATGTGGCAGTCTGGCCGTTCATCTCCCGCATCTTAAATGAGACTATGTTTTTTCTAAATATGTTTTTTGAAGTCTATTATTTTTAGCTGTAATCCTGAGCAAGCTCTCCCCTTTACACCCGCAGTTCTGAAGAGGACTAAAGATATCTGTCACCGATAACAAACCTAGAAATGTCTGTGTACCCTTGCGCCCAGTAACACAGAGGCTTTCAATATCCTCACCACGCTAATGCTGATGTCCTCAATCCTGTATCGGTCCTCATTGCCTCCTCGTACATGTTCTTGGATCTTTCCACTTTGCTGCACTCTTTTGCACCCTAGTTAGGCTTTCTGTTATAAAATCCACAGAATTGGAACATCTGCATTCTGCACAAGATCAAGAATCCTCATTGTATACAGAGGATGCCCTGGCTAGAGGGGTTTCCATACTGAAACTGTGACTGTATCAAAGACCATCAAAGACTCAAGGGACAGGACAGAGAGAGTAATGGCCTAGAAATATGTTGGCTGCTTCATAATCCATGAAGTATTATTAGAGGTATTTCCACGGCACACCATGCGCAGTCATACAACAAAACACATGAGGACTTTCGGAAAGTCACCCTCTGCCAAGAGGTGCTAATGTCTTTCTGCTCTGACCCTTGGTATCATCTTTACCTGCACCCTCTGCTTCAAGGAACGCGTCAATAAACTATCTTCCGTGTATTTCCTCCTTCTTCACATTCTGCTCAAAATCCTCCTTTTCATCCCACAGACAGTGCACACAATGGACATTTTTCACACATGGACTACTGTGGAGTGTTGTATGTTGGCTTCCCTGACGACCTTCTCTAACATCGTCTATTGATCCGGAACGTAGCAGCCCATCTCGTCTTCAATCCACCTACACTCTCCTCTATTCCCATCACTTGCACACCTGCACTGCCTACCTGTAGCCAAGCACGTGTTCAAAGCACTTTGCAATTGCTGCTGGTCCTATTATTAACTTGTACCAAAGTATCTTCGAACAGTATTGACCCTTATAGACCAGAAGGCTCACAGACTAATAGTTACAGGTAAGTAACTTTTTTCTTGACAATGTCAATGAATAACTAATGAAAATCAGCTGCTACCAATTGAGCTAATGAAGTTGTTTATTATAAGACCGCTTCTTGTTGAGATATTTGTTTTTAACATATCCCTGTTTTATAATTTACATTTTCCAAAGTCACCTGCTAAATTCACAAAATCATAACAAAACACACAAATAGGCAATACAAACCAGACATAAAGCGGGGATTTCATAACCTTGTTACGTATCCATTATTAACACTGTGGGCTTGTGGTGCCTTTTCTTCTATACAAAGTAGGGAGTACCTAAAACATAAGCATTGTCCAGTGTCATCGTTTGACTGGGGTGTAAATGTTTTTCAGC
The DNA here is from genome assembly GCF_031143425.1 of Pleurodeles waltl. NCBI lineage: Eukaryota > Metazoa > Chordata > Amphibia > Caudata > Salamandridae > Pleurodeles > Pleurodeles waltl. Next base: position 1,775,406,793 of record NC_090444.1, on the reverse strand, counting down.
GCCCTGGGAGGTGCAACTGCTCTGCATATTCCCACCATTCCCAGCGGGGGATGCCTCATCGACTACGTCCCCCAAGTGTGCCAACTGCTAACCAACAAGGTGAGTGCTGTGGTGTGCTACGTAGATTTGCATAGCGTGCTAATCACCCAGGAAGGTATCCAGGCGCGTAAGTGGGAGATACCACCATGGATCTCATTTAGAGGTCGCGGTTGCAGCTGCGACCCCTGACACTGCCTTTGTGACCCCTGGCCTCAGAGGTGGAACAGTTAGTGCCAAAAACACAGTGGTGGCTTGCATTACCAGAGTCAGGCTCCAGCTCCTTTTATGCTAATTTTTTATTACATTAACAGTGATATTAATCTGTCATTCACTAATAATGCAATAAAAAAGTGGACGAGCAGGAGCTGGAAGGGAGCCTTCACAGGCATCTAAGATAAGTAAATTAAAATACTTGTCAATATCTGTTATGTGAGTGCATGTGGATGAGAGAGTTTGGGTGATAGAGCACGTTTACATGTGAGCATATATGTTTTTATGTGGGATTGTGTGTGTGAGTGAGAGTAATAGTGAGCCAGAGAGTGCAAACGAGTGAGTCAGGATGAGAATGAGTTCATTTATTGTGATGTCATGAGGGTTAAGGTCATGTGACATCACTTCCCGTGACATCTTTAAGGTCAAAGGGTGTATGATGTCACTTCCGCTAGCCATGACATTTCGGTGAATCGACGCCCATACACTCCACAGATCACCCTGCATGGACAATCGCAGAGGGCATTGCCAGGTCTGTTTCAGCCTACATGGCATGTTCTGATGCACGTTTTACAATTCCAAGACGAGAATCGGCATCGCAAGAAGGGAAAACGTGGCCTTCTCCCGCGAACCACAAATGTAAATGCTTTTTTTCTTTCCATTTCTCAGTATGCTGCGCACATCTTCTACGCGGCCTCTTTCGAGCCTCTTTTAATTACATTTTGTTCTTTGAGTTTAGATTGTGAATATAAACAGAGCTTTCAGAGATGCCCTCAAATGTTCCATAATTACATTGAACTCTGTCATCAAGGGATTTGTTTTCCTAGCGGCTTTCGAGAAAGATTTTTTTTTTTAAAGTACTGACTGCTGTTAAAATGCTTAAACACACGAGGCTGCTTTTTTTCTGTACTCTGGCGTGTTAGCAACATTTATCCAGGCTCAGCTGTCATCTTCGTCCTAAAGTAGCTTTTCTAAGCCCACGCAGGGGCCTCTCCCAAATCAGGGCCGCGGATGGGCACCTGCCAAGCGCTATAAATAGGAGATCTTTGTTTTGGGAAGGGAGATTGCATGACTTCAGCATGGGCTGTGAACAGGTTGTTTTCGATAACTTAGTGCAAGCTGGGACAGGCCAAAGAAACTTACGGTGCTCGTGCCCAAACAAATAAAGCCGAATTCCCTTTTGGACTGGTAGAACATGGAGGAATTTCTGAAAATGTATGCTTGGCTGACCTGATATGCCATTCGCAAGTGCAGCCTTGCTTTCCGTGGTAGAGGCCTAGTCCTCAGATCCTTGAGATGGTCTTCCTCCTCACCAGGGGCTGAGATCATGTCTCTTGGCATTGCTGGTGGGTCAGCTAGGGTGTTCTTACTGGATGCCTCTTGCCTTCCTGCAGAAGTGTGCCACGTCAGATGCCAGCCAGCCTCTCAGGGAAACCTTGCATTGGACTCGGCAGAAGGTAGCTGGACGTCATGCGCATTCATGCCCATGGCTATGCAGCCTTGACCAAATACAAGACGGCAGAACGCCTACTTGGCAAACCTTTGGTTGACTAATGGCTACACCGATAAATTCTCAAATTTTGTTGTAACACTTATTCCCCAAGGGACTGATAAAAATTACAAGACATCTGACTGAAATGCTGAATAGGGTTTTTTAAAAGTATATTCATGCCCCAAAATACTTACAGCAATTCCTTAATTGTAAGGGATCCAACGTTAAAAAATCGAAAGGATAAAATTAAATAATGATAAAAAGAAAACAGGGGATTTATCGAACATTTTTAGTTTGTGGTACATGGGTCCTCTCGCTTCGATCAGCGTAGGCGCGGCTTCGTGAACTCGATTGGTCGCGCTTAAGAAAGGCTGCCAAGGACACGGCAAGTAAGGTAATGCCTTGGGAGGAAAGTGAGAAGAAAAGAATAGTAGGTGTAGAAATGACCACATCAGCAACAAAACAAGGAACAAGCATTGGCACTTAGAAAGTACATACTTACAGATACAAAATAAATGCCCATACGCACTGACATCACTCATACTTTCATTCACATATGCAGATAGCAATATACTCACAGATAGAGGCGCGCACACAGACCAGCACCGCTGTAGATACCCAGAAGACACACAGGCCCACATGCACACAGACGTCCAGGAACTACTGAGCCTCAGTGGCCACGAGCATTACTGGGTCCTTAGCCACAGTCACAGATGGCCTCAATGGCCCCAGCATTAAGGTGCATGCTTGACCCTGGAGCAATGGACCCCAGTGGCCACAGCAGTAATGAGCATATCTGGGCTCTAGCAGTAATGTCTTTAGTGGCCCCAGGCAGTAACAAACATCACTGGCCCCAGGCAGTAAAGAACATTTAGTGTTCACTGGCCGCAGGGTGAGAGGTTCAGTTCCTTAACTTTATTTAACTGTTTAAGGTCAGGTACAACCTTAAATATTGTGCATAAGTAAAAGCCCCATCAGGAGCTTAGTGTTAATGTAAGCTCAGCCCCTTTAATACGCACTGTAAATGACTCATGAGACAGAAGCTGAACACTCACCTTTAAAACAATGTAAAACGCTTTACTTCTCACGTACACTCTATACACACATAAAACAAACTTAAACTTAACCTGACACACACCTCCCTTTTTACAATATAATAGGTTCCTCAGCCAAAGAAAGACACAGTCCATTCATTACATCTCATTCACCAAAATCCCAGCTTCACAAATGCGTCCAAGAAATCTGTTCTAACAGAACTCACTCTATCACACAGAACAGCCCATACACCAGCTTACAATGGTGCACCCAACTCAAAGTGAACACTGTTAGCGCACACTTAACTTGGAACACATGCATCAGACCAGGGCCCCCATAGCCTAACTCTAAAAGAGAAACACGTGAACATCTGCACCACTGCAAGTTTCCCAACATCTGTAGTCTTACATGTCTCTCAAGCATTGCACTCTCAAACCGACCAGTTTCAAACACTAATGCCCTCAGGGGGATCTATGCCCTAGCCTAACCATAAATATCACACGCACACACAACAGACCATTATAGCGCTACAGGCTCCCCAGATCTATAGTGTTACATAACTCGCACAACTCCAGCTGCCAAGAAGCTCCATACATCAACAAACACAAAAATGTAACACAACAAGTGACAGCATTACTGTATGACTGCCGGCTTCACACACCCGCAGTCCAACAATTGCACAATGAGTATTTGAAAGATCTTCATACATGGGATAAAATAACATATGCAAGAAATATCATTGTCAGTTTTAGAAGGCGATGGCATCAAAGAGTGGACATGCCACTTACCGCATGATTGATCCATTAAGAATGATGATCACCTCCATGGCACCAGGAGGAAAATGTGACTGAGAAGTGAAATTGTGGTTTTGGAAAAAGAGAAGGAAGCTCTACCTAGAGCCACATAATGAGCGACGGCACAGGGGAAGCCTCACTAGGGAAGAAATGTGGTGGTGTAAATTTGACATTGCATGCTCAGAATGGCGGAGAAGCACCACATAGTGTCACATAGGTTCTCATTATGCTAATGATGCTACTGGATTTGGGAAACAGGATCACATGGATTGTGGCTACTAAGTAGAATTCCACACCACATGACACCTGTCTCCCAAATCCTGGTTCTCCGGCTAACTAGCAGCGCCGCATCTCAACCCGAGATGATTGTGAACCGGGCGCATGACAAGGTGACTCTTCAGGGGAATCGTGGTCGATCAGATCCCATCCCTTTCTCTCAGTTACCAAAAGTCTCATGCAGGTAAAGGCGACAGAAGCAAAGTATAGTTCATTAAGGACTTGTTGAAGTAACTGCATCTTAGATAAAAGGGCGTGTATTACAATAACTATGATGATGAAACACAATAAAAGCACACAGGTAACTAACAGGGTAAAACACAAGAATAATCCTACCATACTGTCACCAGGAGTGATGCATATATTTCTACTCGCTACACTATGTCTGAGCACCTGGGGGTACACCACCCCTCATACCTGGGGTAAGAAGCCTGTAGTCTAGAGAGACTCCATCCCCATGTGGAACAGGGGTCCGGCCGGTTAGGCAAGTAGCTGTATCGAAGCAATCAGCAACCAGCATACAGTTGTGGTCATCTGGCTGGAATCTCCCTCTACCGTGTCTAGGACAAAGGGCTGTTTTTACAATAAAACAGTTGACATTCTAAGAAAAGGTCCCCATGTATGAGTGTGTGTTTTCTGTGAATATTGGAGACACAGCATACCACGTATGTCAGCAACCCTATCTGACTGCAGCCATGGAGAAAACACAAAGTGAAATAAGTGTCCTACTAAGAATGTGATGCTTTTCCTAGGCGAAAGTACAATGAGATAAAGAAAATAAAACAGCACTGCAAATATTTCTATTGCTAGAAAAATAAAGCAATGCTGAATAAAATGTAACAGGGTTACAGTGCACAGCGGCAGGCCTAGTTAGCTTAAAACCAATGTGTCTAAAACATGGCTAAAATAGCTATACAACAATAGTAGACAGCTGAAAGCAGCAGCAATAGTTACTGAAGTGAGAGTCAACCCCATGAATTTCAGAGGATGAGGAGAAACAAAGTAAAGCCCAGCACGATAAATTCATGCCCTTACATCAAGGCTCCAAACTGGGAAAAGAACTATAGTGCTAAATCTAAGTACAGCATTAAGAAAAATTTACAATCCTAATCCTAAGCTGAAGCTTACCCCATCACCAGGGCTTCAGAGTCTAAACTCTAAACCTTCAAAAAAGTTACCCACACACTCCAGCCTGATGTTCACACAGGCAATAATTTCCTTGAGGAAAATAGGCCATGCACAGCTCCTAGGTAGGAGCAAATCAACTCATTTGGATACACTGAAACAATGGATCCAGGTTTGAGAAAATCTCGCCCTAATTTTCCAGAATCAAAGAGCTGTGCAGAATGCAAGCTCAGCATATATATCTGGTAGTATTTGTAGCCCTCTATTTAAACCAGTCAGAGAAGACAATCCGCACATAGGTTCAGATGTAACAATATTAACACTAGTGAATAAAATCACTTCCATAGTCACCAACCTAAACCTAAGAGCAGCATATACCCAGTGATGGTAGTGATGAGAGAACCTACCATGTTACTCTCATGAAATAACACGCAGGATCTGGTCAGAGCCTGAAGTGGAAACCTGAATTCAACACCTGTGAAGAAGGAAAGAGCCAAGTCTCCACAACCATGGGACATTTCACTCTGGGTATTTTACAAATTTAACAAAAAGTACAAAGAAATGACTGAAAAAAGAAGCACTGAAAGACGATGAAGAAGAAGATGAGGGGAAGAGAGTCTGCAAAAGAAAGTACAAGGTGAAAGAAACTGGGATGCTTGTGACCAGGTATGGATGAGAAAATGCGAGACAGATCGTACCTACCGAGATTAATAAATCCTGGCAGGAAGACACATGGAGTAATGTGCTTGGCTAGAAAACCTAACAAATCTTGGAATGTGATTGAGTTAAATGAACTAAGCAAGGAAAAGGCACTCGATCCTTGAGAAAAGCTTGAAGAAACAAAATAAGTAGTACCTGGTGCAGATGATTACATGGGGCGAGCTGGGGCGATAGTCATCTGGCCAACCCAACACACTCTGGCCCGGGAATACATTCTTTGCAGGAGAATGGTACTTCACAAGAAGTGCGCTCTGACAGAGAAGCTAGAGCAGCAAAGATGGTTTCCCCTAGGTTTTTAAGTAGCCCTCAGTACTGATGTTTTGCTTATTACTATATCTTCAAAATGTTGTTAGATTCGGTACCCGAGTCACATGGTAATAGAGTGAGAAGTCTTAGTACCAAGGTGAGACATGAGGAGCGGTTGCACAAGAAGACACAATTGGTCTGTTTTGAGGATGGTCTGAAGGTCCTTGTGTTTTTCTTATATTTTTCAGGTGCAATACATAATCCAGGGATACCACAAGAGAAGAGAGTACATTGCAGCCTTCCTGAGTCACTTTGGAACGTGAGTAACTATCATTCTATGGTTTCATTCTTGGCACCTGTACACGTGGTTTCACCACTTCTCCAGATGCCAATGTAGGGGCAAAAATAGTAGTTTCACAGAATGATTTACAATATAAATCGTAATAAGTCTGGGATTGTACCTATTTACTTCCGTGTCTGTTAAAGTATCCACAATCAAAGAATTAGTATATTCAATCTAAGTAGCACTTCAGACCTAGGTTAAAAGAGTGCTTTAATATCAAGTATGCATAAACAACATACCAGCGGAAGCATCCCTTCCAATAAACAGCTAGAAAAGAAAGATGTGAGTGGGGGAGAGGAATGTCCAAGAGTAGCATCAGACACAGGGGTTTGCAGAAGAGAAAACATTATTTTTGGAAGATCCATAGTGACGTCAGAGTCGGAAGGCTTGAGGGTAAAGAGTTCAGGCTGCCGATGATGGAAAGAGTAAAAGGTTGGTTGTTTCTGGGCCTTGACTAGGTCTTGCCCAGGCCAGACGGAGATGTCTTTGAGTGTGTGTGGAGTCATGAAGAAGGCTACCTTGAAGCTGATTCTACTTTATGTATTACTTAGGCCCTCATTATGACCCTGGCGGTCGGTGTAGAGGTGGCGGTAATACCGCAAACAGGCCAGCTGTAAAAAAAAAAAAAATGAAATTACAAGCATGGCGGTTACCACCATGCCAAACCGCCACTTCTACACTCTGACCGCCAGGGTGGTAACGACTGCTGGGCTGGAGAGTTCGGTCTCCAGCCCGGCGGCCATCACTAGACCGCCAGTGGTATCACGACCCCGCATACCGCCATGGATTTCATGGGGTACTGTATGCTACGAAATCCATGGCAGTAGGCACGATCAGTGCCAGGGACTTTGTTCCCTGGCACTGATAGGGGTCTCCCCCACTCCCCTCCACAGAGTCCTCCCCCCAACCCCACGACCCCCCTACCATCCCCCAAAGGTGGCAGGACCCCCCTCCCCACCCCACCAAAAACATTGACACACACACACCCCCTACACGCACGCTCATACAAGTACTACACATACACGCACACATGCACACAGACATACACACACACATACATACACATTTCCCATACACACACCACACCCCTGCATGCATACACGCACTCACACACCCCCTCTACACACTCACACGCACACACCCAACACCCCCCCACCCCTCTCCCCTAACGGACGATCACCTTACCTTGTCCGGTGATCCTCCGGGAGGGAACGGGATCCATGGGGGCTGCTCCGCCGCCAGCTCCCCGTCACCAGAACACCACCACACCGAATCATGGGTTGTGATTCGGTGGGCGGTGTTCTGATGATGTGGCGGTGGAGCAGCCTCCACTTCACCGCCGACCGCCAGTATGGCTGCTGGCGGCTCTCCGCCTGAAAAAGGGTGGAGGGCTGCCAGCAGTCACAATACGCTGGGCGGAAAACCGCCTGCACTGGCGGTCTTCAACCCGGCGGTACCTCGGCGGTCTTTGAAAAAGACCGCCGAGGTCCAGATGAGGGCCTTAGTATTTTGAAGCTGTGGTGGGTCTGACATCTGAGTGATGACTTGCTGCCAGAGCAGCTAAGGAACATTTTGGATGGCTTACTTGCAGGCCGTTACCAAAACAAATGCAAAATGTGGCCAAGGCTTGAGTAGCTGTGTGGGAGTTACTGGAGTAGTGAAAGAGTTTTAGCTTCTTCATCAGGTAAAGGTGTTTTTTTCCTGATTTTGAGATCAGCTTGATATGGACATTCATGGTGAGATGTGGATCTAGAGTAAATATTCTGGATTTTGTCTGAGAGGAGACATTACATGAGAAGTCATCTCTTTTTCTTTTTTGATAGCAATGATAGTTCATATTTCGCAGAGCGTTGTGTCTTGTGGCAACTGAGCAGGCGGATGGGACGAGAAGTTCTTTGTATGCACACGTTGTTGATATTCAGGGTTCTTAAGCATAGTTTGGTGTCATCTGCTTACTGGTGAATGGCAACGCATAATTCCTCCAACTCAAGTCATTTGCAGTGTGGTGCGTGCAGTGTGGTTTAGTCGTTGATATTGTAAAAACTGCAGAGGGTGTTAGTGTTCAAAGGTCTTGATCAGACCCATTCTTGCGGATTGAATTCCTTTGAGTTCTTCCCATCATTTAACCTCTTTTACACCTCTCATGTTCCTATGTAGTCTTGCGCTTTTATTACACCTTATATTTTCAGATCATGTCAACAGGAATCATGTGTACTCTTACTCTAAGCCAACTAAGGGTTGGCCAAAGATGGTTGACTCTTGAATGCACTAAATGGCATGCACGTAAAACAAATTCCACAGGCAGGAGCAAGTACAATGCTCTGTGCTGTGCTTTTCTACCCTCACCTTTGTTTATCGATGAAGACCAAGAGGTAACCCCTAAAGATGCCTGAGCCATTGTATTTGGTGGCAAAGGTATAGACCAGCGTTTCTTTGATCTGAACTAAAGACTTCACTCCAATATAGTAGACATGGCCGGCAGTGAACGACAAGACGCAGTGATGTCATTAAACGCACAGTGTCTTGTAGTGCAGTTTCTGCAGCTCAAGGTCACTCATTCGATTACAGTCTGAACAATAATAGGGTGCCCACAATTCCTTCTGTGATAACTGTGCAATGTGTGGACTGTTGTGTTGATTGGCTCGTAGTTGTGCGACACTGGGTCAAATTTTAAGGGTGGCTATTTGGGTGATTGGAATGATGCAGAGACGTTGGAGGGGAAGGGAATGACTATACTCCCAAGAAGAAGTTGTCACTTTTAAAACATAGTTTGCATGGTTTTGGTTTGAAAGTATTTAGCTCCATCAGAAAAACATGGTAACAGTGATGTATTTTAGTATTCATCAATACAGCTGGAATAGTGTTATTGGAAGAAAACTACTATACTTAGAGAGGCTTACATTATATTCTAGAAATTTATTGCAGACTATGTTTCTGCATTAAGGTACCTTGCCGCAATCTCTAGTTCTTGAACATATAAATTATGAGCAACTGTTACATGACCAAGGACCCGATTTATATCTCGGTGGTAAGCATACTCAGTCACAACTCCGACTAAGTACACTTACTGCCAAGATAATGATGCGTCCGCCCGATTTAGATGCTGGTGGACCATAGGTTTAATCACGGTGGAGACTACTCTGTCTCCGCTGTGATTACACCCCTCTGAACAGTCTGAGGAATAAGGGCCGAAAGAGGCAGACTGCTATGTTAGATGGGTGGAATTAGAGGTCAGTTTTCACTGCACGTCACAGTGAGAAAAACTCTGACAGTAAGGGGCAGTGAAAACTGCTAAATTCTCCCCTCGCCTTAGGAGAGGTTTCCGAAGGTGAGGGTAGCATTTCTTTTTTATTTTCAAATCCCCATTAAGGATTTTCTTTTAGAAAATAAAAAACAAAACAGTTTGGTGTAGGGTTCCATCATGTTGATGGAGCCCTGCACCAAACTGTAAACAACATTGACAGGAGCCAGAGTGACGGCGGGTCCTGCAAATGCTTTAGAAATAACCGCCGGTGTGGCGGTAATTTCTACATTTGGCAGGCGGATATTAAGTCCTCCACCAGGTCAACGGAGATTACTCTGTCCGCCAAAATATAAATTGGGTGCCAAGTGTGTGGCAATTATTACAGCAACATGAATTGATCATTTACAGGGAGTGCAGAATTATTAGGCAAGTTGTATTTTTGAGGATTAATTTTATTATTGAACAACAACCATGTTCTCAATGAACCCAAAAAACTCATTAATATCAAAACTGAATATTTTTGGAAGTAGTTTTTAGTTTGTTTTTAGTTTTAGCTATGTTAGGGGGATATCTGTGTGTGCAGGTGACTATCACTGTGCATAATTATTAGGCAACTTAACAAAAAAAAATATATACCCATTTCAATTATTTATCATTACCAGTGAAACCAATATAACATCTCAACATTCACAAATATACATTTGTGACATTCAAAAACAAAACAAAAACAAATCAGTGACCAATATAGCCACCTTTCTTTGCAAGGACACTCAAAAGCCTGCCATCCATGGATTGTGTCAGTGTTTTGATCTGTTCACCATCAACATTGCGTGCAGCAGCAACCACAGCCTCCCAGACACTGTTCAGAGAGGTGTACTGTTTTCCCTCCTTGTAAATCTCACATTTGAGGATGGACCACAGGTTCTCAATGGGGTTCAGATCAGGTGAACAAGGAGGCCATGTCATTAGATTTCCTTCTTTTATACCCTTTCTTGCCAGCCACGCTGTGGAGTACTTGGACGCGTGTGATGGAGCATTGTCCTGCATGAAAATCATGTTTTTCTTGAAGGATGCAGACTTCTTCCTGTACCACTGCTTGAAGAAGGTGTCTTCCAGGAACTGGCAGTAGGACTGGGAGATGAGCTTGACTCCATCCTCAACCCGAAAAGGCCCCACAAGCTCATCTTTGATGATACCAGCCCAAACCAGTACTCCACCTCCACCTTGCTGGCGTCTGAGTCGGACTGGAGCTCTCTGCCCTTTACCAATCCAGCCACGGGCCCATCCATCTGGCCCATCAAGACTCACTCTCATTTCATCAGTCCATAAAACCTTATAAAAATCAGTCTTGAGATATTTCTTGGCCCAGTCTTGACGTTTCAGCTTGTGTGTCTTGTTCAGTGGTGGTCGTCTTTCAGCCTTTCTTACCTTGGCCATGTCTCTGAGTATTGCACACCTTGTGCTTTTGGGCACTCCAGTGATGTTGCAGCTCTGAAATATGGCCAAACTGGTGGCAAGTGGCATCGTGGCAGCTGCACGCTTGACTTTTCTCAGTTCATGGGCAGTTATTTTGCGCCTTGGTATTTCCACACGCTTCTTGCGACCCTGTTGACTATTTTGAATGAAACGCTTGATTGTTCGATGATCACGCTTCAGAAGCTTTGCAATTTTAAGAGTGCTGCATCCCTCTGCAAGATATCTCACTATTTTTGACTTTTCTGAGCCTGCCAAGTCCTTCTTTTGACCCATTTTGCCAAAGGAAAGGAAGTTGCCTAATAATTATGCACACCTGATATAGGGTGTTGATGTCATTAGACCACACCCCTTCTCATTACAGAGATGCACATCACCTAATATGCTTAATTGGTAGTAGGCTTTCAAGCCTATACAGCTTGGAGTAAGACAACATGCATAAAGAGGATGATGTGGTCAAAATACTCATTTGCCTAATAATTCTGCACTCCCTGTAGTTTGATTCGTACAGGAAATCAGAGGTGATTCCAAACGTGAAATAAATGCTCTGATTAGAAAATACGCAGATGATACATTAAAAAAAACACTTGGGCAATAGAGAAGTTAGAAAGAGTATGCTTTTTTTGCAGATGCATCAGTCAGTTAATCTTATTTAACGGGTTCTAAAGGAGAAAACTAGTTCAAGGCATAGGCAGAAGGTATATTTAATCAGTTATGTGCAGAAATGCAAGTACAAATAAAGTGAATTAGTCACAGAGGATAAGGAAGATGATCATTTTTGTCAGGATCAGGACTCCAGCGTGGGGTTAAACTGTGAAGATGGCAATGGAAAAGAAAGGTTTGCCTGTGGGTGAAATAAGTAGAGCTAGTGTATAGTCGCTGTTCTTGTGGATTTGTTTACCTGGGGTACTGTTCAGAGGAAAGATATTATGGATAGACTTTCAGGGAATATTACATTGCATCCTCATGTCTGGGTTGTTACACCAGGCTTAAAAGCAACTTAGTTTGTTATTTCTGGGAATATTTAGACTGTTGTTGAAGGCATACTTTGGGGCAGAGCTTTTGTTGCTGATCATTTAATTAGGGCAGGGATTAAATTAGATCCAAGAGTTAACTTCCCAGCCTACATAGTGAATAAACTGGAATCAAAATCAACAGGTTTTGACATGAAAAACATCATATGTTCAAGTGAGTTTGTGTCTGAATTAAAAACGAACACTCAAAAGATGATGGGAGGAATGCTTGCACTTTGTCTAACCACTGGCAATCGCTCGGGGTAGCATCCCAACCCATCACTATTTTGCTCACTCTGCCACCTCAGTTTGGACCCAACCATGTGCAAATCCTCATTATAACATTCTAGCGCAATCAGCCAGGCGAGATCCTCACCAAACTAGTACCTGTTTCAGAGTTTTAAGATCAACTATTTGCTTTCCTAGGTTTCTTGTGAACTATGCAGTGATAGGTGAGCCTTTCATTGCACTATCGAAGAAAAATTTAAAGATTTTTGGGAAGATATCTGAACGGTGACATTGAAATCACTTAGAGATTAAGTTGTCAGTGCACCAAGCTTAAAATCGTTTGTTGATGGGAAAGAATGTATCACTGCGATGGAAGCGAGCACTTGTGGTTTCGAGGCAAAATTGATGCAACATGAAGGAAAGAAACTATAGATAATGTTGTATGTTTCTAGAAGCAGAAAGGAATTACCAGTTGAGAAAGAATTATGTGGGTGTATGTATAAAGGCAGAAAATTACAGAATGTGTTTTAGGGGGACAGAGTTTACTGTGAGAAAAAGATCACAAACCACCTGTAAATAATTTGTCGCTAGGAGGTGATGACTGCTAGATTGGGGAGACTTGCATCAAGTTACAAGCTTTGCAGTATAGAATGGAATATGTTCTAGGGAATGAGAATAAGCTTGCAAACTGTATAACCAGACCACCAGTCACATGTGTGGGCTGTGATGTGAGGGAGCCTCAGCAGGGAGAAGTTGCTTTTACATTTCTGGTTGCATCTGAAAAGGAATAAAACATGGGGATAACACAGGAAGAAGAATAGGCTGTAGGAGTGAAAAAAAGTCATTGTTTTGAGGGAGGTTGAAAAATATGTAGTAAGCGGATAGCCCAAAAAACTCAACGTTTTAGGGGAATCGTAAAGCCATCATAAGCTGCAATATGAATTCACTATTGAAAATGGAACATTAACTAGAGGTGATAAACCCCCACCTCCATTTTAGGTTAAGGAAGAAGCTCTTTGACTTGTATCACGAGGGTATTGTGGGTGTTTCTGGAACCAGTTGATGGGCTGTTGAGTATTTCTGGTGTCCGGGAGCAGATGGGTCGAGAGACTGATGGGTTCAAAAATGCAAATTATCTAATAATAGTGAAAAGCATTTGTGGTGGATTCCAATCCTATGTAACTGCCTAAAGGACCATGGAGGAAACTGGAAACTGATGCTATTGGTCCTTTTGTGGTACTGCTGACGTAGGAAGCTTTTGAAATTGTTGTTAATGATTACTTTTCAAAATGGCCAGGAATAAGAATTGGAGGTAAAGTGATATCTGAAGTAATTGTAGAGCTTTTGAGTGCAATATTTTCCAGGGAATGCATTCTGGAGGATGTACGTTTTAAAAGTAGTCCAGAGATTTTGAGAGCAGCTATCAAGAGCTTTTTTCTGTCAAATTGTGGTATTAAACACCGAAAGATTTTCAGTTTTTCATCCAGAATCGAATGGGCAGATGTAAAGATTTAATAGAGAAGTGAAAACATCCATTATGGTAGCAATAAAATAAATAATTAGTTGGAAGAAAGCGTTGCAAGTCAATTACTCCCCTGCAGCACAATACCTAATGCAGTGTCCATGATGCCTTCATTTGAACTCCTGAAAGGGTGCACGCCTGGATCAAAATTAGAACCTTGGTGACTGAAAAAAAGTATTGGAAGATTAGTGGTGTTGAGGGTAATTGCTAATGTCATTTGAAGTTGTCAAGGGGCATATGGGCTGAGTAAAATTAAGAAGGGGGCTCACTGAAAGCCCTCATTTAAGTACAGGAGAGGAAAAAGGCTTCCCTCAATGGCTTCTTTGTGTTCTGGTTTGTTACATGCCAGATAGCTGTTTTAGATTGTACACTTGTCTCAGTGTAGACTATGATTAAGAGCAAACAAGGTGGATATTACAGAAGAAACCGAAATTGAAATCTTTCTGAGATTCTTATAAAGCTTTGAAAGACATGTGTCTTATGCTTCCGTTTTAATTTAATGTGAGGAAGTGTGGTTATATGGAGCTTTCGCTCAGAATGCTAAAACCTAAACATACCTGCCAGCCAGAATTACAGCTTTTGTGGACATCTCACTTGACATTGTGCGTTGTCTGCCCATTTTGGGTATTTACATTGCAACGCCACATTCTTCTGAGACTTCATTGAGGTGATTGCTGTGAAGAGAATTGAAAATAGAATACAATATATACGCATGACAATCAGCATTGTAGTTTTGTCAGTCAGGCCAAGAATTGTGATGCATGAATCAGTGCTTAATTTGAGCCAGTGGTTTCCGGTGCTTGGCACCAGCACTTATGCCAGCCTGCCTCATGGTGGTGCTGTGTGCCTAATTTAGAGATGAGCACAACAACAGTTGTTTAATACTTCAACATAGATTAAAAATGACTAATAGATGCCACCCAAACCATTTTTATATGTGTGAATTGTCACACTTACAGGAGTGTGATGGTTAGTGGTTGGTGCTGCATTGGCTGTGCTAGCAGGAGCAGTGGGTGGACCAAGCTGCGATGACCTTCTTACGAGGACCCTGGCACCTGGCATGAATTGAATGAGAACATGAACATTAATGTGAAATGTGACAGTCGGATAGCAGCACTACTTCAGGTTAATTAGTGACACATCTGCCTTCTTGTTAAAGGCAGTCATGGTTTTAACTGACTGGGACAGGCACACAAACCCACATAGTGCAACATATTTGTAACCTTGTATTGTACATTAATTTGGAAGGGGTAATACCTCTAGAATCATTTCATATGGTGCATGCAATGCCCTTAGTGAACTGGCAGCAATTGAAGGAACGAGTCTGATGCATATTTAAAAGTAATAGATAGGGATGTATGTATGTAAGCCCAAAACAATTTTTTTTTTACATAGTTTAGGCCCTGAGGGGAGGAGCCATCTATAAGTGTTACTATTGGAGGAAGTAAAAGTACGCACTGGTGAGGAGGGAGGTGAAGTTATTTTGATAGTAGACGAGTACCCCACTATCCCATAGCCTGCAGAGAAGGGATTCAATTCACTGAAGAATGTAGTACTACAAAGACATACATTCTTGCAATGCCCACAGCAACTTTGGGAGACTGGAGATGCATCTGTATCATCATTGGTAATATTAGCTGCCACCTGCAACTATTGTGACCAACTGGTAGAGAAGACCAATAGCAAAAATATATTTGTTATCTTCAGGAAGTAGCACTTGAAATAGCCCATAGTACTTAGCACCCTAAAAAGTGTGAAATTAATGTTCCTTTCAGGGGACAGTATTTCTTCAGAAGACAAAAAAATATGTTGAAGGTTTTAAAAAGAGTCTAGAGGGACATGAAAAGAAGGACATTAGTCCATCTATGAGAGAGGAGGGCTGTTTCAAGTGTGGGTGGAAATACCAAGTCCTTTCTTGCATAGTCATAAATGTGTTTTAAATGTGGGAAGAGGGGCCATTTTACACAAGTTTGGAAATCAGCCCATGTGTCCAAAAGCAGTGCCAGTAGGCTAATGAAAGAAGATGATCCAGAGAAATCTGACGTTGATGTTTATGGATTACTAGTCGGAGACAATTGTGAAGTAGTGGTATTAGTCTGGGTAAATACAAAATTATATTTTTCACATATGGACAAAAATGGTGAACATTTTGAGTTATTTAATGTGAATCTTGCATTTAAAGGTTACAACACTGAGGTAGCAATGTATGTGGCAAAGTCTGATGCATGCTTGTGTAAATGGCAAGAACTGGGAGAATTAGATATAATGTTGAAACCCAATCACCCTGATTGGAGTTTATACAACAATAAAAAGAAAGTAATGAGTCAGTTACTAGAGCAGGAGAGCACACATATGTAAATAATTATCCAGAGGTCTTTATTAATAACCTGGGAAAATTAGAAGGTGTTACTTTTGGGTGGAACGTTAAATGCTCCTGAACTTTGCAGAGATGTTGGTCAGGTTAAAGAGAGGTGCTGTATTTACCACGTGGTATATGTTATGTTATGTTAAAATGTTTTATATAGCGCCATACTGCCCGGAGGCTTCGTAGCGCTAAGAAGGACCTGACATTAAAACGAGCTGGAGAGATAATGCAACATCAAAAAAAAAATCGAATAAATACTAAATTGGGATTAAAATAGCCATGCTTTAATGGCCTTCCGAAATTCCAACTCCTGTCTCATCTCACGGATATTGAGCGGCAGTGAATTCCACAGTTTGGTTCCCTGATATTTCAAAGATCTACCACCCCAACTTGCCCTTTTTACTTTGGGGAGCACAACTAAGGCTTTGGAAGAGGATCTTAAAGCTCTCGTAGGAGCATAGAATGAAGCTAAGGTTTTCAGTTGATGAGGACCTCTATTATATAAAGCTCTATGAAAAATACATAAAGACTTGAACTTAATCCTCTTCCCTACTGGAAGCCAGTGCAAAGCGGTCAGAGCTTGCTTAGCCGATGTAAAGTTAGGCATATTATACAGTAACCGAGCAGCCGCATTTTGTACTGTTTGCAGTTTCTTGATCACATACTCTAGTGAACCCAAGAGAAGACTATTACCATAGTCCAGCCTAGATAGAATGAGGGCCTGTACCTTAAGTCTTTTGGCCAGGGGTGGAAGCAAACCGATAACCTTTCGAAGTAACTTCAGTAATCCAAAACAGGTAGCCGAAAGCATCCTAGCCTGATAATCTAAAATTAATCTGGAATCTAACCAAATTCCTAATGCTTTGATGTGGTCCTTCGGAGGAGGTAAATGTTCCAGATGTATTGCCGGCAGAATATTCTTCGCCGGACTGGAAAGCTTTCCCAGGAACATTATGTCTGTCTTTTCTTCGTTGAGTTGGAGCCTACTATCAGTCATCCAACTCGAAACAGCTTGCAAGCAGGCTGTCACTTCTTCCCAGTTTAACAGTTTAACAGTTGATTAACAGTTTAACCTATTCTTCCAAGTTAAGGCTATGCCATTTCCTTGCCTTCCTACAAATGGGCTGATGAAAACCTGGTTCATTGGGCAGCTTGATTTTTTTTATGTAATTAAAAAAATGATCAGACCATGCTACAGGGGCGGGAGGCAGAGCGCTCAATGAAGGAAGTTTGCTGAATACCAAATCTATTGTGTGTCCTCTCTCCTGTGTTGGACCACAAATTAATTGCTGTAGTCCGAGCGCTTCCAAATCACTCAGCAGATGCTTGGATGCAGTATGTTCTAAATTGTCCACTTGGATATTAAAATCTCCTAACACTGTTAAATTAGGTTTCATGCAAATTAATTCCACTATCTGATCAGGTAGAGTGTTAAGGAATTCTTCATAGGGCCCTGGTGGCCGATACAATAGAACTCCCGTAATGTGAAAGTCGAATTAAAAACTAAAGAAAAGCTCATACCTTCACACTCTGATAGTTCCAATGGGGAACAACTAAAAAGAAAATCCTGTTTAAAAATGACTGCTATACCCCCTCCTTTACCCTTTGCTCTATCTAGTCTTGAAATAACATACCCTTTGGGTAGAGCGAGAGCTATCTCCCTATCTCCGGACCTGAGCCCTCATGGACACAAGTCTCCGTAAGAAAGAGGACGGCCGGTGACCGCTCACTCAGAAGAAGATTTATATCTAACTTGTGTGCAGGGAGGGAGCGGCAGTTTATCAATTGAAGGACTAAGCTATGTCTAGGGTGCCATATATCAGAACATCTTGGTTCTTGCAGAGCCCATTTGCAGGAGGAACAGGCCCAAGCCCCATTTGCTAAATTGGGACAGAGTCGGCAGCCATCCCCCGGGCTGTTCCTAAGATCCCTAAGTTCCGCTGAGGTGTATGAGATATAAGAACTCACCATTTTCCTTGAGATATAAAGGGGGTGGCCCCTAGCCCCGTCCAGGCGCGGACGGGCACAGACGGGCTTGCCTTTGGCGCGCGGACGGCGGGTCCGGATTTAACCCATCTGGGTTGCGGTCAACTAGACAGGCACCAACCCAAGATGGCGGACCCCGATGGGTCAATCGTGAGTGGGAAAAATGGCTGCTCCCCTCACTACGAAAACCAAAGTAAAACTCTAAACTTAGTTAAAAATATAGGCTGACCCTAAAACAACGCGGGTCCAGCCAAAAGTGAATAAAATGCCCTCCACACTGTAGTCCTAAACTGTAGACACGGGCACGCCTGCTTGACTCAGCTAGCCACCTCCCCCTCTTAGTAGAACTTCAAAGCAATTCTTGATTCGATTTTCGCCCTCCCCCGCCTTTAAACCATTAAAAGCTTTCAAAAATCATTAAAACCACATTTTTAAACAAAAAACAGAAATACAAATTTCATCCTAACTTGCTTTTAGCAGTCCGCTGCGCGGACGCCGGGTCCAGATTTAACCCGTCTGGGTTGCGGTCAACTGGACCGGCACCAACCCAAGATGGCGGACCCCGATGGGTCGATCATGAGTGGGAAAAATGGCTGCTCCCCTCACTACAAAATGTCTGCAGCATATAATCATATCGAATCCCATCAACAATTATAAATCTTAAGTCATCTGTTACATAAGAAGTCGCCTGTAGATACAAGCGAGTGACTTTTGGACTGCTGCAGTATTGCAAAGAGTGGTGGATATACTCTTGAATAGAGTCACTTTTTGCTTTACAATATTTTAGTTAACAAGATAGTGTAAAACAACATAAGGAGAACCTAGTCGATGTGTGAAAGATCTTTAAAAAGAGTTATATGACATTAAAGAAGGAAAAGTGTGAAGTTGCCAAGGAGAATTTTTATTATATGGGGTACCATGCATGCTGCAACGGGCTAGAACTTAAGGACAGAGTTTTGAAAGCAATTGAGGAGGCTCCCCAACCCAACAATAAGGATAGTTTGAGCTTTTTCCTGAAACTATTGCACCCACTTCATTAACAAATCAACACCATTGTGCAAGTTACTGACGAAGAGTGAGAGATCCAAGTGTAGTGAACAGTGTGTGTCTGCTTTTGAGGAAATTAACTGTGATATTGTTTGAGCCCAATCCCTTAAACCTTTAGATATGCAAGATGAGAGTGTCATATTGATGGGTGCGAGTGGCTGTAGACTGGGTGCAATTTTGTAGTAAAGAAGGCACAATGGACATGGCCGAAAGGGTTAGAGGAAGAGTTGGTGGTATATAGTCATGTTGCTGGTGAACTAACTTGTGATGAAGGATTAGGTAGAGATTTAGATTTATTGGTAGCACTATGAGAGATATGACTTAATATCATGCTTATGGGTTGTGACAGACTTATTGTAATTCAGGTTGTGAACAGACTGGTGCATGAAGAATTCTGGTGGCTAGGTTTGGAGGAGGGGTTGACCACTACGCCAGGAATTGTAGCATATGTGTCCTGAGTCTTAAGTGATTACCGCCACATCTCCAGTCAGGCCTATTGAAGTGCTGATGCTGCCATGTCATAAACTGGCATTAGATGTTCCTAGGGTATTTGGTATTTTGGGAACCACAGCTAAATATGTGATTGTATTGGTTGATTATGTGTCCACGTAGCTGGTGATGAGGATTTGGATATTGTAGGCATGCAGTTAGTGATAGAATTTATGAGCAATATTTTCAGCTGATAAGGGTACCCTGAAGAGTCAGTCCCTGCTAACTGTATCCTTGATACTTGTATGCAGTTGGCATTAGATGTAATGGAGAATTATCTGAATGGAGCTGGGATCAGACTTCGAAAACGTTGCTGCATCACCCATGGAACAGTGATCTTGTTGAATGCCTAAATTGCTTGTTTAAAGAGCTGTTATAACTAGCTGTAGTGAATAGCTTCTGATGGAAGGAACTTGTGAGGGGAATGTTGTTGATGCTGTCTTCTCATCATGTTGGTATTTCACCAGCACTTGTTGGAATACAGAGTGAATGAAATGCAAATGCATAGAAATTGGATACCGTGAAGGATGTTCGATAAGCTGTGCAAAGAAGGTATAAAAGAGGAAGTGGTCATTGGAGATGTTAGGACGAAGAGTGGTGGGTATGGAAGGAAGTGGAGATCAGACTACTCTAAACCCAAAAGGTTGGTGGAACTACTGGATGATGTGGTTCCTCTGGATGCCGGTAGGAGCTGGAATAAGGAACGTTGTGCCTGAAAACAAGAATCCCCAAGTGCAGGAGAAGTTTCTTTGCTAGTAAAGCTTTCTTTGAGGCGAGGAGCATTTTTTAGACAAATGCACATAAATTACAGAAGGATATTAAGAAACCTACACACCTAGAACACTATGTTCTATCAAGTAGGGATCCCAGGTGTCTTCGTGTTGTTAAAGAAGATAAGGAGGGAGATGTAGGTTTTAACAAGTTTCAAAGATTCATTATCCTTTAAAAGTTCATCCATTGTGTATATAGCGGATGCCTGGGCGCATCCCTTTATCTTGGAAGATTTCAGTGCATTATTTATGCAGGTTTATATCGCGCGGCCATTGCCCAGGACGCTGAAGCTCTTTACAAAGAAATAATAAGCTGCAAGAAGAAAATGAGCGCACTCCAGCAACAACCAGAAAAACAGCATATAAGCATAAGTCGGATACAGTGGAAGAACTGGTATGACAACTAAGAAAGCAGTGCACATAATAATAAAGTAATGGACATCAGTGACAGAGCAATGCCTAATGATCAGAGCTCAAGGGAGAAAATGAGATAGACCTGAGTCACTTAATTGTAGGATAGCAGCGCAGGAGGAGGGCGGAGGGGGGCTTGGGAAGAAGCTGTCTCTTGAACTCTGAGGGCCGGGGGACAAAGACAGAGGGGGGGCTGTAGAGAGGTCCACAGAGTGCAATGAAGGAGGGAGTCTGAAGAGAAGAAGATGGCTTGGGCCTAGCTTAAGTGCCTGGTAGACTCTGGATGTATCAGGTATGCAGTTACTTCTGGTGCCGTCGTGATCGAGGCGTGGAATTGGAAAACAATAGGCTGTTTACAAATGTTAGGCCTGACTGAAGGCAGCTTTATCAGTCTGAGTTCAGAGAAATATCGGGGAATTTAGTAGGTATTCGTGTGTGATGTTAGCCGTAGACCCACTCACCTTGTGTCACTGGTGGTTGAGGGTAGCAACTTCTTTCATTCATTTTTAATAGTATCTTCTTCTTTTGAAATAGCACGTGACCCCTTGCCCACTCCGTCCCTCGCTGGATGCACAAGATTGAGACATATTCTGGGTGGTCAGTTGTATGTAATTTAGTGAGGCTGTGTAGTACTTATATTCCGCATGCATCCTTTGTGGACCAGGAAAAGTTCTTCCTTCTCTCTCTCTCTCGCCTGCCTGGCAGGGGCAACCTGTCCTGCCTGCTAGGGCCAGGGTAGCTGGTGGGGGTGCGGACGTCTGTCGCTTGCTGCCAGGTTCGAGAGAGAAACACACACCAGAGAGAGAGGGGGACACAGAGAGAGAAAAAGAAAACACACACTAGAGAGAAAGAGGGACAGAGAAAGAAAACACACACCAGAGAGAGAGCAAGAGAGAGAAAGAAAACACACACCGGAGAGAGAGCGAGAGAGAGAGAGAAAACACACACCGGAGGGAGAGAAGGACAGAGAAACAAACCACACACCAGAAAGAGAGCAAGAGAGAGAAAGAAAACACCCACCAGAGAGAGAGCGAGAGAGAGAAAGAAAACACACACTAGAGAGAGAGCAAGAGAGAGAAAGAAAACACACACCGGAGAGAGAGCGAGAGAGAGAAAGAAAACACACACCGGAGAGAGAGCGAGAGAGAGAAAGAAAACACACACCGGAGAGAGAGCAAGAGAGAGAAAGAAAACACACACCGGAGAGAGAGAGGGACAGAGAAACAAAACACACGCCAGGGAGAGAGCGAGAGAGAGAAACAAAACACACACCAGAGAGAGAGCGAGAGAGAGAAAGAAAACACACACCAGACAGAGAGCGAGAGAGAGAAAGAAAACACACACCGGAGAGAGAGCGAGAGAGAGAAAGAAAACACACACCAGCGAGAGAGAAAAAGAAAACACACACCAGAGAGAGAGAGAAAGAAAACACACACCGGAGAGAGAGCGAGAGAGAGAAAGAAAATACACACCAGAGAGAGCGAGGGAGAGGTAGAGAAAGAAAACACACGCTGAAAGAGAAAGAAAACACACACCAGAGAGAGACACACATCCACGGATAGGTATTTTAACATGCCCATGTGTTTGTATACCGTGCTTTTGCTTATCCAGGTCTTTTTATGTGTATCTCTCTATATGTGCCCCCGTGCTTTTGTGCGCATGTGTGTTCGTCTGCTGAGGGTATGCATATGTCTGTGCGCGAGTCTGAGTACACAACATGTGCACCTACTTGTTTGTGAGTGTGAGAAAACCGGTTGAGATCCAGAAACTGCGACTCCTTCACTAAAGCAACGTAACACTCATAGCAGGTGAGGTTGCCCCCTTTCCGAGCTTTATTTATAAAGAAAGGCAGACCTCCTATCTCTTCGTGGCTATGTATGTATTCCTCGACACCACAAATGCGTTATTTGGTATAAAAGTGGGGCATTTACAACATCATTTTGCCTTTCTTGAGTAGGATAATGTTGGCGCGCGCACCGTGGGGCTGCATTGGTGGCCCTGCCTTAGAGCAGCCTCTAGGAGTGACGTGTTGTGCTCTCTCCTTGTGCAGGGGGATGGTGGAATACGACGCCGAGGGCTTCACAAAGCTCACCCTGCTGCTGATGTGGAAGGACTTCTGCTTCCTTGTTCACAGTGAGTAGACCCGGCCTCGGGCAGCCTGTCCAGCCTCGTTGAGATACAAGTTCACAGGGAGGGAAGCTCATGTTGACATCTTGCAGTCTGATAGCGTAATTACTCTGCTGTGCGAAGCGCATGTCCCATGGGGGGGGGACAGTTTTTCCATCCTGGTTTATTTGGTGTGCAGGGCACTAGTGACGGCGATCCGAATTAAAATGGTGTGAATTTATTGGAGGTCCCAGAAGCACTAATCCTAAGAAAATGGAAATCAGGTGACAGACCTCCATCTGACACCTGCATTTCTGAGAAACCTCTTTTTTTCCAACAAAGAAAACAGATATTGTAAAAGAGCAGATAAAGTGGACAAATATGAAATGATTTGGCACCAGTTTAAAATTTGATTGATTAGAGTCTAAGATAATGTTTTGGCTTCCCTTATTTTGTTCTATTATTTGTTCTGTGGATATCATTAATATTATATATTAGTAATTACTTTTTATTAATATTGATAAACACTTATTACTTTTGTGATCTTAAAATGTAGAAATCTTTGTGGTGGTTTATAGTAATATTTATTCTGTTTGATCCTTTATGCTGAAAAATATTATTATTAAAAATATTATTAGTTACCATTTTTTTCGAGTTATATCTTTCTTTCTACATTGTTTTCTAAAATATTATACCAGGGAAGTGCTAGAAACGTATGCGAACTTCTGGTATGGTTGAGTCCCACCAATTCTAACCCCAGGCTTTCGAGGACCTTGTGATGGTGGCCTTTTCATTCTTTATATGTACTTGTGCCTTTTGTATGTTTCGAAGTGAACCTCTCGGTGTAAGGTGGGACAGTAATTTTGACTTGAGCAATTCACTTGCGTTCAGCCCTCAGGCAAGTGCATGTATTTTATGGTTAATTTCCTTGACCACATTTAACACTGCTAGAAGAGGCTGCATATTGCTGGATACAATCCTAAGGGAGTATGATTTTATCAAATAAGCATCAACCTTGGGATAACCTTTGTCTAATCTTTATTTAACTTTTCCTTTAAGTACGATGCATCCCGTACGTCACAATGGGATGTAGATTTTGATAATGGACAATGACACTGCAGGGTACATAGGAGAGATCAGTTAAGCATATGGAAGCAGTTAGGCCTTTACATTTCTGGGATTCATGTTAACCAGAGTCAAAATGGATAGTGTATTTGACTGTGTTTTGTAAGGTTAGAGGACAGTCAATTCAGACTGCTAATGCCGTGTTATCCCCAAAGATTCCTATCCTGCCTAATGAAAAAAATAATGTTTATAGTGTGTGATAGCCGAAAAGAGCAAGTAAGTCAAACCACCGGTTCTAGGTGCCTCACTTTACGGTTGATATAATATTTATTTACAAGTTTTGTGTGTTCTGAAGGTGCTGTTATTGCCTGAGAGGTGTTCAGTCCATTCAAATAAAGTATATAAAATATACAACAGAGCCTATAGGAACAGGTGATTCTCTCCAAAGGCATTCACCATCAGATTTAGATATGCTTCAACTTTTTGCTTTAATCTCAAAAGCTTCCAAAGTACTTGCAAATCTGTGACTTACTATATTTGAGTCCCCAGAAGAAATATTAATATGTTAGAAGCATCTGCTGTCTTTGTTGTAATGTCATTCACAGGCAGGTTATCTTACACTCAATGGATGACACTATACCAGAGGGAAACACATGACATTTCCTGCTGTTTGGACTAAAGCAGTGGTGGGCTGCCTGTGTAGACCAGTGATGCCAAACATGCTCGATCAAAGATCACCTCAGCAGGATGGAGAGGTGCCATTCAATCATACCTCTGCGGATGGCCGTGTGCTCAAGATTCTCCTGGCAAGCAAACCAAACAAGGCTCCGAAATGCCTTTCTTATTGATCCATCAAAAACAAGCTTACTTTATTTTGATCTTCACAGGTTGTCTTGATCTTCTTCAGGGATTACATGTAAAGTCCAGTAGATGTAGGTGGCAATCATAGTTATTTATGTTAAGTTAAGGCACTGGGAGGTGAGGTGATTTGCCAAGAACCACAACATGCAACATGTAGACATGTAGAGCCGAAGCAGGGATTTGAATCTGGGTTTAATATGTTACTTTTCATTTGCATTACACAAAGAGCCCTAAGTTTAACATCTTGTACCATATATCAGCTCCACTAAAGTTGTGAGTTCGGCACATAGGGTAATCGGAGATAACATTTCATCATCTTGCCTCCCACAGACAGCTCAAAACCCAGTTCAATCTTCCACAGCGATAAACATTTTGCTATCGGAAGAGCCGTCTCATTTAATACCTTTAAGAAGTCAGTATTCCAGTTGGTGCTTCTTTACTCGGCCTGTTCCACATATACCTGCCCAACAGATATGGCAAACTTATATGCTAACCTTCCAGTAAGCAAAATTACCGGCCAATTCAGACAAAAATGTGTAAGGCACACTCCAGGTACTGAATCTTCGTGCTCGTCAAGAGCCGCATTGGATCGATGCCCTCAGACCCAGGCAGGCCCATAGCTTCCAGTGAATCCCATGGTACTGGGATGAGAACTGCAGCTTTTCAAGAAACACCTGGGATTCCCTAATGTTTACTGAAATCCTCCAAGCGTTCAGGACCACTGCCCATTTAATTAGAAAGGGGTTACGCTTTCCCATTTGATTCCTCAACAGATCACTCCTATAGGTAAGTAGTATTGGAAAAGCTGTAGAAATGGTCTGAAGATCTTGAAAAGATGTTTGTACTCTCCATATTGGCGTTATCAGAATCAATTTGACCTTCTGTCATCTGACCTGCCTCAGAACCAGGGCATTCATCACGAAGGGAGGTACACATATTCAGCTGCTGTCTCCAAAGCTGGAGGAGGGCATCCATCCGTCTCTGATGTTCCCAGCTGAAAAATCTCCTTATCTGCTAGATCAACCTGGACGTGAGAAAATCTTTTTGACCAAACCCCCAAGTATCTTGCAGGCTCCTCAAAATGCCCAGCATAGATTCCCTGGAGTCCAAAAAGTGCTATAATTCTAATCCACTACAACGTTACTCTGCCTCGACAAATATTCAGCCACCAGTGAAATGTGTTAAGGTAGATCACCTTTCTCCAGCCGTGCCTACAAGTGGCTGAGGCATCTGACTGCTGTTTTATATTGTCCATCCACCACACTGTCGTCCACCAGACATTTCAGTGCAAAGGACCCAACTAATCTTCGTCTGGGTGGTGTGCACCTTGTTACAAGGACATTGCAGAATGTCTCACGTAATGAGTACAATGAATCCCCAAAACGCTATCCTCTGTACTGGATCACCAGAGATTTCTCCCAGATGACGACAAACCCAAAACCTTGAATGAGATACATCACCGTCTAACCCTTTAGAGTTTTCTCGCCTGGGCCAATAATATCCTGTTGCTGAGGTATATAATCACCTGACCGGCTTGCATTCTCAGAAAAGTTGCCACTGGTTTGAGCAGTTTTTTAAAAACATCAACCACCTAAGGGATACCCCAATGGCAGACAGGAGAGCTTGAACTGCAGAAACGTACGGTGTGACCCCTAAATTGGAACCAACATGTACAAGTTCGTCAGCTCCGGGTGGATAATCCAGTCTCCAACTGGTAACATATTTTGCCAAAAGTAGCCCCCCTTCTACCATCAAATGCCTGGATAGCATCCAGCCACGAAGTATGCACAAATTAATCACTATTCTCGACTCCTTAAATTATTTTTCCCTGAGCAGGAATATATTGCTTTGAAATCAGCTGCTCCTAGTAAAGGCCCACACAACTGCGCCCTTCAAATCCAACTCCCTCATCCCCTAACGGGGACTCCTTATCTGAGAAGTGCCTCTGGAAGACCGGGCGGTCCTGCTTGGTGGTGTTGTAATGCTGTAAGTGTAATCCCTGCATCATTTGTAGGATCCAAGCATCTCGCAAAACCTTGTGCCACTTACCAAAAAACAACGCACCCACCGCCCCTTCACCCATGCCAATGCACGAGGTTGTCTACACTATTTTGCTCTCCTGTAAGGTTTCCTTTTGCATTTTCTAGTTTCCTCTCCAGCCTAAGCCTTTCCCACCGCTGCCCTGGACTTTATCACTGCAGCGTTGGGCCATCCCTTTAGTAGGAGCCCCCGGGTCACCAGGCACTCCTCCATAGAGACCAGGCCGCTGAGTATCTGGTAAGGGTTCAGAGGAATAGATCTTTACTCCTCTTCACAAAGAGAGAGCACTTCTCTGAGAAGGCGCACTGGTCCCTGTGCTCATCCTTTATGGCTGTCTGGGTTTCCGGGTTCCTACTGCTTGGCTTCTTCTTACTCTGACCCTCCTTCCATCCTCTGTCACTGCCCTGTTTGCGATCCTTTGTGAATTTTGACATAAAGGTGCAGATCCACCTGTGAAGTTTCAATCACCTTCCCTTGAATTTCAGGTCTTGGGCACTCTGCCTGTAGTCATCTGTGCACATCCGTCATGTAATCAGGCACCCTCGCCGAAGGCGTCCACTCCGCACAGTGAAAGTGAAGTTTTGTTGATGCTGAGCTGCACGTGGTTCAGGCATCATTGTTTTTGCGACTTTTTGCTCCTTCATCCCAGAGGATTCTACGCACTGAACCCAGCTGCTTCTCAGGAAGCCCTTTCACAGCTTCTCAAAGGGACCAAACGCCTTTGTCGTGGCCAGGCGCCCTTTACAGCCACCTCTGCGGGTCATCCCCTGATCTTTTCACCATCCTTGGTCTATCCCTGCACCTTCTGTGGCCCCCTTCCAGTGCTACCTCAGCATCTTAGGCCTGGCACTACCACCATTGGGAGTAACTTGCGGGAATCATTGGCACCCACATGTTATTCCACGTGTGGCCGGATTTTTACCCAGAGATTTCGCCTGCGCAGAGCAAGGAACGTGGCTGAAACTTGCGAGCTACGATAGTCCCACAGTTTAATCAGAGTAAATATAATTCTGATATGGCCAACGTCAAGAGTTACTGGTGGTATTAGTATTACAGTGTACGGGGGGGGGGGGGTGGGCAGGGGGGCGAAAGCTACAGGAACACTGACCTTTCACAACGAGACCCTTAATGCCCATTAGGCTTAGGAACTTTTAGTTTCAGCACTGTTGAAACACAAAGAGAAGAACAGAATATACCTAAAACAATACTTAATCTGTATGTGAGCAGCAAATAAAATGGCACAATTTAAGCAGCGGATGTGAGATAATGGATTTACTGTTCTCTGATTGGTTGGCGGTCTCACGTGCTAAATGTCCTTGCTATGTACTACCTCCATGGAGGTTTGGGGACATTGCGTTTTTGTGTTGTTGTTCGTGATTCTATAGGTCGCATTAAAGATTGAGAAGCGTAGCAAAACCCTCCCATCTTGCCACAGAATCAGACATTTGCTTCGTTGTGAATTTAACATCTTTTCTTTGTTTCTCTTCTGTAAAAGAACAAACACATTTCTGTTTGCTGAAGCCTTGTCACTCTTACAGCCTGCTGCTGGTGTTCTGTTTTTTTCCTCTTCCTCTGTCTGCCACAAGGTGTTTCCTGTGGCATTGCGTGTTTCCGTTTGTGCAGCACTGAATTACTTCCAGGCATGGCCAGCAGCATATAAGTATTGTAAATATTGTAATAAATTACAGCTCCGTGGGAAAGCCAGCCAATCGTCACAAATTATAAAAGCAGTGCCTTGTCGGGGATGCATGGATAGTATGTTGGTGTTTGTAACTTTGGAAAATAATTTTCTATAATGACACATTAGAAGCAAACTAATTTTTTGGAAATTATAGCGCCTCAGTTTCAATGCAGTTGTCATTCTGATAAAACAAATCTCACACATCACATGTATTACATGTACCTAATATGAGATATTATGGTAACAACCAACATGTTCTCGTTTCAGTTTATAAGCCTGTGGATATGTCTGTATTGTATAGAGTGTAAATGCTGACTGTCGACCTGAGCCCAACCAGGAGAAGTGTGGCATTTGCCTCCATATACTAGTAGAACGCATTGTTAAAAGAATTGTGAGGTATGAGTAGACATTTGACCTGTTGTGTCACTTACAATATGATGGGCAACATGAATTGGAATTGTTTGACTACCTCGGTCAGGTAAGTATCTATTGACACTAAATAATTTTGTGATCACTTCACTTGGTATATCATATTCCAATTTAACTTGGAAAAATGTAACTAGATCAAGGGTTTTCCCTTTGGTGTGTCTGTGGAGAAACGCGAGTTGCAGCAACTTGCAATGATTAAGGAGGTGCAAGGGTCTCATTTGACAACTGGCATGTTCAAATTCTGACATACTGATAATACCTGCTGAACAGGTGCGGAATTTGGTAATGCCTAAAATCACTGGTGATGTGATTTTTGTTCTGTGCATTAGGAGTAATCGCCTTTCAACTGTGTTGAATTTGTAGTTTTGATATATTGATCTGGTGTTTACAGCCTTAGAATGGATGGCACTGAACTCAGTGCACACTCTGCAATTGCACGTAGAGAAGACCTGTATGATCTCTTGTCTGTAGAGAGATGGGACATTTTGCATTTTCTGAAGTCTAGTACACTGACTAGTCTGGGATAGAGGTAAATACTGCCCTCCCTGCGCATGATTTATTATTTATGAAGAGTCGTTCCAACATCTATCACTTTAGCAAGCATCAGTGGCCAAGTTTAATATGTTTGCGGCTGTGATTGGCAACCTTATTTGTCACCACATTTAACATGGAGTATGGTTTGTCTTTAATTACCCACCTGGAAATGTGCCTAGCCTTTGATGAAGGTTTTACCGAGCTCCTGAATATGTTGGCATCATCTAACCAACATATTTAGATTTTGGCAATTCTAGCCTTTGTGCAGACTGTAATGATAATGTAGAAACTTTGTACTTTTTAGCTCGTCTGGAACCCTCTGGCGTGAGACAATGGGTTTCCAAATCTGTGCATCAGAAGGGTCATGAATAGTTGACTGTGGCTTGAATAGTTACCTTACAACATTTTTTGCTGATTAATATTAAGGCATGTTACCTCCCTTTGACTACACCGCAATCTCATGGCAGTTTAAGTTTTAGGTTAGGTGAGTAAAGCTGAAAGGAACTGCCAAGAAAATCCTAACCAGAGACATAAAAAAGTTGTCTCATGCGCCATTTGCACTTCTGTTAGGCAATTATCAGTTGAGGAGTGGATCAAATTGTACAACAGTGTCCTGAATAGAATACGTGATCATCTCACTCCTATGAAAGAGGTTCTACTAAAGGATACACAATGATGCTTCTAAAGGTTGTGGACTGCTGAATGAAGTTTTCTGAAGCCCATAATATGCCTTCAGAAATTTGGCAGAAAATGGGGTTGTGGGCAGGCAAGGTGGACAGGCCTCTGCAATTAATACAGCAGTTCTACTGGGCCGTCAAAATCAGCCTGTTTCAGTACTAGAATAGGTGGAGATTAAGGATGTGTTAGGATGCTTGAATATTAAGCAGTAAAATTAAACTTGTGACATCTTCTTCAGTCGGATGGTCAGCCCGGCCATTGTTAAGATCTGAAATAACTCTGTAATGGAAGATCTAGTCTCTGACAGCTCAAAAGTGCCTCAAAAGTGGCTGCTGTAAAGGGCATCTTTGAAAGCAACAGAACAAGGCCCTAGTAGATCTAGTGTGGGCCCGCTTCCTGCCTAAGATCTTAGTTGAAGTGGTAACTAGGCAACTTAAATCACATCTTGAAGCGCAAGGAGTTGGGGAACAACTCATCGAGATTCCGACTGGGTTGTAGCACTGACTCAGAACTGTTTGGCGTGCAAGAGAGATCACAGATGAGAGATCAGCTGTACTGATGGTGTTCCTCTACCCTTCTGCCACTTTAAACACTTTTGATCATAACACCACATCAGAACCCATCTGACCTGTAATTAATGTCTGAGGCAGACATTAGGTGATTTGAGTCTTTGCTATCTAATTGGACATTTCAGGTTGAGAAGGATGGGGCCTGTGCTCTAGCCGTAGTGAATCGCTGTTGGGTCCTTGAAGCATCTTCTTTCTTCCCTCAGGTGTTCAGTGTATGCATGAAATCATTAAGTTTGTTGACAGTATGTGGGTCATTTTCAACATCTGTGCAGATGACGCACAGCTGGTAATTTCCCCTCTGTGGTGATTTTAAGCCAGACATCCCTGCCTTTTCAAGCCTTGTTGAGGAGATAAATAATTGGATGCACGTGAGTTGACATTCCTTCAATGCGAACAAGATTCAGCTGTTGAAGGCTTTAGGACAATAGTCAAAAGCTGGGAGTTACACATCAGACCTGAAAACGTGATGAAGCAGAGACTGGTCTCCTTAACCGAGTGAAGTCATTATGCGTAATGTTTGACAGCCGTCTTTGTAGGGAGGATCACGTGAATCTCCTCACAAAGACGTCTATATTATATCCAACAGCAGGTTAGTCCCAAACAATACCTGTCTGAATAGAGTAGAACAACGCTATCAAGGTACTTGACTGCTTTCTAAATCTTCAGACTTCTGCTGCTGGGCCAATGGTGGATTTGTCACATGCGTACCCAGTTACCTTAACTATCAGAAGACTCCTTTGACTTTCTGTTATCAGGCATGCTCTGTATTGATCTTCAGTATAATCATAGAAAGAGGGAGTGTCATTTCTTTTCAGTTTAAACAATATGTTTAGTACACAAATGCGTCTATTAAATATTACTATTACAATAAAATACATAATTATATAGCAGTATTAAAAAGTTGAATAAAATAACCAATGATATTATCAGTCCGCATCTAAAGAACATGGGGCCACATGTACCAAGGTATTTAGCGGTTGCAAACTGTCCGATCTGCAGAATCAGGCCATTTGCGACTGCTAAAAAAACATTTGGGGATGTACAAAGCCTATTTTGCGATTCGATAATCTATTACCGAATCACAAAATAGGTTTGCAATTCAGCATTAGTAAGGGGCATATTAAGGGCATCCCTTCCTAATAGCGACTCGTAGGGGGATGTATGACTGTTTTGCAACTGGAATGCGGTTGCAAAACATTCACAGTTTACCACCAACTTCAAGTTGGTGGTAACCCATTCGCAATAGCAGTGGCGCTTCCGTGTCCAGCTGGAATCACCAAAGTCAAACGTTATACATCGGAAAGAGGTACGTCTTCACAGAAATCAGATGCTGAAATCTTGTGGGTCCCTGAGATTGTTCCATCTCGTTGCCAATTTACTGTAGTGAAGACGGACCACTAGGTAAGTTCAAATCCTTTATTTGGAACAGCCTTTTAAGATGCAGGTAACAAATATGCAGACAGGTCCTATCCCAGCTCTACAACTCACCGCAACATTCCACCCCCCCACCTTTAATACAGAGAACATACCTGACATTCTACACTCTGCATGACAACACAATCTAAACCCATTACTACAATGGGCTTCACTGTCACTCTCATTTGCTTACTTTTTATTGGACAACTGCTGTAGGCTTTCTTTCTCTTCTTGTGTTTGTCCCTTCCTTTGAATATGGACACATTACTTGTGTCCTTCCACTGCTCGTTGTTACGTGGTACTTTTTTTGTTTTGTAGACTGAGGACCTTCTGTGGAGTTTGGCGGAGGGAGTTGCTCCGTCATAGGTGTGGCGGATGTCCCGTCCACCGTATTGCAATCCCTTTATAGCTTATGGGGATACTGGTGTGGTGGACGGGGTATCTGTTGCATTTGTGATGGAGTGGCCCGTCTGCCAGGCTTTAGATTAGGCCCTAATCCTTTTTCAGCTAGCTCCCTCTTGTACTTCTCCTTCTTGTGTGTCCCCCACCCCATCTGTTGTTCCCTCCCTTGTCCGTGTTCCTCCCTCTCTCATCTGTGTTGTTCTATCCCACTCTGCATTCTTAGACTCAACCCTCCTTTTATGTTGTCCCGTCCCTCCAGGCTATTAAACCATCACACAAAACCATATCCTCCAGGCTATCAAACCCTCACACAACACTTTGTAGGCTAAAAAAGAGGTGGACTCGCTGTTATATTCAAACAAGCAATAAATCTCAGCAAAACCAACAACATCTCCATGCAAGGTTGTGAGGCCCTCCTCACCAGATGCAACCCTACACGAACTTCCTCCTGTAACTTCCTCCTCCTTTACAGACCACCACCTAGCAGTTCTACATTCCCAGACACATTTCTAGATACAGTTTCAAACCTTATTACACTATACTCCAACCTTTGCATTCTTGGGGACCTAAACATTTGGTTTGACAAACCCAATATGCCCCATCCAAAAGCTATCATCACTGTCCTAGTCACATTGAACCTATATCAGACTGTACGCTATCCCACACACATTGCTGGACACATCCTAGATGTCGTTTCTGCAAACTCAGAACTAGTTACAGTTCAAAGCATCACACCAGTCACATGGTCAGACCACCATTTGGTAACTTTCCAACATAAAACACCAGACATCAACACACCCACTTATCGACCATGGAACAAATTAATTTCGAACACTTAGAAACGCAACTAACAGCCAACACAGATTTAGAAACAATAGATTCTGTTCAAAAACCTTACAAGCGGCTATAGGAAACTTTTGATATCTTAATAACCACTAAGAAAAACAAAACAGGACAAAAGAAAACACACACCTTGGAGAAATTCAGAGCTAAAAAAACATAAAACAACAAATCGGGAGTCTGCAATGAACATGGCTCAAATCAAGCAACATTCAAGACAAACTTCAGCTACGCAAACATAACAGAATATAGAAATCAACAATCAAAAAAGCTAAGAAGATACTACTCAGACAGAATTAAAAATGCTTTATCTGTAAATGAAGAATTTTATAAAATTCTTAACAAATTTAGAAAATCTGAATGCATGGAAGAAACTCATCCCATCACTCAAGATTTCACAGACAAACTGGCAAATCATTACACAACGAAGGCAGAACCATTGGACTCCTATTTAAAACAAAGAAAAACCACCAGCACCAACCTATTTCCAAAACTCCCCTCCATGAGTAAGCCACCTAGCCTCTGCACTCCTTAAACAAATATCACAAAGTGAATTCATGGATCTGGTCAAAGCAAGTAAGCCTTCTGACCCTTTTCTACCACACATCTTCAAAAATATTCTCCGCTGCTACACCAATAAGAAGAATCATCAATAATTCTTTAACTACGGTAATCTTTGCTGATGACCTTAAAAAGGCATACATATGCCTGTTATTAAAGAAAACAAACCTGGACCCACATAGTCCCAACAACGACAGACCAATTACAAATGGTCCTTTGCTGGGAAAAGTGATAGAGCAGCTTTCACCCAGATCTTTTTTTTTTTTAAATATTTTTTTATTAACATTTTATTATTTAATAAACAGTATTATGTTTACAGCACCATCTTGTTTGCTTCGTGTTAGTGCATAACAGTGTTAATATCACTACTGTCTACATTGTTTGAATGTTCTACTTCATTAATTATTCGATAACCTTTATACTTTAACCTTATGCAAGAATAGAACATCAGTGGCGCTTCTTCTCGTATGGGTTGCCCAATTGGCCTGGTGTAGCAGAGTCATGTTTTCCTAGCTATTATACAACACCTTTAACTCGTTTCAAACATTAATCAACTTAAACTTAAACACGATGGCAATGTGGGGGGTGGAGGCTGCTAATGCAGGGGGATGCCATTTCTTGGCTTTTCCAGTATGTATGGTGTCATTACTCATAGACTTGTCTGGTTTCAGGTGGGTGGGGCGTCTACCGGGTCCAACCTGTCTGTTACTCAATGTCCTGGGCTCTGTCCCCTGTTGTCCGCCTTTTGTTCAATCTCAGCCTTATCGTGTCTTCCCTTATCATGTCCTAGAGGGCGAGGCAACATCTCCTCCCTTCCTATGTTTATCCAGTCTCCACTCCTGTTGGTTTGTCTGCGTCCGCTGTTCTCAATATATTGTCCCAGCTTGTCATTGCTACTTCCCATTTCTGTGCTATAGGGTGGCGACGCAGTCCCCTCCCCTCCTCGCTCTTCAGGACCTGGAGTTCGGCTCTAGCCCATGTTGTAACGTCTTGTCTCCACCCAACCCGGGGGGGCCGAAACTGTGCCTTCCAGTTCTTTGTGATCTGTCTCCTACATAATACCAGTGCCAGACTCAGAAATCGGGTCTCCACTCTTCCCCGCGGCAACCCATCCCCAAAGCCCATCAAACATCTGTCAGGGGTCGGAGTCAGGTTCATATTAAGGAGTCTCGATAGGTCGGACATCACCTCTTCCCACCCCAGTTGGATCTCTGGACAGGTCCATACCATGTGGTCAAAATTTGCGTCTACATTTTTACATCTGGGGCACACCCTAGGAACTCCCCCATAGATTACTGTTAGCCGATGTGGGGTGAGGTACGTTCTGTGGAGGTAATTATATTGTATATATCTCAGTCGCGTGCTGCGAGCGACGGTCCGGGGGTAAGCCAAAGCTCTGTTCCATTCCGCATCTGACGGTTCCCTACCGACTGTCCTCCCCCATCTCTCTCTCAGTGGCCGCAGGGAATCTAGTGCATCCTCAACTTGAACTCGGTATAATTTAGATATCAGATGGGACTCATCTCCTGATGTCAATAGGAGATGCAGCACCCTGTGGGTGGCTGGTTCCGCGTTGACCGTGATCCAGTGCGTTTTCAGCACATGTATCAGTTTATGATACATAAGGAACTGACCTGGGGAGACTCCACTGTCAACAAGATTAGTGAAAGACCTCAACACTCCCTCCTGAAACAGGTCTCCCACCGTTTCTATTCCTGCTCTCCTCCAGGTTCCGAGGCTCATGCCTCCCAGGTTCCTCTCACCAGCCTCGATCGTAAGTACCGCCAGGGGTAGGGCCGGAGAGTACGGGGGGACAGTGCCATCCCTTTTCACGCACCTCTTCCAACATGCTGACGCCACTTTTGTCATCGGGCTGTGCATGTGGGGATTAAGCTTCCTATTTGTCATTCGAGCAATGAACTGATTTATGTCCTCCTCTACTTGGTCGGTGTACCTCTCCAGGTGACCCTTACCTGTGAGCCACCCGGCAACCCATTGCAGCTGGGATGCCAGGTAGTAGGCTTCAAAATCTGGCGCTCCTAGACCCCCCTTGTTAGTTGGCCTGCATAGTATCTGGAGCGAGGTGCGTCTACGACCATCATCCCATATAAGTTCTCTGAGTAGGGTGTTTAGTTCACGAAACCACGCTGTTGGAATCAGAAGGGGCAGGTTAGCGAAGTAGTATAGAAGCCGGGGCAGCATGACCATTTTGGACAATGCTACTCTGGCCATTATCGTCAATTTCAGCGATCGCCAGAACCCCACCGAGGACTTTAGAGATCGTAGAGCTCTGCCCAGGTTACCCTCGCGCAAGTCTGCCCTGTCGTGAAACACCTGTATGCCCAAGTACTTAAAGGTTCGAGGGGCCCAAATCATATCCCCAGGGCATGTTGTCGGGCGTTCCCCGCCCGGAGCCATAGGGAACACGCATGTCTTGCTACGGTTGAGGCAAAGTCCAGATATGTTCCCATAGTTCTCCAGCACTCCCAGCGCCCATGGGAGATCCTTCTCTCCGTCCCTAAGGTAGACAAGTATATCATCAGCATATAGCGAGATGATATGTTCTTGGTGTCCCCATTCCACTCCTCTACCCACGCCCTCCTGCTGCATCTGGGACGCCAGCGGCTCGATGGCCAGGGCGAAAAACAGTGGGGACAATGGGCAACCTTGTCTGGTTCCCCTGTGAATTGGGTAAGTTCCGGACACTGTTTTACCTGTTCTCACTCTTGCCAGCGGTGACGTGTACAACAAGTCCACCCATTTGACCCAATCTTCACCCATTCCCATACGGAGCATCACTGCTCTCAACTAGTCCCATCTGATCGAGTCAAATGCCTTCTCAAAATCCACTGCGAGCAACACCCCTGCTGCAGGTTTCGTGTCGCTAGGCATATTCAGGACCGCAAAGAGACGTCTCAGGTTTAAGGAGGTGCTGCGATTCGGGACGAAACCATTCTGATCTACATGTACCAGAGTTGGTACAAGAGGGAGTAAACGGTTGGCCAAGATCTTGCTTAGTATTTTAAAATCACTGTTTAGCATTGACAGGGGGCGGAAGTCAGTCACCGAAGGTTGCCTAGATTTTGTCTTAGGGAGTGGGACTACCATTGCCTCTCTCATGGTGCACGGCAGTATCCCATTCTGTAGCGATTCTGTATACATCTCTACCAACTGGGGGGTCAGTTGCTTCTCGAATTTTTTATAAAAGTCCATGGGGAGGCCGTCTGTTCCCGGGGTCTTCCCTGAGGCTAATTGAGCTATAGCTTCACTGACCTCCGCCACCGTCACTGGGCCCCCCAGCCTATCCCTGTCTCCGGCCATCAGGCTCGTTATAGGTATATGTTGTAGGTAATTATCAAAGACCTCCGTACTGATTTCAGCCGGTTTTCCATATAAAAAGGTGTAATATTCCTTGAATGCATCATTTATAGGGCCTGGTCTACTTCTGCATGACCCTTCCTTATCCAGCACATTTGTGATGGGCTCGGCCTCTCCACCCGGCCTCACCAACCAGGCTAACATTTTCCCAGACCTACCCTCTTCAGATTGTAGGGAGGCAAAGTATTTTTGTGTGCTGTGGCATCTGAGTTGTTCTTCGATCTGGGAATGGTCCCTCTTTGCCTGATTATATTTCTCATTTACTAGTGTGCCAGCCCCCTGAGTAAGTTCTCCCTCATGTATTATCTTCTCTAGCGTAGTCAGCTCCCTTTCAAGTGTGCGTCTCACTCCGGCCGATTGTCCAATACAAAAACCCCATTGTCACCACCTTGAGGGCCTCCCATTCCGTAGATCTAGAGGTGGTGGATCCACTGTTAAATTGAATATGGTCAGTCAGGTGCTGTCTCAGGGCGTCTCTATATGCTGGGTCCTCAAGTGCTGTAGGGGACAATCTCCAGGCCGGAATGGGGGGCCTAATCTCTGCTGCCATCCATGTTACCAATAGAGGGCTGTGGTCGGACAGTGTACGGCCCAGATATTCTGAGTGAACCATCCCACGTGCAAGGTCTGCCGTACACGCCACCCTGTCGATTCTGGTGTGGAGTCGGTGAAGGCCCGAATAATATGAGTAATCCCTGTCGTGTAGGTGTTGTTCCCGCCATATATCCACCAGCCCCCAGTAGCTCATCCATTCACTAAGTTTCCCAGCTATCTTACTTGACATTGCACCCTGCAGTGGGGGGGAGGATCTATCCAAGTCTACATCTAATATACTATTGAAGTCCCCTCCAACCAAAAGCTCTCCTCTCCTCTGGCGGGTGAGGTGGCTCGATAATTTCGTCAAAAAGGGATCTGGTCTTGATTTGGGGCATACATGCAGCATAGGACAATCGGTGTGCCGTATAGCCTTCCCTCCAGAATCACGAACCTCCCCTCACGATCTATGTTGGAAGCTTCTATCTCTAGGGGAACCCCTGCACGGATCCAGATCATTACTCCCCTTGCGTACGCTGAGTACTCTGTTGTGAACACCCGCCCCCTCCACCTACGTCTCAATCTCTCAGGTTCACCAGCCGCCAGGTGGGTCTCCTGTAGCATTGCTACCTGTATATTCCTCCTTTTTAAATAAGCCAGTATTTTGTGTCGCTTGGCCGGTGACCCCATCCCTCTAACGTTCCACGTTAAGAAATTGTATTCTGCCATGTTGGTGATTTTTAAATTTACATTGGCTACTCTTTGCTACTCTTACCGTCTGCTGTCCCCTGGTCATTAGTGAAGCACTGTTGTTACGCAACCATTCACCACCCCTTGCCATCCTAACTTGTAACTGCTTATCCCAACTCCCCCTCCCCAGGGCACCTCTCAAACAGTAGGCTGCCCAAAAACAGAAAAAACACCTGTGCAACAGTGCAGCATGTTTCATCTTTTAGTTGCAGTTCTCGCCAGTCCACCTGTACAGGCGAGATTCCAGTAAGGGGGTGGCCCTGCACGGAGGGGCCATTAGTGCACCATTTGCGCCCGCCCCAGGGTGTCCGGTAAGCCTCTGGGCCTCAGAGGTCATCTGCAGTTTGTGGGGTCACTACCGGGGCCTGCACCGAGCTGCTCGAGCCCCCCGCCGATGACATCACAGTCTCGTCAGATTCACCGCCAGAGTCCTCCCGGGGGGTCCCCTCTCCGTTCACACGGGCCGCTGCCTCCAGTGCTGCTCTTCTGCCACTTTCTTTTTGGTTCCGGGATGGCGCCAAGCGTGGGCGACTTCGGGTCCGTCTTCCCCTGGGGGGCCGGCGCGGTCCACCCCCGGTCGGGCCCCCCCTCCCGAGCCGCTCTGTCTGGGTCCCATGAGCTTCCAGCCATTCCCATGCCTCCTCCGGGGATTGAAGAAATGTTGTTTTACTGTCAAGCATTACTTTCAGTTTAGCCGGGTACAGCAACGAATATTGTATACCTTCGTCCCTTAGAGCCCTTTTAACTGCCATGTATGAGGCACGCTTACTCTGTACCTCTACTGTAAAGTCCGGGAACAGCGTGACTTTGCCATTTGCTACCTTAAATGGGCCCTCTTCTCGCGCCCTTTGTAGCAAGATGTCCCTGTCTCTATAGTGCAGTAATCTTGCGATCACCACTCGGGGGGGCCTGCCCGGCGCCAGGGGCCTCGCAGGCACGCGGTGTGCTCTTTCCAGAGTATAGAATGAAGTCAGCCGGCCCGGTGCCACCACTGTGCTCAACCATTTTTCCAGGAATTCCACCATATTTGATCCTTCTGCCCCCTCCGGGAGGCCCACCACTCGCACGTTATTCCGCCGGCTTCTCCCCTCTGCGTCCTCAGCTCTTCGCTCTAGTCGCATCACTCTATCTCTGAGATGCGACATTTCGGCCTGCAGGTCTTTTTGTTTTGGTGCGATGTCGGCCAGTGTGGTTTCTGTCTCTTTGACTCTGTCCGATAATTTGTGATGGTCAGCCCTCAAGAGGCCCAGTTCGACCGCGACCTGATTGATGTCGTGTTGCAGTGTTAACTTAGTGTCTTCTATCGCACCTAATATTTTGTCCAGGGTGTTCTGTACATCGACCTGCAGTGGACCCTGCACGTCCCCCCCCCTTCACCCGGGGGTCGCTGTGCCGTCCATGACTTTAGCCCTGTGGCGGTTCTTAGGGGATATCGATTGCGTAGGAGATCGTCCCCCCCAGTGGCGAATCTGACCACGGTACGTTAGCTCAGGGGATCCCCCATCTAGAACTTCCGTCTCAAGCGCAGTTCAAAGCCCGCATGGGCCGCCAGGTAGAATCCCAACAGCACCAGAGGCCCGTGCTTTCTCGCTCTGGATCTCCGTGGACTCGGGGCGCGTTGCACCAGGACACGAGGCACCACACCAGTTCAATCACAGTAGTCGTCACTTCAGGGGCCGGACCGGTCCGGTCAGGCAAGGCGCCCACTATCGACCATCCCCCGTGGTGGGCCACCGCGCGGGGTACCGTGGACCGCTCCCATCCCGTTTCGGCAGGCGAGCCCTGCTAGGCAGTTCATCCACTCTTAAGGAGGTGCCGCGTCGCTGTGCCTTACCCCCGGGCCATCGGCCATCCGCCGATACTCAGTTCCTCGATTGGCATGCCCCAGTCGGGGTCACCCCGGGATTCCCGTCTCCCCAGATGCAGCCGGGCGATCCTTCATGCTCTGTGGCCCGGGGCCCACCATGCTAGTCCCAAGCTCAGGGGCCAGCGCTCCGTTCACGCAGTAGGCCACCACGGGCACGACCATCCAACAGGTGGCCCCTCTATCCGATCTCGCTCGGCCGAGGGTCCGGTACTTTCCTCCCTCAGGGCGGCCCTCCCGGGGCCCGGCCCGTTCCGCAGGTGTGTGCCGGTGTTCAAAGTGGGTGTCCGCTACACTAGAGGCCCCTTCCGCCAGACACACCGTGCCGCATGCAGGGTCGGCGCCACAGCAAGGCTCCCGGCAGCCGGGCCCCCGTTCTTGTTGCTTCTCCTTACTTGCGAGGATGGGGACGGAGGGCCCGCACGCACCCCCGGTCACCGTCACACCGTCCTCCGCGGACTCGGAAACACAAGGCTTTCCACGATCAGCCCTGCAGCAACCCCCAGGCAGGAGGGGGGGGGCCCCCGTCTCCCCAGCCGCGGTCGGCTGGCTCCCCCTCAAACGGCGCGCGGTCCAACGCCCAGCCGCGTGCCCGCTCACTCGCTCAGTCCGGCTCCCGGCATTAACGCGGCGACAGGCCCCAGGCCGTGGGGCTCGCCGGCCGTCTCCGACGGGCTCCGCCAGGCTCGCTCTGGGCTCCACTGGTGCTCGGGTCACCCACACGGGTCCCCGCACTCGCTCCCCGTCAATTTGCCCCGGGGGGTGGCCCAGGATAACAGGAGAAGTTTAGGCCCCTCCGGAGCAGACGGATCAAGCGTGCGCCATCTTTGGCTTCGTGGCCACGCCCCCCCCAGCTTTCACCCAGATATCACAATTTATTGAAGATTACTCCATACTTTCAGACTACCAAACTGGATTCCACCCAGGAAAAGACACTGAATCTGCCCTCATCGCCATCTGGGATGATCTTAAAAACATAATAGACCGCAATGGAGTCACTGCACTACTTCTCCTGGACCTCTCAGCTGCCTTTGACACAGTACCTCTCGGCTGCCTAAGATACAGTTGACAATGACACTCTAATACAAGACTCTGTGAAGCAGGCATAGAGGGGACTGCTCTCGACTGGATCACATCCTGCCTTCAAACCAAAACCAATGTCATCCATACTCCCCCTTTCTCGTCCAAACCCTACTTCACAAAAGCAGGGGTTCCTCAAGGCTCAATCATCTCACCATTGCTTTTCAACATCTACATGATGTCATTACCAAGAATGATCAATGAATTTCAGCTCACAGGCTACAACTATGCAGATGACATACAAATACTCCTTAAACTGGAATGCCCCAAAGACATTGCAAACTCACAAATCTTCAGTTGCCTCAGAGCCGTTGATCAGTGGATGACTTGGAGCCATCTCAAACTGTATGCTTCCAAAACAGAAATACTCACATGTGGCGATTGGAAAAACTATGACCCACTCTGCTCCTGGAAGGACGATCTGGGGCCACCTCCTAAGCTATCTAAGGAAGTAAGAAACCTTGGAATTACCATAGACTCCGAGTTAACAGTGAGTGCTCAAGTGGACAAATTAGAAAGATCAAGCTTCATCACCATGAAAACTCTGGGGCGCATCTTTCCCCACCTCGCATTTCCACACAAGATGCAGGCTACTATCTCCTTTGTACTGTCTAACGCCAAAAACCTCTACCACGGATCATCTCTATCTACTATGAAAAAACTACAATGCATTCAGAACTCTGCTAACAGACTACTCCTACATCTAAAGCCACTAGCACATATCTCCCCTGTCTTGAGAACCCTGTATTGGTTACTGGTTGCTTATCCACCTTCAAGCTGCTTTGTATCACCCACAAAGCAATACATGGAACAGGACCGCTTTTCATCAGGAATAAAATCATCAGATACATTCAACAAAGAAACCTCCACTCAGAATTGGCACCCCACCTCAAAACACCACCATACAAGAAAAAGACAATAGGTGGTACATCTTTCTCTGTTTAAGTGGCCAAACTAAGGAATTCATTACCCCCAAATATAAGATCCACGGATAACTATCTTATCTTCCGAAGACTACTCAAGAGTTGTCTCTTTCCTACAAAACAACCATATTCAAACAGCAATGAACTGCACACACCCTTGTATGTAAACATGGTATAATTTGATTATGTGAATTTATCTAGATATGTGTATTTCTTTGTACAAATAAGTATAATAACTATTTTATCTTAAAATATATACTTACTCTTTAGGCCTGTTTAACAAATGTATATTTCACTTCAGTTAAATGTATATATGTATGCATTTGTTTGTGTGGGTGTTTGTATGTATACATATACATATATATATATATATATATATATATATATATATATATATATATGTGTGTGTGTGTGTGTGTATATTCTACACTTGACATGTTCAAAGGTTATTGTATATTTTCTATTTAAATTGCTTGATTATAGGCTTATGAGTCTGTTTTTTATTTTGTCCATCGCAGTAGGTAAATATTATCTTAACTATTTATCTCCAAGAATTTCACTATTGAAATCTTGAGGGAAGAGAAAATAATGTTAGAAAAGTACACAAATAAATTAACTTCACATGTTTAACTCTTGAAAGCCTGTGTTTATACGATACAACTTTAAATCTCAATATATTATATTCCTTACACATGTATTCCTTAATTATTTAATCATGTATCTGTATATTTACTACTCTAATCCTACTGTACAAGTAAAAAAAAAAAAAATCTCTCAAAAGCTTTACTCTGTCTGACCATCACCCTATACCGCTATCAATCTATCCTCTATCTCCAATCTCTGCCTCGTCCCAAACCCATTCTACTACTACGATCTCCAAAATAACCTTTCCCAGACTTTTCCTTCCTCTATCCCTCCTGGCTCACCCCAAACCTCAGTTTACGACTATGATCTCCCAAACAACCCTACTAAATTTGCTCTCATTTTCTGTGCTTTGACTCATCCCAAACCCCATTTAACTACTATGATCTCGCTAATCCCTTTCTACAGACTCTTCCATTCCCCACCTCTCCTTTACTCATCCCAAACCTCATCTTACTACTATGATCTCCCAATTAACACTTCTGGATTCGTCCCTCCTCTGCCCCTCCATTATTCTATTCAAACAAACTAAAAGACTCATGTCCTCCTCTCAAATTAACTCATACCTTCCTATACTAATACTGTACTCTTCCAGCCTCCAGGGGAAACGCCTGATGCCCGCTATGGCCAGTCCAGCCCTGTTGGTGGCTTGTTGGAGGATTAGTGAGTGTAAATTCCTCTCTACATATTAATACAGTGTCTGGAGGACAATATGGTGAAGGGGATGCTTCCATATTAGCTGGTGTTGAGCGGTCTGCATGTTTGGGTTTGTCTATCAATAAACGTAGACCAAAAAGGTGTACCAGTGCTCCAAAGTATTATATTTTGTCTTGATTTTGTTCTTTCTATTTTTGTTTGAGTTGTGTAAGAGGGGAGATATTCACAGACTGAACAACAAATACACCTACATCAGTGTCCATCCCTGGCCACCAATAATATGCACACAACTTTTCATCATTCCAGTCCTACCCACATGACACAAATCTGCAAATCCTATCAATCAGGACCTCAATTCCCCTGGAGGAACAAAAGTACTACCCTGTGACAGGGCGCAAGGATCGGGGCCGGACTTCACCTACCCCGGAGGGGGCACTACTCAGGGTGCCACAGATGAACTGCAACCCTTATTACGTCACAATGGTTCTGGGACGCAGAAGGCGGGCCTGAAATACCCGGAAGAAGCCGGGAGGAAGGAGAGACAGGACGTGCAACGAGCCGGGGAAAGAGAGTCACGGAAGCGGGGAGGACTTGTTTTATTTTAAAACACTCACACAAGTGACAAGACTAACAAAAGAGAAAGTATATTAGAAAGGAGAAAATCTAAACGAGCACAGAGTAAACAGAGTGACAAGACTAACAAAAGAAACAATAAAAAGAAGGTAAACTAGGTATTAACCAAGGCACTAAATTACTAATAAAGAAGGGACACAGAGAAGATCAAATGAAAATAGTAAGAAACAGAGAAAAG
Organism: Pleurodeles waltl; assembly: GCF_031143425.1. Classification (NCBI taxonomy): domain Eukaryota; kingdom Metazoa; phylum Chordata; class Amphibia; order Caudata; family Salamandridae; genus Pleurodeles; species Pleurodeles waltl. The sequence continues at coordinate 1,775,362,144 of NC_090444.1, read as the reverse complement.
AATAGCCTGAAAGAAAAGAAAGAGAAAAACCTGGTTTCACTTATACTTACCTCTTAAAAAAGGGCTTCTTCTTTTTCTCTCCCTCTCATGGTGTGGATGATCTTCTGGAGCCCTGGGATACCTCAACCTGAAAGAGAAAGAGAAGATATATGAGGAAATGGGAAGAAGGAAAGGAAGGATACATCCTACAGACATACAGCCACAGTAGAGAAAGATTAGGAGAGACATTCGTTGAAGAAGCAAATAAAAAGCCTTAAACATTTTGTCTACTTATTTTCGAATCCATTTTTACTTCCCTGTCACATACCCTTCCGAATTAATCCTTCTTCTATAGACAGGTCCTCCTTCACCTGGGAAAGGAAATAACCTCTTTATCCAAGCCATTATCCCTAGGCCAACTACTAGCAATGTACGGACTAAAATTTGACTGGCAAACACGACGAACACAGCACTCCTGCCATTCACTTTATGAGCTACAGGGATAGCATCAGAGTTTCAAAATAATTTTGTGTTTATACCCTTTGATGAAACCAAGTCTGCCTTCAAAGAGAGAGTCATGAGTGACAAGTAACTGATCTAAAGAGGATACACAACAGTGTCAACAAGAGATATGGGACATTCTGTCCCAGGTCTCAACACTATTCCAAAAGACCCTTAATCTCTCCACATAGAACGCTGTACCCCCTTATAGCTACATAGACCTTAGTATGAATCATCCTGTCTTTATATGTTATGCACTCCTGAAAATAACCTATCATATAAATATCAAGTCTTCCAAACGCCACAGTATGAATATCAGGAAGATAAAGTTCTAAATGAGCCCATTACTTTAAATACAATTGATCATCCACAATAGTAATTGGTGATCCGAAGTCAACAGTGATCTCAGTATCCATATCACTTATACTGACATTACAAGTAGGGTCACCACTTTTTGCCAGAATTGAAGGCTCCCACCTTCTTGATTGACAGTACCATTCTGCTTACAAGCTAGCTGGTTTCTTCCCCAGTTCCTGCTACAAATTCTTGTTCAGTTACTAGAAAAAAACTTTTGCACACTTTTGCATGCCCTGGCAAAGAGTGTAGCTTTCCTATATTTGAGGCATGTTTTGCCTAATGCAGGGATATCAGAGATATCAAATTAAAAAACTGGACTCTCTAAATTATTTTTGTGATTCATAATCAGTCATGGAGGATGATTTTTCCACCTAGATGGAACACTTGTAAAACAACATCAGCTAGGCCAACCGTTTATGTATATTCTCTTTTTTATTGGTGAGTAAGAGCTGAGTATGTGGGTATGACTGATGATTGAGAGAGAGAGTCCTTTTGGTTAGGTCCATTAATTTTGAATTATGATATAGGATATATGATCAATAAAAAAAATCTGTATCAAATATATTTATATCTATATCTCTATCTCTATTATCATCTATGTATGTACACACTGACTTGCTCAACGTTGATAGTATCACTGCAAGGATTCCATTCTTGGAACCTATCTAGGAGGTGGGGGGTTTCTCTTTTGCTGGTCGGAGTCAATAATTTATACACACCATGATCTATGTGGTCATGAATCACCACACCAATCTAGTAAAGTTTAAACATTTATTGCCCTTCTATTAACAAAGCTAAGGTCACATAAATAATGTGCAAAACCAAAAGGTAGCATTACAGAATACAGAAACGACACAGGCTGACCAAAGCATCTGAAGAATCACAGTCTAATGGGATCAATAACAATTAAACACTCCAAGAGAATAATACAGAATTACAACAGAATTATTGGAAAAAACAATTACAGATTTTATTAGTTGTGCAATTGAATGAATCATAATCAGTTAATAAACATTTAGATCAAAAATTGGGTCAGACATCCTAGCTACCAAACTCTAATTTGAAAAACGTGTGAAGCTGGGCTTAGTCACATGCAAAAATAAAAAATAAGACAAAAATTTATTTTGCAAAACATCTAACTCAGGTGCTAACAAAAATATGCGGTTGGATTTCTAAAGGGAAAACCTGCAAAGGAAAAACAAGTGCACATCGGTTATACCTCTCCTAAATGAGGCAGCAGCCAGCAGATTCTTCATCAGCGGATCGCAGGAGCAGCAGATCTTCAGGCGGTCGGCATCAGGAACATGGAAAGGGCAACAGTTCCGTAATGTTGAGCCTAAAGTATCTGAACTGTTAGTATCATAAGCAGCTAGACAAGATCTGAATAGCAGTACTGAACTGAAATTAACTGAACAGAAGCTAAACAGAATCTAAACTGACTTACATCACCTAAAGATCTGCTAAATTAAAGTCCCAAAAATCACTAGCTGTGCTTCTATTGGCCATGACTACGAGGTGCGATAGTGACCAACCAATTGAATTTTATCTGAGCTTCAGTTGCCTCTTTCTTTGTTCCTTCTTCAGGATAGGCTCATGTTGATGCTTCTCTCCGTTCAGCAGCTTCCGCAAATAATTACAATTTAGAAAGCAACATAGAACATGACACTGAGCTAACATTACTTCCTACCAGAAACTAAGGCCAATTGTTAAAACTTGCAATATTTATCACAAGGAAGTATGAAGTAAGAAAGCAGAATAGGACAGTAAATTTCCAGTGTGAGCAATAGGAAGTCTAATAAACAATTTTTGCAAAAGCATTTCAGAAAAGTCAGCATAACATTTCAACACTGAGCTTCTGGATAAATACTAAAACATAGGCCTTTTCACTAATGCTAATGTGAGAAGAAATAAAACAATTTCATAATAATTTTAAACCATTAGTTTTGTGGTACATTAATATCAATCTTCAAAATACATTTTCACCGTCATTTCTTATGTCACATAGAAATCATGGTGGTGGACACCGTCAGCCTCATTTTTAAACATGCATGTTTTATTTTTCTAACACACGTTTACTAAGTTAGTCCTCCTAAAACATGTTATGTGTTACATTTTGGGTTACTCATGTTTATTAATAATGGCTGCTCTCTAACAGCCTGCTGTGGAGGGCCTGGTACTCAGAGTGGCATTGTAGGCCACACTTCAGTTCTCTTGTGCTGTTCACACTGAGCGTTCATGAACATCAATTTACCAAAATGTCAGGATTCACAGAAGTGACCACACACCTCAGTTACATCACAGGAAATGACATTATATAATCTTTGACCCTGAATCCTAGGGAATTATACCACAAGACCTTAATCCTGATGGCATCATAATAAATAATATAACTGAACCCTTCTCTCTATATCCCAAAGGGATAAAGTATTGCTAAATCACAGTGAGATGCACACAAAGAGATTGAACAAAAATATAGAGGTCATGCCCACTAGCACTAATTCGTAGGGACTATAATTTGAACATATGCTATCTCGTTGGCTTGATATAGCCCTTTTTTATTGATAACAAATATTATTTTATCATTGCTTGTAAGATACTATCACAAATGTGGAGCACTGAGGCGATGTCCTGTTCAAAAACATATTTTTTCCAGTGTTCACAATAATCGTCTATGGTAGCAAAATTTAAAAATGTTTATTTTTTAATTTGTTTTATTTTATTTTGTACTATAAAGACTGCCAATCCACAGTTTATTTAATTTAAAGTGTAAATGTCCTAGTGGGATCGACAGAAGGTAAACAGTGTTCAACAGATTTATGTACCACGACCACTAGATAATTGCCATAGTGTTTAATTATTTAATGATGTAGTAAAAGCAGTACATCCAATCACCCTTTATTATAGTGGTGTTGTTTACATAGAGGTATAGTTTAAATACATTTCCGGTGGTCTGCAACCATGTTTACTTCAGATTAAATTCCAGTTTAGGTGAGCTGCAAGCTGTAAGATAGCATAGAATTATTTTATTAATACATTTTAGTTTAGCTGATGTTTTCATTGATTAAAAAATGCAGTAGTGGTAATGGTAATACAGCTGACTACACACTATGGAGGGGGCAGCATTTATGCAGGTGTGCCCATGAAATAGTTTTGTTTCACATATGATGCAAGTATACAGGTCCCTAGTTCCAGGGATGTTTTTGCTGGTTCTTCTTTTTGTTTGAGGAATTTTGCTTGTATTGATCATTTGATCCCACTATGTTTTTTTTTTATTTGCTGCCATGCTGGAGCAGACTGTGCTTTATTGAGCTCTTTTTGAGATTCACTTGTCAGAAGCTTGGCCTTTGTCTATGTTCAGTGGCGTAATAAAACTTAAGAGGGCCCCCTGCAAAGTAGATAAAGCCTCCCACCCACCATCTATCACTTTGCGTGGTGTGCCGTGCTGAGGGGGGCCCCTGGAGCTCAGTCCCCTCCCTCACACACACTGGTGGGAGCTGCAAAGGCTAATATTACTGCACTGTCTCTGTTAGAATGGAGTGGCCAACAAGTTGTGGTTGGTGAAGACTGGAGGAGTTTATTAGCTGTAGCATATGTCATGCAGAGTGTTCCCAGGACAGCATAGACCTCATAGTTTCTTCTTTCTCTTCTTGTGCAATGGTTACACTTTATTAATCTTTGCATAAAATTGGGAAAAGCCAGGACTTCACAGTGTTCCTGAATTTGAGGTAATTTTAGTTAGGCTTCTCCAACAAGTAGCTTTCTACCTACCTATAAAGTAGTTCTTCGCAGTCTACTAAATTCGAAGTGTTTGTTTGGTTGAATTAATATATGAATACCAAAATTGAGAGTGGGTGTTCAAGACAAAAATGTTTGTATTTTCAGAATTCATAAGTTAATATGTGGGAAAAATGGCTGTTTATTCAAAATCTATTTAAAGCAGATATATGAGTGATAATTTGTGTGGCTTTGTGGAGACCAATTACTAATATCACTACCTTGGTGCCATGGATATTGCAGGAATTGTATATATTACCCATCTAGAGGCATTCAAAACTGAATAAGCCTTTTATTTTTACATTACTGCTGGCAGCCCTGCCTGATGCACTGAGGTGACCACTCCTGGTAATCTTGCATGCAGTGGCTTCAAATGTAATCTTGCCTGATGTGGTCACTATTACAGCATTAACAATGGTAACCCAAGATGATTGTCTTTGACTGTGAGGAGCTCATATTGCAGAAAACATTAGCGAACTCTGTATTAAAGAATTATCATCTTTGGTGAAACAGCTGCAGTATGCAGGGCCTGATTTAGAGTTTGGTGGTGGGGTTACTCAGTCACAAATGTGACATACATTCAGTCTGCCGTATTATGATCCCATTATATCCTGTGGGTCTTGTAATATGACAGACGGGATATCCGTCACGTTTGTGACAGAGTAATCCATCCGCCAAACTCTAAATCAGGCCCTAGCTTCTTGTACAGAGAAGGCCATCTACTTGATTCATTGGTCTAAAACAGTGCAGACCTATTATTTAGAGATCACGGCATCACAAACCATTATATTGCTGGCATTATATCTGAGGAACAATATTATTGAGTATTCACTGCATTGGAGGACAGCTGCATTAAAATTAAGGTAAATTAACAAGTGTGAGTGCTTAAAGTGTTGCAGTTGTTACGAATTTGAACTAAAAAACACTGAAATTCCCAAGTTATATTTAATAAGATAATTCATAACTCGCACAAAACCATTCAAACCATAACTCACAGACCAAAAGTACTCTTAATGACACACATGCAGTTTCAAATGTTGTAAGTCATGTTGCAGACGGAATTATTACTCTTACAACTTTGAAAAAGGTAACTATGACTGTAGTATCATCAGTTAGGATGATCATGTCTTGTTGTTTCAGGACACTATGTAGTGGATGTTGTTTTTAGTGGTATAAATTTGGTGAGGTCATTGCATTGCATTTGGTGTGTGAGTTCCATAACTTGCAAATTTCTGTGTTTTTTTTTTAATCAGAAGCATAACTGCTCTTTAACTGTTTTCTTGTAAGTGAAATTCTGAGTTTTTAGGCATATGTTCAGGTGTTATAAACAAAGCTAGCAATAACTTTACATAACGTTTGCTTTTTTCAGTGATTAGTTTTCATTTTGGATTGTATACCGCATCCAAGAGTTCCCCATGTCCACCACTCAGCAGGGAGGCCAACACGTGGCACCATACAGCCTTTGGCCATGTGCATAATGAGAGTTGGCCACAGGGCCTGGCCTCTGGCCCAACACCGTTGGCTCCTCACTCCCACTGCTCACGTCGTTTGCATAGTGGGGTTGGCAGTAGGGCCTCTGGTACTGCCTTATTTCCATGTCAGGTGTGTGCATATGTAAATATAAGAGTGTATATGTAAGGAAATGCCTCCTTGGCATGGTTACCCCCTAACTTTTTGCCTTTGCTGATGCTAAGTTATGATTTGAAAGTGTGCTGGGACCCTGCTAACCAGGCCCCAGGACCAGTGTTCTTGCCCTGAACTGTACCTTTGTCTCCACAAGTGGCACAAACCTGGCACTCAGGTAAGTCCCTTGTAACTGGTACCCCTGGTACCAAGGGCCCTGATGCCAGGGAAGGTCTCTAAGGGCTGCAGCATGTCTTATGCCACCCTAGAGACCCCTCACTCAGCACATGCACACTGCTTCACAGCTTGTGTGTACTGGTGGGGAGAAAATGACTAAGTCGACATGGCACTCCCCTCAGAGTGCCATGCCAGCCTCACACTGCCTGTGGCATAGGTAAGTCACCCCTCTAGCAGGCCTTACAGCCCTAAGGCAGGGTGCACTATACCACAGGTGGAGGCATATGTGCATGAGCACTATGTCCCTACAGTGTCTAAGCAAAACCTTAGACATTGTAAGTGCAGGGTAGCCATGAGAGTATATGGTCTGGGAGTTTGTCAAACACAAACTCCACAGTTCCATAATGGCTACACTGAAAACTGGGAAGTTTGGTACAAACTTCTCAGCACAATAAATGCACACTGATGCCAGTGTGCAATTTGTTGTAAAATACACCCAGAGGGCATCTTAGAGATGCCCCCTGAATACCTACCTGACTTCTAGTGTAGACTGACCAGTTCCTGCAAGCCTGCCACACACCAGACATGTTGCTGGCCACATGAGGAGAGTGCCTTTGTCACTCTGTGGCCAGGAACAAAGCCTGTACTGGGTCGAGGTGCTTCTCACCTCCCCCTGCAGGAACTGTAACACCTGGTGGTGAGCCTCAAGGGCTCACCCCTTTTGTTACAACGCCCCAGGGCATCCCAGCTAGTGGAGATGCCCACCCCTCCGGCCACTGCCCCCACTTTTTGCGGCAAGGCTGGAGGAGATAATGAGAAAAACAAGTAGGAGTCACCCACCAGTCAGAACAGCCCAAAGATGTCCTGAGCTGAGGTGACCCCTGCCTTGAGAAATCCTCCATCATGAGTTTGGAGGATTCTCCCAATAGGATTAGGGATGTGCCCCCCTCCCCACAGGGAGGAGGCACAAAGAGGGTGTAGCCACCCTCAAGGACAGTAGCCATTGGCTACTGCCCTCCCAGACCTAAACACACCCCTAAATTCAGAATTTAGGGGCTCCCCAGATCCCAGGAAATCAGATTCCTGCAACCTGAAGAAAGAAGAAGGACTGCTGACCCACAAGCCTGCAGAGAAGGAGGAAGACGACAACTGATTTGGCCCCAGCCCTACCGGCCTGTCTCCAACTTCGAAAACCTGCCCCAGCTACGCATCCGACAGGGACCAGCGACCTCTGAAGCCTCAGAGGACTGCCCTGAACTACAGGACCAAGAAACTCCTGTGAACAGTGGCCCTGTTCAAAACCAGCTACTTCTTTGCAACAAAGAAACAACTTCCAAGGACTTCACGTTTCCCACCGGAAGCGTGAGGCTCTACACTCTGCACCCGACATCCCCGGCTCGACCTGCAGAAAACCAACACCTCAGGGAGGACTCCCCGGCGACTGCGAGCCCGTGAGTAACCAGAGACGACCCCCCTGAGCCCCCACAGTGACGCCTGCTGAGAGAATCCAGAGGCTCCCCCTGACCGTGACTGCCTGTAACAAGGGACCCGACGCCTGGAACCAACACTGCACCGCAACCCCTAGGACCTGAAGGAACTGAACTTCAACGCAGGAGTGACCCACAGGCGACCCTCTCCCTTGCCCAGGAGGTGGCTGTCCCAAGAAGCCCCCCCCTGTGCCTGCCTGCACCGCTAGAGTGACCCCCGGGTCCCTCCATTGAAACCTATACAAAACCCGATGCCTGCATTGCACACTGCACCCGGCCGCCCCTGTGCCGCTGAGGGTGTGTTTTGTGTGCCTACTTCTGTCCCCCCCCCAGTGCTCTACAAAACCCCCCTGGTCTGTCCCCCGAGGACGCAGGTACTTACCTGCTGGCAGACTGGAACCGGAGCACCCCTGTTCTCCATAGGCGCCTATGTGTTTTGGGCACCTCTTTGACCTCTGCACCTGACCGGCCCTGAGCTGCTGGTTTGGTATCTTTGGGGTTGCCTTGAACCCCCAACGGTGGGCTGCCTATGCCCCAGGACTGAGACTTGTAAGTGTTTCACTTACCTCCTAATCTAACATTTACTTACCTCCCCCAGGAACTGTTGATTTTTGCACTGTGTCCACTTTGAAAATAGCTTATTGCCATTTTTACAAAGCCTGTACGTGATATTGTTTTCACTCAAAGTTCCTAAAGTGTCTAAGTGAAGTACCTTACATTTAAAGTATTACTGTAAATCTTGAACCTGTGGTTCTTAAAATAAACTAAGAAAAGGTATTTTTCAATATAAAAACCTATTGGCCTGGAGTAAGTCTTTGAGTGTGTGTTCCTCATTTATTGCCTGTATGTGTACAACAAATGCTTAACACTACCCTCTGATAAGCCTACTGCTCGACCACACTACCACAAAATAGAGCATTAGAATTATCTACTTTTGCCACTATTTTACCTCTAAGGGGAACCCTTGGACTCTGTGCACACTATTTCTTACTTTGAAATAGTATATACAGAGCCAACTTCCTACAGTATATGTTAGTAGTCTGTAATGTTTGTGTGTCCCTGTGTGGCTGACAGTATCAGTGTAATTTATGAATCAGATTATGGAGTAAAAATAATCCTAGGAACACCTAACACCTAACTTCAGTGACTAAGAAATACAGAGCTAAAAATGTATTTTGAGGCACAGCACCAACACTCTGGAACTCTTTCTGATTAATGTTAGAACACTACTCCAACTTAAAGAAAAAACCTCAAAACTTTCTTGTTCAAACTACATCTTGAGTAGTGGTTGTTCTTTCTAACTGTCAGTATTCTCTTTTTCTGATTAATATTTGCAACTGCAGCGTCCTCATTTTTTATAATATCCTGAGGGTGCCAGACTGGATCCAGAGCTTTTCATTGCAATGATCCTGTGTACAGCTAGGTGGCTCTGCATTGCCTTAGTTCCGTCCTGGAAGTGACAGAGCAGATCTCCATATAGACACCACCACTACACGTCAACATCAGTACCTTTTTGTTCCATATATTCCAAAGGTGTGCAAGGGAAAGTGTCCCAACCTAAAACTGTAGGGTTTAAACCATGTTATGACTGTCTTAAACAAATGTCGATGAAGAACATGCACACAGTGTGCCTCTGGTGTTTGGTTCCGAGGCATGACTCCAAGTTGTGTGAGGAATGTGCCCTCTTGCATCGGAAGGTGATTTAAGATCGTGAAGTGAACCTGCATGTTGTTGAACATCGAAAACAGCTGCACAAGTACCACTTCTGCTCTAAGTCAAGGGTGTGCACCCATTCCTGCTGTCAAGGCAGATCGTGTGACAGGTCTCCTTCACGGTTGAGGTCATCCAGTAAGTTGAAGCGCAAGTCAAAGCAGAAACACAAGAAGGCAAAGTGGGACTCCACTTGTAAGGAACTGCCAACACTAGAGAGACTTGCTAATTACTTTATTTATCTTGAGTTATGCCGCAGAAGGGAGACGTGCAGATGCCCTGTCCGTCCCAATAACCGTTAATCCCCACACCGTTCTCGAATGCCTCGGTACGCGTACAGAATTCCCAGCGCGAGGCATTCAAGAACGGTGAGCTTCCGACACTACATATCTTCTCTCTTTTCACAAACAATACATATAAGAAAAACACTATATTTATATATTCCTATAAATAAAACAGTTACCTATAAATAAAACAGTTGGACATTCCAATAACCCATTTCTATAGAACATTACTATGAATAATAGTCTTTTAACTTCTTTGGTTTTACAATTCTCCTGCCAAATCTACTCCATCTTCCACTCCTACAGCAGATTCCCTCCGGGTCACTAAAGTCTCTGGAACTGTTAGATGACCTCAGGTCATTTGATGGAAGATGGCGATCATCAGTACTCCCTGAATCCACTCTATGTTGACATTGATGAACAAGTTCTTCTCTTCCCTCATTCTTCTCTTCTAACCATTCTTTTCACATATGACTCCTCGGAATCTCCGTTCTTGAGTCCGTTCCCGAGACAACTCTGGTACTCTTACACAGTGACAAAGCCGATACATGCCACACTTTACCCTCATCGAGTCGCGCTGAATTATTGTACAGAGCAATTACTCTCATGGGGAAAGAAAACTTATTTTGTCCTTTAATAGTGTGTTTATTGCTCTTGACTCTCACCACATCTCCAACACACAACTTCACCTCCTTACACTTGTGTATGTCATCATAATACTTCTTATATTTATCCTGAGCTTTCTCAATATTTGTCTTCACCTCCTCCGGACTCCATTCTACTCTTTTTGCAGCTTTGAGCCAACCAACATTATCTTTTGACATGGGAGTTCTACCCCTCATGAGTTCAAACGGACTAGCATTAGTACTGTTAAATGCAGTAATTCTAAAGGCCCACAAGGTTTTCCATAACTCTGTTTTCCAAACTAAATTATTGCAATTAGACCATTGAATCATTCCTTTAAGTACACGGTTAAACCTTTCTACAGAACCATTACCTGCAGGATGGTAAATTGATGTAGTATGATGTTTTATTCCATTTCTTCCCACATAATCTTGGAAAGCAGAGGACGTAAATTGTGTCCCATTGTCCGACACAATACATTTTGGTAAACCCTCTCTTACAAAAATGTTATCCATAAATTTGATGATACTACTTACATCAGCCTTCCTTACAATACCAACCTCTGGCCACTTGGAAAAGTGATCTACAAGCACCAACAGGAAAGTCTGCTCTTCACCTTCACCAATTGGACCCATGACATCAATTCCTACTCTTTCCCATGACATGTTGGGAGAAGGAATGGGATGTAAAGGCGGTTTCAACATTACATGCGTTTTATCTGCATTATCACAGACATGGCAATCCCTCACCATCTTTTCTACCTCCTTATCTATCCCCGGCCACCAGTACCACTGTTTCACTCTATTCTTAGTTTTACCAATGCCTAGATGACCTTCATGACAAATCTCAAGAATCTTCCTTCTTAAGGTGAAGGGAGGTATTACCTTTCCATTCCTTAAAAATAGACCTTCTTCTATGGTTAATTCGTCCCTTACTTCCCAAAAAGGTAACAAATTTTTATTAATAATTTTCTTTAACGGCCACCCTTTAGTTATCATGACACTCAATTCTTCCATCACCTTGTCCAAATTCTGCTCTGTATTCCACTCATCTCGCATGATACCTTTGCATAAACCTTCCTCCACAACAGCCACCCACATGTCATTTTTACCATTTTCATCGGTATTCTGAAACTCTTCACTGTTGCTGGATGGCAAAGGCATGCGGCTTAAGAAGTCTGCAACCGTATTCTTCACTCCAGGTAAGTATTGTACCACATAGTTATAATCAAACAAACGCACAGACATTCTGGCAAGCCTAGGAGAAGCTTTATACAATCCCCTCGTGGTTAAAACTTTCACCAGTGGTTTGTGGTCACATCTTAAAATGACTGTAGTACCCCACACATACTGTCTAAAATGTTCCAATGCCCATACACATGCAAGCGCCTCACGCTCAATAACTGAATACTTCTCCTCTGGAGGAGTTAATGAACGTGAGGCAAAAGCAATAGTATATTCAATTCCCTCCTTATTAATTTGAGTGAGAACTGCTCCTATTCCCTTGCAACTAGCATCAGTTGTAATAACACACTTAAGACTTGAATCAAAGCCTTGCAATGGTGCAGCTTTGCAAATATCATTTTTCAACATGTCAAACGCATTTTGACATGCGTCTGTCCACAAAAACTTGTTTTTTGCTTTAAGCAGTTGCCTTAAATCATACGTTTTCGTAGAAAAGTTATTAACAAATTTGGAATAGAATTCCACTAAACCCAAAAAAGCATAGACCTCATCCTTATTGTGAGGATTAGGTGCTTTGCTTATTGCAGACAATAACTCTTCCTTGGGTTTAATTCCCTGAGCAGATACAACATGCCCTAAGTAATTGACATGATCACAAGCAAATTTGCATTTACTAAATTCTGCCGTCAGGCCCTTTTCATCCAATGTATTCAATACTTTAAATAAAGTCTGATCATGATCATCCCTTGACCTGCCCATCACCAGGATATCATCTTGGAAGACCATAGTATTATCTATTCCTGCAAGAATTGAGTTCATCAACCTTTGGAACATGGCTGCTGCAGACGCCAAGCCAAATGGTACTCGCCGAAACCTGTAACACCCAAAGGGTGTGATGAAAGCAGTTAAGTCCCTACTACTGGGATGTAACCGTACCTGATGATAGGCCGCTTTTAAATCAATAGTGGAAAACCATTTCATTCCTCTAGTGCGTGATAACATTTCACTAATATGCGGTAGGGGAAATTGATCAACTAGTATATTCTTATTAAGATCTCTCAAGTCGATCCATAATCTTAAACCCCCATTGGCTTTTTTTACCACGACCAATGGGGCCACCCACTCAGAAGATTCAATGGGTTCTATAATTTTCTCTTCTTGTAATTTATCCAATTGCAGTTTAACATCTTCTTTTAGGGGAATCGGAATATTTCTTACTTTATGCACCTGTGGTACCGCATCCTTTTTTAAATGAATAAGTTGCATAAAGCCTTTCATTTTTCCAATCTTCCCCGTGAAAACTTTAGAGAATCTCTGCAGAACTAGTTGACCAATTCCTGACCCTGTTTCTATGGACAAAACTGGTTCAGGATTATTGGGGTCCAATATTATGCCCAATTTCCTCTGATCAATCCATCCCAAAACGGAAGGACCTGTGACTGCAATATACAATTTTCCGGTCATTTGTCTGTCCTTATACTGGAATTCCAATTCCTTGTAGCCTAACAATTCGATAATTTCACCGGTAAAAGTCTTGATTGTTATGTCCGGTGAGCGTAACTTTTCACCTACAATATGCTTGAGACACCTCTCCCACACATTTTGATTAATAATAGTATATGGAGACCCTGAATCTACTACAATGCGCATAGTCACACCTCCCAGCATAATCTCACAGCTTGATTTTTTCATTCTATTTTTCTCTTCTTGTTTCATGCAAAGAATAGTGTCTTCATCAGAAGAATTTACACACAAAATACACATGTTCAAATCATCATCATCCTCTGAAGAGTTTGTGTCTTCAAGATATAGGATCTTGCTACCTCTACCCTTTCTCTGACACACTTTTTGGAAATGACCTACAATTCCACATTTTAAACATTTCTGTTTCTTTGCCGGACACAATTTATCATTTGCCAAGTGGTCACAACTGCCACATCTATAACACTTCTTTTTATCATTCGACTTATAATTCTTAGATTCTATTCCTATTCTTCCTATACTTCTCTTTTTAGAATCTTTATTATATTTTTTTCCTTTCACTCTTGCAATTATGGTCTCCTCTCCTTTATTTTCATTTAAAACTTCTTTCGCACACCTTCCCGTCAATTCTGCCCTTTTTACAATATCAATGACTTCCTGCAAAGAGCTTTCTCCTTTGGCCCACAGATTGTCTTGAATGTTCGAGTTTGACGATTGCATAACAATCTGGTCACGAATAAGCTCGTCATGTAAATCGCCAAATCTGCAATTAATTGCTAAATTCTTTAAGGCAGACACGTAATCCTCAACTGGTTCCTCCTTCCCTTGTTTCCGATGAAAAAACTTATAGCGATCCACAGCTATGCAAACTCTAGGTCTGTAATAGTTATCCAAGTCTTCAAGTGCATTATTATACAGGTCGCCATCACCAGCTTGCCTAGGTTTCTTATTAATATTTTTAAAAAATTTCAGACCACCTGGTCCTAAACAATGCAAAAGAATTCTATCTTTTTTTTCAGCAGGAAGTTCTTCCTCCTCCTCAATGGCAGAAATATAATTCTTGAAATATTCGCTCCATTCTTCCCATTTTAATATTGGTGAACCAGCAACAGGAATAAATGATTGTGGAGGTGATAAGTTCGAGGGGTTGTTCGCCGCCATGTATTTGCACTGTCTCCCTTCTAAAGATTAATATAACTGTTAAAAATATTAAAGATGGTTTAAATGATGTGTGAAACTACTAAAAACCAATTCACAAATTCAAATGAACTGTCCCAATTTAAGATGTCTTCCAAATTGTTCATGTGTGACTTAAAATGGCTGCCCCTCTGTCAGCAGAACTGTCCCAACTTAAAATGGCTGCCACTCTTAAGTGACGTGTGACCGATCATCACCAATCCAAAATGGCTGCTGAGATTGAATGACGTAATGGTTAGAGGCAGTAACAGTAGTAGTACACACCCACACAATGTAGACGATCATCAGCTGCCCAGTAAATGTTACCCAGCACCTAACTCACAACAGTTTACAGGAAAGACGTTCTTCGGCTGCAGCGTGAGTGCTTCCCATCACTTAACTGACACGATCTGCTGCTCTTCACCATGCAGCGTCGCTCAACAACGCGGTAGGGTCGATTCTCCGCTCGTCGCCAATTGTAAGGAACTGCCGACACTAGAGAGACTTG